>NC_137819.1:32552724-32880224 GCF_963921795.1 Nannobrachium achirus
AATCCATTTGGTTACTGTACATGTTGTGTATTCTATAAATTAACAATTAGCAATTATTTTATATTTGTTCCTTTGTAGAAATGGTGGCTTCTTCAACATAGACAAAATGTGCCAAAGCTCTTGTTTTTTTTTGTTTTGTTTTTTCAATCCACAACAAGCACTTGATTTTGATTAGATTTACTTAATAGGGATGTATTGCCTTTGTGGTCTTTGGTTTTGGACAAACCAAACATGACATCTGCCTGTGGCTATAGTACTGCTGGGTTATGTTCAGAAATACCAATGTTAATTGCCACAGTGTCAAGGTTGTAGGCTATAGCGAATATAAATAATGAGTTCATTTATGGGTTTATTTATTTTCTGTTGAGGTCTTCCTTTGCGGTCATGGCTGAAGAAGTGTGAGTGGATTACATGGACATACAGTATGCCTACATCAATACCTCCTCATCAATAACAGCCCCGTCCCCTCCCCACACCACAACCCCCTCACCAACACTCCCACTTACGCTCACACTTACATTTTGGTACCACACACACACACACACACACACACACACATGCACAGCACACCTACGGTACTGCAAGCATGCAAATGTATGCAGAGACATTGCTAGCGAGAGTGAGAGAGGGAGATTATTATTATTTATTTTCTGCCAGCTAGCAAATTATCATGTGTAAAAAAATTCTCTCTTATTTAAGAGCTGGCATACAGCAGAGTGTACATGGGAACACCTGCTTCATGTTAAAACCTCCCACTTAAGCTATTGCATAATTTATGTTGCTGTCTGGCAGAAACCTTGTATCTCTGTATTTTCTTTTTTTCATGAATTGTGTCAGACAAAAATAGCCAATCTACAAGCAACGTTATACATAATTAAACCAATGAAAAGTATTGATAAGAGATTGTGACTCAATAATAACTACATTAGAACACAGATTATTTCTTTTTACCCCATTTTTCTAAAAAGTAACCGTTTTGGACATAGGCCTACCAGGTTTTCACCTGACAGATGAGGTGTTATCTAAGATCTGTGTCTCCTTCCTTTTCCCCTGCCAATTATCTTCCTGTCAACGTGAGTGTGCCCAGCAGGTGGTGCTGCAGTCCTCTTTTAGTGCTCATTATGTGAGACTATAGGCCAGAGCTGTTGTGGTTATTATTCAAAGATTTGGGCAAAACGAGGCCAGATAATGTGAATAATAACGTTACGCAATATACCCTTTGGCAGGCTGTTCACATTGTGTACAGTTGGTAGATTCAATTCTTATTGGATTTTGTTTTAGGGTTGAACTTTTGGGCAAATTAGCAGAAGCAGGAATTGGGAACTAGGATGCATTTTTTTATTCTATATACTTGTGAGGACACAAGTATAGTAGGATGTGAGAAATAAGCAGTGTTGCAGTGGTCCGGTCACGCGTGAATTGATGCACGGACATGCATCAATTCAAAATAACACCCAAATTCATACATCAACAACGTTTAGTGTCACAGAAGGGAGATTTAACAAAGATGAGCCTATACCGGTATATGCATATCGATACACCATTGTTAACTCCTGTAATGTAGGTGTTAAGCCTGGTGCGTGTGACGTCATTAAAACCGCGTACCCCAAAACATTGAATCAACAATGCGACACTGGAAATAAAAGGTTGTGAGCAGTGGTGTATTGGTGTGTTTTTTTACGGGCAGGATACTATAGCAACAGCCCTACTGAAGCCAACATGCTGTGTTGCGTATAGTGTATGTGTCTATGCGAGGTGTGAGGATGAGTGTTAGGATTTAGACAATCATAAGTTGGATTTAGGAATTGGAGTCATGGTTTACACTATAGTTGCATGCAGTGCACACACAAATGCCGATCTACAAGCCGATCTAATAGCAAAACATAAAGTACAGATTTTTCAGCTTTAGGCTTACGAAAAAGACAAAACATTTTAATATTCCAAAAATTTGAGTCCAAAAGTGTGTGTGTGTGTGTGTGTGTGTGTGTGTGTGTGTGTGTGTGTGTGTGTGTGTGTGTGTGTGTGTGTGTGTGTGTGTGTGTGTGTGTGTGTGTGTGTGTGTGTGTGTGTGTGTGTGTGTGTGTGTGTGTGTGTGTGTGTGTGTGTGTGTGTGTGTGTGTTCTAATGAGGGCTTGTGCAGGGTGTGAAGGAGCATGCTGCTGCCTGTATACAGCGCGTATAAGAGCCAGTGTCTATCGATCCGGCTAACATTTTAGGCCGGGCATCCTTTACTGGCAATGAGGTGTCAGTGTGTCTGCCGTCCATACCTTCACCTCCAGACAGAGCTCAGAGAACAACGCAAGGGGAAAAAAAATCACAGACGTATAGATGAAAGGCCACGGAAGATCAGACAGACAGACAGACAGACAGACAGACAGACAGACAGACAGACACACACTCTTCCAGGGATGTGCTGGCCATTGGGAAAAGCAGGACAACTCCCGAACGGCCGGTTCATTCTCGGCCGGTCCAGGCCGGGCCATTAGGAAAAAATTAAACTGTTTGCACAAAAGTAAAAATGTAACTGTTTGCACAAAAGTAGTGAAAACAGCAGATCTACAAGCACACAACGCCTCGCGGGTGCTAGGCGTTGTGTGCTTGTAGATCAGCTGTTTTCACTAGTTTAAATCATTTTTAAATGATAAATACTCTTTTATCATTCTCAATAACCCCCAAAACCACTCCAATATTGTTCAAATCAGCCAATCAGTTTTTGACATATTATCCATTATTATGGGGGATTATGCTAAATAAATCGAATTATGCAAATTATGCAAATTGCTCAACATATGCAAGTTAGCATCCGGCAGTTTCTAAATGCTGGGAACCCATACTCAACATTTCTAACATAAAATCTTGGTGTACTCAATATGCCAGGGTTCAGATTCTGGCAGGTGGACTATTGTCACTTGTCATGTTCTGAAATGGCAAATCTTTGAGTAGCAGCAGCAGCGCTATAGCGAGCAATGAGGGCCTCTCCAACTCTTTTTTTTCCCCGGGCTGAATCAGGGGCCCAGCACGTCCCTGCACTCTTCAATAGCCCCATATAGAACCTCACCCGTCGCTGCATACTGTCGTGCTCTGAGATGAGGTCCTACCGCAATCTCCCTGGGCGGGGGTAGAACGCCTCCACGGTGAGGTAGAAAACACTTTTCCCGAAATTGTATCCAAAAAGTAAAGGTAGTTCCACGCTCCCAGACTATTGGTTTCCCATCCCAGGGTACATAAAACATGCACTACGTTGCATGTTTGCGTTGGGAAAACGGTTTGAATCGCTTATTTAGTCTCATTCAATTCGGAAAAGCCCCCGGCGTAGTCTCGCGTGGCCAGAATGTTGCCGAACGCGATTTGCAAATGCTCCCTGGCTACGCGAGACTACAGTACTGGCAACTGCCGTCGGGGGAGTTCCGGTTGAATGGGAAAACATTACAAAACTAACGATTTAAGCGGTTGTTTCATGCCATGGTGCATGTTTTATGTACCCTGGGATGGGAAACCATAGTCCCCCAAAAGGAACCCACAGAGTCCCTGGAATCCACTTTGAGAACCAATATATGCACACACACACACACACACACACACACACACACACACCACACAGAGAGTTAGAACGAGTTCTTTTGCTGTTCCATTTTTCTCTCCCTCATTTCTCTTTTCTTTTTTTTTTTTGCTCCCCCATCCAAGGTGACCAACCTTTTGCTGGTTGTGTGTAATAACAGCCCAACTTGCAGTGAATCCAACAAACAGCCAGCAATTTCTGCTGCTGGACGTGGTCCGAAGGGGTCATCAATATCATCTCTCCTCTGGGGTGGAGTAGAGGTCAGTGAATCAGAGAGAGAGAAGGGGTGTGAGGGGGATCCAACAAAAAGCATAACCAGGCCCCTGCCTTTTTATCTGTCTGTAAAAAGTGCCCTCTCCACACCATGAATGCAGTTTTCACGATGGTGAAAGAAATGCAAATGCCCTCTTTCCATGCCATACTTGAAGGCAGCATTCAAGAGAATTGCCTTGTCAAAACTCTCCTGAACTTAGTTGGCTATCTTATGTCGTGCAACCATACTGCAGACTGATACAATATGGACATTTATGGGCATTCCCAGATATGGGCTTAATGTTGATGGGCATAAAAGGGATTCTATTAGTGTGGTTGCCCTAACAGGGCATCATCTGGGAATTAGATGTAGAGGTCAGCTCCATATATGGAGATCTACAGTAGGTGATGATCCAGTCGTCTCCATGTATGGGTATGCAGGGTTTGATGAGGTCAGTGTCGTGATCTTCATATATGGATATCCAGGTGGTGATAGTCAGCAGTCTTGACAGTCAACAATGTGATGTCAAAAGGTCAGCTATAGACAATGAGGCGTTACGGAAGGACTGACAGACAGGATGTGCCTGTTTTCATATAGTATAGGCCTACTGAAAAACAAAAAAAAAACATGTTTTTCTGAAAACTTAGTTACATTTACGAAAGAAATGGAAAATAAACATAAAAGATTAAATGAGATGGGCCTACAAGGTTTCTGCCTGACCGCGACAGTATACAGCAGGGTTTCCAAATTAGTTTTCCCCAAGGGCCGAATTATGTCTAGGGTACCAAGCCGAGGGCCACAGCATTGCAGGGGGCAACGGTGGCGTTCCCGATACTCCAGCGACAGTTCAGATATCGTCGTTGTCGGGTGAAGATCTTGTATGTCCAAAACCGTTCGTTTTGCATTTATCATTTAAAAAAATATGTAAACTAGTGAAAACAGCCGATCTACAAGCACACAACGCCTCGCACCGCGAGGCGTTGTGTGCTTGTAGATCGGCTGTTTTCACTACTTTTGTGCGACGTCCTTGTATGATGAAGCAGGGCTTTACTATGTGTGAAAGAACGTGCACATTTGGAAATACGAGTTTCCACCCGACAACGACGATATACTAGTGTTGTTGCTGCTCTTATACCACCATTATTACTGGGGTTGGTGGGGGCCAGACAGTAGCCCCCCGCGGGCCGCCTATTGGGGAACCCTGGTATACAGTATCTGCCTACATGTGTGACGTTAGTGAAACATGACCTTCACATGCACAGCCCTGCACTGTCACAACTCCCACTCCGCCCGGGGTTCACACAATGAATGACAGCAGGACATGATGATGATGATGAGGGGGGGGGGGCGGGGTGTAATGCTCTGCCTCATTTTGTTCCCTGGCTAATTTGGTTCCAAAGTATTATCTAATTAAGAGTGGGAAAGTAATTAACTATTGAAGCACTTAACATTTTTTACTGTAGGCTTTGAAACATTCAGGCGTACATTGAAGTTACACCCCTTAATTATAGGCCTTCTTGACGCCTTTTCTTTTGATGGATGCTAGTTATTATGCCGATATTATGTTGGTTGCTTGCTCACAGGTGTTATGTTATTTAGGCTTTTTATTTTGCTTGTCTACAAATGCTAAGATGGTACTGTAGTTAGATAGACTGTTGTTTAGATAGATGCTAGGTTGGTTTTGTTTTTCAAGGTCAAGGTCGACATTATTGCTTTGCGTACAGATACACAGAGTAAATGTTTTTGCGGACATTGCCGCTAAAAATGTCACAGTAGTTACTTTGAAGCACCATGTTCTTTGCACTCTATTTACATGACCTGTCACAGTTGTTGACTACAGTTCATGCCATTTACTCTGATTTTGTGCCCTTCACTCTGTATAAGAGTGTACTGCTAAAAGCCTAAATTGTAAATGGCGTAATAATTATGGAAACAGTGATTGCAACTTTGAAGAGAGGCAACCATTTCACTGATGTGTTTTTTTTTTCTTCACATTGTGCCATCATGTGTGCCATTTGCTACATTTCAATCCCGAAAAGTAAAATGTTGGACATATGAGACAATATCATGTATTTGTTCCAAGCTGCTTTTATTAAGACATTTGGGAAAAGGTAGAATGACTCATCCATGATGAATTACCGATTCGCATGCTGGCGTTTTTCTAAACTTGTTTCGAAAAATGTCAGGCTGTAATTGGGGTTTGGGCTGAGAAACAAGGTGTCAAGGTGCAGTCTTGGGTCAGGTTCAGGTAGAATTTTATTAGACCCGTTTGTGTCTAAGGTCCATTTAGTTACATTTACACACGCCCCGGAGTAATGAATGGAATAAAATGAATGCTGACGGTTTTACTTTGTCCAAATGTCATTAGTGGTTTGACATCTCATAACCACAGACTGCTGGATGAAAAAGAGAGAAAATAAATGATAAAAGAAGATGGCCTGCCTATATGGTACAGGGGTATTAAAATATGAAGTAATCTCCCTGTAAGCCTCAGAGATCCTAGCATGCAAAGAAATGGTAATCCCATGTAATGGTGGATGATCCGGCCCAACTAAGGTCCTCTGTCTGTCATACAAAAGAAACCCAATGAAGGGGGATGTATATATTATATGCAAAATCAAAAGTGTTGCATGTTACTCGGTTGAGACGGCCAATTCTTTTAATACTCTGCAGTGTTAAATTAACATTTGACAGAGTGTAGCACTTCTTGGAAGGATTAAATAGTCTTCTTGTCTTTCTCTCAACGCGAATAATGCTGTGTTGGCAAAAACCGGGGCGCAGCCATGCTGAAATACTGATATGCATGCCCGATATGTTCAGAATCCATTTGGTCTTTAACGACGGATTAACCTTGATCTTGCATATCTAGGGATTATCCACTCAGTGACAAGTGCATATGGTGTGTGCTTTTGAAATGCAATTCCATCGCAGTTGTAATCTTTCCGGGTTTTGTTTCCGGGTTATGTCTTGCTTAAATATTCGTTCTTAGCAAAAGTAAAAAATCACTTGAATCAAATTGTAAAATGTTGCTCACATTTAAGTATTAAGAATCTAAAGTAAAAGTACAAGTATCTAACTTTAACAAAACAGACAGAAATAGATTCTCAGAATGGTTTCTCTCCTCCATAACTAACAGATTTTTTACTTTTTGAAAAGGATAATTTGTCCCATACCATTATTACAGGTGAATGATTTCTCATATGCCAGTGTGTCTAGCTTACATGTCCAAATAGCTTTGGCTAGATTCACTACTGTCAGAATTAGTAGTTAGTTCAGCTACTTTTTTCACTTGGGTAGGGTATAGCTTGAGAAAAAAATGCATTACTACATTTTCAGTGACACATCAACATGAGTTTTGAGTGCAGTTTGTCCATTGCCATCTCGCTCCTTTTGAGTTTTTGTCCATCACACGAAAGAAAGAATTCTCCATCTCATCCATTAGTTATTACAAGCTCACAGCGCGGAACTCGGTGCCACGCTGTGAGCTTGTATATCTGCTATTTTTCAATAGCCAAAGTACAGTATAAAATAATTAAGTCCCCTCCACCTTGGGCCCTAGTAACTCAGTCCCACTCCCCCCCTTGTGACGCCCCTGGTGTGTAGTATCCTTTAGTAAACTGGACATCAGTTGGCTCTGTACTTGGATCGCTTCCTCCCCGACTCTCCTAGAGCGAGCCGGCGTGAGCTTGTAGATCTGCTATTTTTTAGGTATAATGCATCCCCAAAAGAAGCTGGGGTTCAAATGCACCCCCTTCTGTTTTTCTTTTCTTTTCTTTTTTTATCTCCCCACACATTTCGAACCCTGCACGCAACCATGCATTTGATAGCCAGTGATTCCTGGATTGTAGCAGTGTTCAGTCTGCTCATAAAAGTGGACCAGGAGAAGAGGGGAAGAGGGGGGGCTGTGTGTGGAGGAGTTAGTTGGTCTCCTAGGAATCACAAAATAGTCTCTGTATCGGGGGGGCGTTGTTTGGACCCGGTCCCAGGGGACAGCGTCAGCGATTGGGAGAAGCTAGTGTTCGCATGCAGAAGGTTGTGGGTTCAAACACCCCCATATGTGGATGATCTTGACGTCATTACCAGGACCTCAAATGGACTTTTTTATTTGACAGGATTATTGTTATTATTTGTAATGTTAGTTGAAATATGAGCATATAAGGTTATATTCTGGGACATATTTAACTAGTTATGATATTTATCTGGCCTAGAATATCACCTGATTTCAACCAACATAAATCCTGTCAAACAAAAAAGTCCATATGACGTCCTGGTAATGACGTCAAGATCATCCCCATATGGGCTGTGATCTGGCCCCAATCGAGACGTCACTGATGCGTGATTATGGATCCCACTGGGAAAAATGGATAACCACGCCCCGGACTCATTTTTGAAGCTTGTGATTGGCTGAACCGGACGTAGGGAGCGCTCCGTTGTAGTCACTTGGACAGCGCGAGGTGCACCAAAACCCAATTATCATTGCGTTTATCGTGCGCAAAAATTTTGTGCGCATAAATAGAACGGTTGCATTCACCACGGCTTCGCCTGCGGCGCTCGGGCGCGAAGAGCAGGACCAAGGTCCGCTGGCCTTCGCGCCGCTTGCAATGTCGTGGACAATAACTGAAAACGAGCGCTCTATGCCGTGTCCATTCATCTTTCCCAGTGGGATCCATAATCAGGCGTCACTGATTGGTCCAGGTCCTGACCGTGCTTGCTGGGCTACGTTCCAGGGACTACCAGTGGTCCTGAGGGGGTTCCAGGTGGTCCCCTGCAAAATGATGGAGAGTTGGTTATGGTAATCAAATCTTTAACTGTTGAGAGTGTAAAATGAGTTTTGGGTGAGTCTGAGAGGCTATAAATCTCATCAAATGGTGGTCTGTAGCTCAAATCAGGCCGAATAAATAATGGACCGTGACGGGGAAAAAAAGGTTGAAAACCTAGTAATCTAGTTCAGGGGTCTTCAACTGGGGGTTCGGGACCCCTAGGGGGTCCTTTTTTTTATATTAACAACTTGAACCCTAGCGTCCATATTCTGAGAACTGTTGCCAAAAATAGCAGATCTACAATCTCACAACGCTTGTAGATCGGCTATTTTCGGCAAAGAGGTTTGGTGTAGAGGGGGAAAAGAGCAGACTAAGTACAGAGTGAAAGGTCAAGTTTATTAGGTAATGACGGCCTACAGTAAGTGGTTCAAATTCCGAAAACACAAATTGACATGAATGCAAAATAAACTGATGATTATGCTGTCAAACGATGAAACAATATGGAATGAGGTTAATTGTGGGGGTCCCTGCTTCATCTCTCTCTCAACTAAGGGGTCCTTGGCATGAAAACATTGAAGACCCCTAGATCTACAGTAGTTCTTTCTGAAAGAACTCTCTCTCTCTCTCTCTCCCCTCTCTCTCTCTCTGCGTGTCAGGGGTCACGTGGTCCCTCTGTCCCCTGCAGCCCTGCATCATGCAACCACACAGAGGAGGTGGCATCACCATCACCATCACCACCAACACCATCATCACATACATCTCTGCTGTGTGACATTCTGTCCCCTTGGAGGCTGCCTTCTTGTTTACTTTGCTTTCTCTCTGGTGTCGTCTCACCCTTGTTTGTTTCCTCCAGCGGGTCTCAAGGAGAGAGAGAAAGAGAGAGAGACTCTATATTCATATTGTGCTTTTTCATTGCAACCGAAGGTCGCAGTTTACCATGAGAAATGTCACAGTCACAGCTTGTCCGTGTGTAGACGGTCGTGTGCACATCTTTACGGTCTATGGGTTTGCCGCTCTGACATCATGCTCTGATGTCACTGTGACGTCGGGATGGAGATCCCTGATGTCCACTTCACTGTGACATCACTGTGACATCACTGTGACTGTGTGCCACATCACTGTGACTCAGACTCATCAGAATGGTATAAATTAGCAATGACCGAATGTGACTGTGATGTCAGGGGAACCACTCTTAACAGAATGGGTTTGCCGCTCTGACATCACACTCTGGCTTTATGTCCCTTTTATGCCCATATATGGAGACCGCTGATGTCATCACGAGTCACACTTGAAAATTAATTACGGCCTTGTCCGTTTTATGCCCATATATGGAGATCCCTGTCCCGATGTCATCAATACTAAGCGCATATCTGTGAATGCCCATATTTGGTTATACCCATATGGGTACGTTCTGACATTACATCGTTGACTATCATGCAGGGGTCTGGTGAAACTGGTCCGATATACATCACTAGCCAGATGGCCAAGAATTGGCACGACCTCGCCCCTGGTCGCATGTCACCATGATATCTACTTTCAATATTGTCGCTATCTTGTCCAGCTCTCAACGCGTCGCCAAGCGATGTTTGGGGGCGAAATGACATTCCCAAAATTGGGATGCCACAATGAATGTGGTTAACAAATGAGTTAATAAAAGGTTGAATTTGATGCACTTTTGATGCTTTTGTTTGACGCTCTGATGATCAACTAGGCCTAGGGCATTCATTTACGTTTCTGGCCGACAGCGACGATATGCAGGTGGTGCTACAGTCCTCTGTTGGTGTAAATGATGTGGGGAAGCTGTGGTTATTATTACAAGATTTGGAAAACAAGGCCATTGTTGTCGATAATGTGAATAATAACGTTACACAATACCCTTTGGCAGGCTGCTGTTCACATTGTGTACCGTTGGTAGATTCAATTCTTATCGGATTGTTTTGAGGGTTGAACTGATGCACATTAGCAGAGACAGGAATTGGGACCTTCTGTAGTACACAACCAGAGGCGTCAATTGGGTATGGCAAGGTATGGCAGCTGCCATACCTTGGCTCCAGGGGGGGAAAAAAATAAATGTACGAATGTCTCTATGAATATCTGCGTTGATTATTCTGTTATTAAATTACTTTAAACTAACGACAATGCAAATTAGAACAAAATGATTGCTTTCATTGCGACCGAATATCGCAGTTTAGTATGTGAAAAGGCATATGCTAACTCCGTCTGGACGTGTACATTTTCTTTTATGGTCTATGGGTTTGCCGCTCTGACATCATGCTCTGACATCACTGCGATGTCAGGGGAACCACTCTAACAGAATGGGTTTGCCGCTCTGACATCACGCTCTGACTTCACAGTGATGTCAGGGGAACCACACTAACAGAATCCCTTTTATGCCCATATATGGAGTTCCCTGATGTCATCAATATTAAGCCCATATAACAGGACTTCATATGGGAATGCCATCATGGAGGCCACATCGGCCACATACCACACTAACAGAATCCATTATGTCCAAGACAGATGGCCAAAACTGTGTGGCTGTTTCTATAGACAGGGATCTCCGTGTATGGGCATAAAAGGGATCGTATGTATGATGTCAGATGTCATAGACGTCATAGGACTTTCACATAACGAAGAACTGATGTGTTGGGCTCTCACAGCATATCTCCATATACAGTACATGGATCTCCATATACAGGGGTCTCCATATATGGGTAACTGGTCCGATATACATCACTGGCCAGATGGCCAAGACATGGAGAGACCTAGGTCGCTTGTTACCCTGAGGCGTACTAGTAAAGTAATATATTCTTGTATCCCCCCTATCTTGACAAATGGTTTATTCCCCGGTTCAATAGGTCAGCACAGGTGCAATGTAGCCTATTATTGTTAATTTGTGCCTGCAGTAAAATAATACTACCCACACAGTGTGTGTGTGTGTGCTTGCGCACGCTGTGTGTTTGTGTGCACGAGGGTGCGGAGTGTGGTATGGGTGCAGTGGGAGGAGCCTAGTTGCCGTTTAATAATTGCGCAGGCATGTGCACATCCTCTTCGCGGCTGACATTCTGCTCATAAGTTATGCCTCTGAATCTTAAATATTTTTCACCGCAGGTAAATAATTAAGCATCAATGTCTAATTCAAAGTTAATTAGCGGATTAACGAGATGAAGGTCATTCCCTCCTTTTACAGTTTTCATCATCAGGGAGAGCGAGTTGATGAGCAAACCGGAATCCATCAATTCGCCGCCGTCGGGCCGAGAGCTTGTATCTCCATATTTCAACTTCTTTAATGACCTAGCCTACTAGACTACTATCATACAAGAGTGTTGCACAAAAGTAGTGAAAATAGCCGATCTGCAAGCTCACGACGTGTCGCGATGCGACACGTCGTGAGTTTGCAGATCGGCTATTTTCACTATTTTAAAATGTGTTTAAAATAATACAACAAAGGAATGGTTTTGGACATACAAGGTTTCCACCCTACACGGCTGAATTCTAAACATGTAGCCTCCCCCTGCTAATGCAGTTAATTGGCGGTTTGATTAAATTTCAGAATTGAATTGAGTTTAGAAGTGCTGCTATTCATCCCGTTCATTTAACACAAAAATATAGTTTTCTCCCTCCACAGACTGTGAGGGAGAAGTCTATTAATAAAAGAAAGTAATATGAAATATGGTCTTTTTTTTTCTTCTCCTCTTCTTTTAACTGCTCAGGCATTTAATCAGCAGCAGATGTGGAATGGCTGCTAAGATACTGGAGACAAAGGGCGGCGGAGCGAAGGCACCGCGATGGAATGTGGTCTTGTGGTAGTGTTTAAAAACTTTAACCACATGCGTTGTCCCTCAGGGGTAGGGATGGGTACCGTTCACCTTTGAATCGATATGATACCTTTTTCGATACCTGGGAATCGATACGATACCCTTTTTGATACTTTTTATTTAAGTTTAACAGAGGTGATGATGATCACACAGTGTGGCGGAGCGGAGAGTATAGACGTTGGATAATCATCATCATAATAATAACATTTTAGGCTATTGACGGCTATTTTCCACAGTAACGAGTGTAGCCTACTAAAGCAGTCATTAAACTCTCAGTAGCCCAACTGTTACAGATGCGCCCGGCCAGGGGCGCGTTCCAGAGTATCGAAATGAGGTATCGTTCGTTTTTACGTGAACCGATACCAGATAGTATCAATGTCATGCAATCGATACCAATAAAAGGATCGCAGACGATACCCATCCCTAAGCCAGCTGGGTCGGGCTGCAAGTACTGAATTTCCCTAGCGGGAGGATTAGGTATCTATGATGATATTTAACCAAACTACTAACCACTGCCAGCAACATTTTTTAAGTGGTCACAGAATATTGTCATGTCAAAAAACTTTCTCTGCTTCTGCAAGATGTTAAAGAAAGAAGAAAAAAAAAACGCGACTCATTTGGCCATTGCAATCCATAGTTATCGGCCACTGTTTAGCCAGCGAGACACATAGCGAGACACGGAAGTGGGGAAGTGGACAATTATTCAGTGAAAAGATAAACAGGAAGCGGATGGAGCGGTGTTTTTCCGATGATGTAATTTCACTGGTGAGCCTAAGAGCCATGCTTTGATGTTGTGGTTCTCAAACGTTTTCAAGGACCCTCAGTTATAGTATGCATTAGGTCACAGGCTCCAATAACTCTGAGAGTGTACAAATGGAACCAAATGGGCCATTCGGTTCCATTTGTGCACCCTTAGGGCTCTCTTAGCTCTTTAACGTATCACCAACATTTGAAAAATCACTGAATAGTCTGTGTCACTCCGATCCATCCACCGGAGCATTCAAAAGACGCCCACGGGTGTGCTAGGATCGGGAAGTAATCCTGGTCCATACACGGCTATCCATTTGAAAGATAGAGGCCCACGTGTCAACCTCACGTCCAGCTCCTCCATCGTGTTTTTACCAGCTGGTCTACAGATCGTCAGCCACCTAGCCGCCACAGTATGCCAAAATCTTTACCATATTTGGTAAAAGATTCAAGTGTGAATGTATATATTATTAGATTTCACGTTATTTTCTCCTCAGCGTTCTCGGTGATGTCACCACATCAGCAAGGCTAGTCCAAGGCTAGTCACACTGTCCAAACACAAAGGGTTTTTCTCCAGTGTGGGTACGCTGGTGTCTCTTCAGCTGACCTAGCTGAATAAAACTCTTGTCACACTGTTTACACACATAGGGTTTTTCTCCAGTGTGGACACGCTGGTGTGTCTTCAGGGAACCTAACTCACTGAAACCCTTGTCACACTGTTTACACACATAGGGTTTTTCTCCAGTGTGGGTACGCTGGTGTCTCTTGATGGAACTTAACAAACTGAAACCCTTGTCACACTGTTTACACACAAAGGGTTTTTCTCCAGTGTGGGTACGCTGGTGTGTCATCAGGTGACCTAGCTGATTAAAACCTCTGTCACACTGTTTACACACATAGGGTTTTTCTCCACTGTGGACACGCTGGTGTATCTTGAGGCAACTTAACAAACCGAAACCCTTGTCACACTGTTTACACACAAAGGGTTTTTCTCCAGTGTGGGTACGCTGGTGTACCTTCAGGTGACCTCGCTGATTAAAACCTGTGTCACACTGTTTACACACAAAGGGTTTTTCTCCTGTGTGGACACGCAGGTGTGTCTTCAGGGAACCTAACTCACTGAAACCCTTGTCACACTGTTTACACACATAGGGTTTTTCTCCAGTGTGGGTACGCTGGTGTCTGGTCAGGGAACCTAACTCACTGAAACCATTGTCACACTGTCTACACACAAAGGGTTTTTCTCCAGTGTGGACACGCTGGTGTGTCTTCAGGTTGCTTGGCTTACTGAAACCCTTGTCACATTGTTCACAGTGAAAGGGTTTTTCTCCACTGCGGACATGCTGGTGTTTCTTCAGAGTCGATACCTCAATGAAGCTCTTCTCACATATGAGGTTTTCCTTCCTGTGTAAGTGTTCAGATGTTTCTGTACTTCTCCTGGCTGAGATGGAGTCCTCACGCGATCTTGGTTGGTATGTGTCTCCTCGTTTCTGACTGGTTACAAAGGAAGATGAGGGGACTTGTCCATTGCTCATCATTTGACAGTAGAGGTTGTTCTCTCAGAACAGGAGACTATACGTCTTGGAAGATTAGTTAATGGACACCACTGCCGGTACTTGCACTGTTAATTGGAAGGTGTTTCTTTGTCTGTTGCGGGCTGGAAAGAGTTGGGTTTAGATATATTCTCTGTCAATCTCTTTCTCACCCTCAAGTCCCTACAGTATATATCCCTACCTCACTATGTCAAAACTCTCTCTAGGTCGCAGACTAAATGTGATGCTTAAAAACTGCGTCACATCTTATTAAGGCCGATAGAGATCTGGTCTGATGTCACAAAACACAAACCGTTGACATCATTCCTAACAACACCGATTTACACAGACACAGTTTTATTTTCCACAGTAACGAGTGTAGCCTACTAAAGCAGTCATTAAACTCTCAGTAGCCCAACTGTTACTGATGCGCCCGGCCAGGGGCACGTTCCAGAGTATCGAAATGAGGTATCGTTCGTTTTTACGTGAACCGATACCAGATAGTATCGATGTCATGCAATCGATACCATTAAAAGTATCGCAGACGATACCCATCCCTACTCAGGGGTCCATACTAGTGTATTTTATGTTTGCATTGTATTGGCACAGTAATTGATATTTTTTGGGTTAAAATAAGTGTTTTGTTAAAACGTTAAAGCCCTTTATTCTGGTGCCAATCTTTGCTACAGTGTGTTTGTTCGGTAACGGGGGTCTCGCTGCTCTCCCAAGCTTTTTAATAAACCGAAATTATAACATTTCAGGTGGGTTGCCACATTCAGCCAATCAGGAGAGAGTATAGGCTTACCTATTTAGTGGCTTCCAATTTTCATTGTAATCACTTCCAATTTCACTCGTTTAATCTGTATCCTTTGAGATTTCCTTCTCCTGATTGAATACAATTGGAATCTCAAGCTTAAAGGGCAGGAGAGACATGGAGACTTCTGTTACTGAACAAACACTCTTTTCATCTACACATACGTCAGGTCCTAGAAGGGAAGGGAATCAGGGGAATCAGCGTTACGTGATTCCCTTGTTTGGCCCGAAAAAAAAGAAGAAATCACGCCTCAGGCGTGATTCCAAATGCGACCGTCGCGATTGGCTGGCTGTTCGCCCTGTCTGTGTCCTGTGTGTTCTGTTGCTGTCACATAGCGCTAGTGTGTTTACTGTGTTGAGAATGCTACGCATGCCATCATACTTGCTGGCTACAATGCTATTGTACTATACCGCCGTATCGTTCTCCGTTTGTCAAAATGAAAATGCGCGTGTCTGTGTTCTTACTGTTCATTTACGACAGGGCCGACCGACCGATGAAATGAAAATACACTTTTTCTGTTCGGACTGTTGACACACGCAATGATGGTGATGATGATGATGATGATGATGGATGAGGGTGATATTTCGCCACATGTGCTTCTCTGCTGGCTTAACTTAAAGGTGATGCACCATGAAATTTCACTTTTCCTATTTTAAAACCTTTTTTGGGGGTCCCACTAGCACCTAACCTGACTCCGCCCGATGATGGCAGCAGTGCGTATGCCTGGCTGCGCTGCATATCGCTCTTCTACCTTCATCTGGGATCCCTCCGGCAGACTCGATGTAAGGGGCGGGCCATTTTTTGAAATTCTTTAGCAGGTGATTGGATGGGGCCGTCTCTCAATCACAGTCTGGGAGTGCCAACTCCAACCACTCATCCGCCTCCTGGGTTTCCACGTGGTCTGCAATCAGACTATTGGTTCAGAGCCGCTCAGAGCCCGCCCGTAGCTGCCGCCGATTGGTCCGGCCCGGGGCTTTACGAGCGTTATCAACTCCCACCGAGAGATCTCAGATGGTAAAGTAGGGCGGTAGCCTACGCACTAATGCCACCATCTGACGCAAGTCAGGTTAACTAGCACCTTCTATCCTCACAAAGTCCCATTTCTGACCGTTGTGTCTTTCTCTGGTTTTGGGAAGGCGGAGGTTAAAAGCATCCCACGGGTTCTCAAAACGGGCTGTCCAGATTTGCATTTACTATAGGTTGTGTACAGTAGTAGAGTTTATATAGGGAAACGGTCTAAACTTTCAGCACACAAGCACCATTTTATGACAAAGTACACGCACATCAGGCTTTACACAGCAGGGGTTCAGGGACCTGTAGCATGTCTACGAAGGGCATCACACATAGAACTAAATAGGCAGCATACATAATCTATCTACACACCACCTCTGGCTACAGACCACATTAAAGTCTAAGCCTCGGGTATATGGACATATTCTTATCAAAGAAGCCTTTGTGAAGTCCCGGGTCACTGCGGTACAACTCCATCCCGACAGCGAGTTGGAATGAAAAATGGACCGGCATTGATCTATCTCTGTTGTAAGTCTTGCATGATGTTGAGTCTCCCCCGAACACCCACCTCTCTCTGGTGCCTCACCTCACAACCATTAACTTAATAATACACTAGTAAGTATAGGAAATCAAAGCCCGGGGCTCAGTGTCGGGCCCAAAATAAAACGCAGCCTCTTTTCAATTAAAACCAACTCCTGCCTGCTCTTTGCCCGGCCCCCCTGTGTTCCCAAAAACGTCGGTACGCTCTCTCTTTTTAATCCCATCACACTTCCACACCGCTACTCATTAATTCACATCGCAGGGTCCTTTGATCACCCCCCCCCCCCCCCCCCCCCTCATCCGCCCCCCCCCCTTCCCCTGTTTTTCTCACTCCTCAAGCAACACATGTTGGGTGAACTGAGGATGAGGACCATGCTGTTGTCTGTGTCGGCTCCTCTCTGGCCATTAGAGATGGGATTTATGGCTCTTTGAAGTGAGACGGATCTCTGGGATCCGTTCCTTTCAAAGAGCCGTTCAAAAGACTACCTCAATTTACTAACTAGTTTCTTTGTAGATTTTGATTATAATTACAAATAACTTCAACCCTATATGCATTTATTTCGGACATATATAGGTACCGGTACATACCTGCCATTTGAAAATAGCCGATCTACAAGCTCACACGCATTGTGAGCTTGTAGATCAGCTATTTTCAAATTATCTTTCTACATTTTATTCATTGGAAAACTTGTGAAACGGGACATTCTACTTTCTACTACCAGGGAAGAGAGCATTCCTCGACTCAGACCTTATCGCCAGGATCAACTAAGCTTATAGCTTATCATCACATCCAACCATCTTAAGATACTCAGCTAGTGGGGAATGCTCTCTTCCCTGGTGAGAATTGCCCCTTTATATAGGGCTTGTTTGTGTATTGTATGACATCACGCCACATCATCAGCTGTGGACTCTGTGATGTCATCGTATCTCCATATATGGCCATCTCTGTATATGGAGATATAAGTCGTCCATGCCCAAGTATGGGCTGGTGAGGTCAGACTTTGTGTGATGCGTAGGTTATCTCCATATATGGAGATTCAACATTCCAGGTGTAACTATGGCTGCCCGTATGACGTGAGAGGTGGAGGTTGTGGATTGGCAGGCAAGGAGTGTGTGTGCAAAGTTTGGCATGTCTTGGGGCAACGGTGGCGGAGATATGAGTTGGGGAAAAGTGTGACATGACGGACAGACTGACAGACAGCCGGTGGAGGTTTTGGTAGTAAATGCGACCTGACGGTCGCAATTACAGTACTTTCTACTATTGGTACTTTGAGTAGCTACATTTTGATACCAATACCTTTGTACTTTTACTGAAGTGCATTTTAATTCCGAACTTCTACTTGTGGCAGAGTATTTCTACATTGCAGCATTGATACCTTTACTTAAGTAAAGAATGTGAGTACTTTCCCCACCACATGTTCATTAGAAAGGAACCGTTCCCTACTGCGAACCGGATCCCATAGTTCATTTCAAAGAGCCGTTCAAAAGACTCGATTCGTTCGCGAAAGTCCCACCTCTACTGGCCATTCCAGAGCCGTTAATTGGCCTTGCTCACAGCATACCTCTCCGGCAGGTTGCCATGCTCCACACCGAGGCTGAGGAGGTGAAGATGACGACGATGATGATGATGATGATCATGATGATGATGCCTGCAAAGAAATGGCCGAGGCATCCTATTCTGCTGAGGTTGATCTTTTCATCCTTCATAAAGTCCTCTATCCCCCCCCTCTCCGGCCCCCCAACTTCCACCCCTCTGCAGTCCAGCACTGGGTCTCTGCACAGACGGAAGAAGTACTCGTAAAAGTAGCAACTAAGTAGGCGCTCAGCGTGGCGCAGTGGTAAACTAGCTGCCCACAACAGTGGTGCTTTTTTAGATCTGATGTCTGCAGATCTAATGGTGGTAGCCCTGAAACAGGGCGGTTGTTAATAATCTGACGTACGGCCGTCCTGATTGACCCTTTACCTCGGTTTGCGGACGCGAATCCGTTCGCGTCTACAAACTACACAAACGTTCAAATTTCACAAACAAAGTGCTTAATAACGTCACAACCGATAGCTTACCTTGGCCAGCAGCCCGGCAATGTAGAAATCCTGGCCGGCATTGTGTTTTTTAATAAAAAGCCTTTTTATCCGTTCGTTTTATGTTTTCCCATGTATTTCCGGGCCCATTTTTGCAAGGCCACGCCCACATATCAGTGTGCAATAGATGGGGTTGGTGCGCATGGGGAACAACAGGAAATACATGGGAAAACATCAAACGATTGGTTGAAGAGAGACTGTACACTGTTCCTTTTTCCTCATTTTCTCCCACAGAAACAGGCAGAGGAGGAGAAGTGACTGACTGACTGACTGACTGACTGACTGACTGACTGACTGACTGACTGACTGAGAACGAAAAGGGATTATTGCGACCGTAGGTTTTATATGGCGGCCATGCTGACAGACTTTGGTCATTTGTCCTCATGTACCTATTTTCTTTTTTATGTCTTTATTTTTCTTAACCAGAACGTTAAAATGTAATTTAGATAGCATGTTATTTAAACAGATGCTAGTATACCTGACCTTAACCGAACCCCACCTGAAAAAAAATGTATGCTAATTAGTCGGGCCGGGTAGGGCCTCGGGCTCAATGAAAAAATATTTTTTTTTACTTTTACTATAGTTCTCAAATTCTTCCCAAACCCGACCATTCCCGACCCGACGCTTTCGGGCCAGTTAGGGCCTAAAATGTATGCTTACTAGTAGGGCCGGGCCTCGGGCCGGCCCAGTTAGGTCCCCCCCTCATTTTCAGGGAGAACTCTCTCTCTAAGAGCGTCTGCTAGATGCTTGAATTGTACATTGTAATGTTGGACATGTTGATAACGTTTCCTTTCCTATTAAGCTTGGCCTTGTGGTTTGCTGTGTGTATGTATGTGGTGGCATGTGAGCTGTGATTGGTCTACTTTTGTGGGGACAGAGATACAGAGACGGGGACAGACGGACATAAAGACAAACCCTGCTCTAGGCAGCAAGGCCCCCAGGGTGGCATGCAATGCTTTTTATTTGACTTTTATTTTCATAGCCAGAATAACCATTACGCACTACACTACAACTATGCACATAACTGAGAGGGCAATCATCAGCGACATTATGCGTCATTGAGCTTAGCCAGATCTGAATCGCCACTGCACTCTCTGTTGTATCTGTATTACCTTTCACGTTCAGCTAAATTAAAATGCTAAGGTGCTTTACACCAAGCGCAGACTCAGAGCAAAAAAAATAAAGTTATTAAAAGTAAACAAATTAGCAATTCCCTAAAGACACGACCGGGTGAAGCGATTGCTGGCGGCGCATTATGATGTCGGTGAAGATGAACCTCTCTGTTCTCGATTTTTATAGTGTTTTAGTGTAGTATTTTAACGATGCCATCGTAATCCCAGTGATAAATATACAATCATAAAGGCTAGTTTCTTTTCCCCCTCAATGGTAAATCGCATTGCTTCAAATACTTCCGACTAGTCCTGTTTTTTTGCCTGTCGGGCGGTGATAGGCAGGGACTTTTAACGCTCTTTCGGGACGGTTAAATACAGGCCGCGACGTGCCAAGAAAAGTGAAGGATATACAGGAGTTGTAAAAGTACAATGGTCATCATCACTATCACTATTAGACGTAGGAAATCACTCAGCGGAGGAGCTGGCGGCCACACAGATGCACTCTTCTGGGACTAATACTGTGTCAGCATAATTCAGATTTACTGAGGCTGCAATGTGATCTACTGTGATGAACAAAATCAATCCACTGTGGGCGTATGGTCTACCTCCCTCCCAGCGTGGAGCGAGGAGGAGTGTGTGTGTGTGTGCATCTCTGAGGTTGTCTGGCACGCGCTGAGAAATATGACTTATGGCTTATTCTATTGTGTTCCTCTGACTGCTGTGTGTGTGTCTCGCCGTGTCTCCCTCAAGCCTGTTTTAAGGTCTGTCGTATGACAGTGTTGCGCACCGAAAATAGGCGACCTACAAGCTCACGGCGTGTAGCGTCCGCGACGCACTGTGAGCTTGTAGGTCGGCTATTTTCAGCGTACGGTGGAGCATGAGCACTACTCTCAAACACGCACGCATACAGGCATGAGAGTACAGTACACACACGCACATGCACACACAAATATACATACCTGCAGGGGAGAGAATATCCACAGCATATCCTTTATTCAAACAACACCTGTTCTGTAATGACAGATCAACAGTGGTAAAGAGAGGGAAGGGATGATTTTTAATTGAATGTTTATATGAAGAGTCAACTTGGACCATATGGTTGAGATTATTCGGCCATATGTGGCCTACGTCTTTGATCTGTCTGCCTCTTGCTTCATGCAGACATGTAGCCTATTGATGCAGAAGGAACCGGGACATTCATTTCAGTGTGACATAGCTGCTGTTCCACACTGCACACAGTGGCTAACTTAAAGCTCTATTATGAATATATTTGAATGAATATGTTATTTTGTCCAATCCATATGGTAGAGTTGGCCTGGAAACCTGGTGAATCTGCCATTGCAAAAAGAAAATCGCCCTTGGCAGATTTGATCTGGAATTGCTCAGTTGTGATTGCATTTGACTCCCTCCAGGCTCCAACGTTTTGAGGGACCAATGAGGGCCCAGAATGCAAATATGGGCCCCCTTGTAAATGCAGGTTCCACACAGAGATTCCAGACTAATATCTACACAGTGATATTAGTCTGGCCATGCCAGGCTACGTAGAATATGTTATTAGACAATTCTACAATGGGGTGGTTTAAGGCCCATTCCCACTGGGCCAGATAACAGATAAAAAAATCTCTTTCTCCAGATATTTTTCCATTCAAAGTGGATGGTAGATACAGATAAAAAAAATATTTGCCACAGATAAAAGTATCTGTGGCTAATATGTGGTAGATATTTTTTTATCTGTATGTACCATCCACTTTGAAAGGAAAAATATCTGGAGAAAGAGATTTTTGTATCTGTTATCTGGCTCAGTGGGAATGGGCCTTTAGTCTCCTTGCTCTTCTGTTGAGACGTTTACATCCTGTTTCTGGTTTGACAAAATGTAATGTCTCCCCTGTGCAGGCAGGCACAGACAAGCAGACTGGCAGGCAGGCTCTCTATACAGTATTGTAGCTCTGCACTTGCATAATGAGACTCGGGTTCAAATCCAGGGTAGAAAAGTTACAGCTTTACTGACGAATGCGAGTGAAAATAAAAGCCTGGGTACCGATTACCGAGGCTACAGCTTTACATACATCTTAACGTCATAGCAGTGTGAAACTTCTATTTTCAGGTAAAATAACCTCTCGTTTCCACTGTGACTGTAACTCTTTTTTTTGTATTATTACCTACGAACTAGACTTTGTAACCTCAAGGTCCCAATAGTTTGTTTTATATCAATAAAAACCCATAAAGACACTGAGCGAGTTATTACTTAGTTAAGTATCAGATCGAAGCGTCTCTTTCAGAGGGACATTTAGAAACTATCTGAACACTGTAGTTCTCAAATTCTTCCCAAACCCGACCATACCCGACCCGACGCTTTCGGGCAGTTAGGGCCTAAAATGTATGCTTACTATTAGGGCCGGGCCGGACCGGGCCTCGGGCCGGCCCAGTTAGGTCCCCCCTCATTTTCAGCCCTGTTGAGAACTCCACTCTGGATAAGAGCGTCTGCTAGATGCTTGAATTGTACATTGTAATGTTGGACATGTTGATAAGGTTTCCTATGAAGCTTGGCCTTGTGGTTTGCATGTGTGTACAGTATGTATGTGGTGGCATGTGAGCTGTGATTGGTCTACTTTTGTGGGGACAGAGATACAGAGACGGGGACAGACGGACATAAAGACAAACCCTGCTCTAGTCAGCAAGGCTCCTAGGGTGGCATGCAGTGATTTTTATTTGACTTTTATTTTCATGGCCAGAATAACCATTCCGCACTACACTACAACTATGCACATAACTGTTACATACATCTTGACGTCATAGCAGTGTGAAACTGTAAATGTGAACAGAAACAAAAAATCTCACCTGCGTGCGAAGTAAGCGGCACAGCAGCGGTGCTCACTTCGAATAGTCAAACACGACACATATCTCCTTGTATGGGTCGTTCTGTCCGTGACGTTAGTTATCTCCATAAATGGAGTTCCGTGCTCATACAGACATACCGCGCTCATACGGATACTCATACATACTCAAAGCCAGACGATAATAAATGTATGATGTTTGTGTCAGTCAGTTACCACAGATGTACTGTATGTGAAAATGTCTTAAGTACTGTAGTAAAGCAAAACAAAAAACTATAGGTAACTACATTTCCTAAAAAAGCTAAGGGGGCGCACTCAGGCATTTCACAATTGAACATAAAATAGACAATGGATGGACGGACGGACGGACGGACGGACGGATGGACCGATAGGTATGGGTTAGTGTTGTTCTGTTAAACTAATTAGATTTGTACTGTTCAACCAATAATATCCAGACAACAAAGGACTTTCCACTTCAATCACTCAAAAATATCTCGTGTACTGTATCATTATATGAAGGATCATTAGGCTACCCAGCATCATTAAATTAATCATCTCTGAAAAACTATATAAGACAAACACAAAGCCCTTTTTAGTTCAATCATCTAGTAAGACTGTTTGAAATGGTGCATCATTGATTAAATTCTCTATTATACTCAGTATGAGAAGGATTTTACAGGTCAGTGTAAATGATTTGATTACACTGTGGTCGACCAGGTCCAGGCAGGACATCGGACTAATGACTAGTCTAAACTGCAAACTAAAACCCTATTCGTTTTAATAAACTGCGTGCTCGCCTTTGTTCTCGTGCAGCTAATTATCTTCCTGGGCCCTGGTGACTTTAAACAGTTAAATAATCATATGATTATGTTTTCCTTTTTTTCTTTTGGTTCAATTTATAAACTTTGCCTTTTTGCTGCTGTTGGAGCTGCGGAGCGCCTGGAGTCATCATCTCTCATTAAGTAATGAATAGTGATTGGTATGAAATTACTTCACCCCACTCTGTTGCCTGTCCATTAGTCTGGTAATCAGCGGCATATGACTGCCAGCCTGCACCCAAATCCTCCTGCAAACAAATCTCCCTCAGCCACCCCCCAATTCCCCCTAAAAATATAATTCCTCATTTGCATAATGAGGGCCAAAGGAGAGAGCCTATGTTTGCTCATAATCAAAATGCATATTTATTCGCGGGATGCTATGATGTTGCACCTGGCTAATTCACACCTGGGTCTTTGCTGTAATCATAGCCGCGGCTGGGGTGAGAGGACGAGTGCGTCGCGTCGCGTGACGCAACGCTTTGTTCTCACGGCGGCTCATTGGAGCTGACACTCAGGACGGGAGCGTGAACTAGGGTGATACACCAAGCCATGCATGTCATTAGAAACATGGCAGTTTACAAACACAACTCTTGTACGACAAGACAAAGCATTTCCCGTTTCTTATCAAGAAAAGCTAAAAGGCAATTACAGTATTCATTGACAGATAGACTTTAATTGTTTTTTAATCGGATTCCCCCTGTCTAGTTTATATAGATAGTAAGTTAATATTATGTGCATTACATGCTTACAGTAGATATTCAACCATGATCCAACTATGACACCCTTGATGAGTTTCACTTTTACTTAAAAGTATGTACTTGACCAAAGATAGTTCTGTTTCGTGATTGTGACTCATAAAACAGAGCTACAGTATCTTTGTAGTGTCTTTGACGTCACGAACCGTGGCGTTCTAGGCGGTGTTGTAGCACAGTGGTTCTACAATTGCCTTCATTAGGTGGTTTCACAGAGTTGGTGTAGCCTACATGCACAGGTTGATCGGCCATTTTTGGCAAAGCAGGGTTTCAGTGAGTGGTTACAACCTGTATGTATATACAGTATAGGCCTATTCTGAATATGAGCTGTTTGAAATTGTACGATGTGTGTCCTTGATTGATTCGCCAAAATAAAAAAGAAGTGTGCCGTATCAGTTCGATAAGGGACCCGCCTTTTAGTTTCCAAATAAGGAACGATTCCTTGTTCCCAGGGCACGGTTGGTTGGCAACCCTTCCCCCCTTAATTGGTTTCCCAGCAGCCACTTTGTTTCCAGCAAACGAGGAGGACTCTTAGCGGCCGCTGTTAATCACGCGCGCTGCTCAAGGGCGACATGTGTTCACGCGTGCCCTGACAAAGACACCTTGTTAACTAAACATAATCTCTATATGATGCAATGTGAATACGCCAGCCCTATCTGTCTCTGTCACAAAGCAAGCAGCTTAATAGACGCGATAAGGTCAACACCAAATGTCAAATGTGTTTACCCTCCTACAAGGCAGACAGATTGTCTGGTATTTATCATAAACACAACAGGTTCCCATTATAGGAGCAATGTTGTCTTCCACCCTTTGAGCGCTAAGCCCCCCCACACTCCCCCAGAAACGACATTTACTCGAGCTCTGTAATGGAGTACAATTCTGTGCTACTTAAACTTTACTTGAGTATTCCATTTGTATTCTTTATTCCAGGGGTCTTCAACAGGGGGTCCAGGGCCCCTAGGGGGTACTGAGATTTACTAAAGGGGGTCCTCCAAAGCTTGCAGAGCAGGGTCTTCAACGTTTTCAGGCCAAGGACCCCTTAGCAGAGAGAGGGATGAAGCAGGGACCCCCACAACCTGTTCATAGATTCCATATAGTTTAATTGTTGACAGCATGTCAATTATTTTTTGTTTTCAGATATGTAACCACTTGAACCGTCAATACTTAATAAACTTGACCTTTCACTCTGTTTCGCACTGTTCTATTGTGAAAATAGCCGATCTACATGCTCACAACGCCTCGCGTTGTGAGGCGTTTAGCCTCTAATATTTGACAATTTCACCAATGTATAATTTGTCATTTTAGATGTATTAAAAAGTCCTTAAATTGTAGCTTTAGAAATGTGCTGATACCCTCTATAGTATACACTTAAACGTTATGTTGGTTTGTTAACTGTTGAAAGAGAAAACAATGTTACACATTAAGTGAGAGATTAAGTTAACCCCCTGGGGGTCCCGACCCACAGGTTGAGAACCACTGATTTAGAAGCATAAACAAGTTGTATCAAAATGTGAATAGAGGGAAGTCCTGAAGCAACAGAAGGATGTAATGGATCTAAGAGATGGAGGAAGATTATTCTAATCAAATGGAGCTTTGTAGCAGAATGACCTTCAGTCCAACCTCTTTTTCAAAATGCGTTTGACAGATTTTGTTTGATTATGTCTACTTTGGTACTCTTACTTTGATAGTTTGATGCCAATACATTTGCACTTAAAAGTTTGAATACATGCCTACAGAGTATTTCTAGGTTGTGGTATTGCTACTTTTTCTTTAAAATCAGAGTACTTCTTCCACCCCCCCACTACACTGGGGTTTAATTGAGTGGAAGTAAAAACGGGGGGGAAACGGTAGCCGTTAAAGTTCAACGCCACGTTCTACCCCACCAGCTGCCCGCTGCACGGCACAACGTTGGTGGACAGTAAAGGTCATCTCCTCTGTCCAACACGACGCGTCTCTCATGCATCATGAGCTGTTGCCCGCTTCCTTCTCTTTTCTTTGGCAGGGATTCTCCCCCGTGCAACCTTATCACAGTAATGTAGTAATGTATGAGTATGTGACTATGTGTAAACATAGGTATGTGTCTAACTCCCTGTCAACACGTGTGTGTGTGTGTGTGTGTGTGTGTGTGTGTGTGTGTGTGTGTGTGTGTGTGTGTGTGTGTGTGTGTGTGTGTGTGTGTGTGTGTGTGTGTGTGTGTGTGTGTGTGTGTGTGTGTGTGTGTGTGTGTGTGTTCCTTCCTATACTTGTGAGGGCCAAATGTCTTGCAGAAAAGCATAGCAGAATGTGAGAATGAGGACCATTTTCCTGATCCTCACAAGAGACTTTGGAAGGATTTGGTTAAGTTGAGGTTGGGGGTTAAGATTAGCTATTTTGAAGTTAGGTTAGTGTTTGGGATTGGAATAATCATGTCTGATTTATACTTGGTTGTGCATCGGTGTCGTGCACTGAAAATAGCAGATGTATGTACTCACAGGCGCTTGTAGATCTGCTATTCTCTGCATTTAGGGTTAGACTGAAAAATGGTAAAATATTTAAAAGATTTGACATTCATAACATGTTTTTGTCTTCACAAGTATAGTCATACAAAATGTGCGTGTGTGTGTGTGCCACACACACACACACACACACACACACACACACACACCCACATATGGTGGGATTGATTGCAGGCCTTGTCGTATACAGAACACGTTGAGGGGGGAATATGAGCAGCTAAGTGAGATTGATTCTCCTGTTTCTCCAACAACTCTTCTTCTGGGCAAGGAGGAGCGTATATAAGTATAATACTGTATATCGCCACAGTCGGGTGGAAACCTTGTACGCCCGAAACCCTTACTTTTCAGGAAATGGAACAACGTTTTTCAGAAACAACGGAATTAGACGATCTATACAAGACATATTGTGAGCTTGTCTTGTATATTGGCTATTTTCTTGTATGATAGTAGGGAACAGTGGCCAGGCACGTGCGCACATAGACATCAAAGGGGGCTTGAGCCCCTGGCCTTTTATCCGTCTGTAAAAAAGTGCCCTCTCCAGACCATGAATGCAGTTTTTGAGCGGTGGTCACAACGCTCCTATATGTGGCCGTGTGTGTGGGTATCCGTCCGTCCGTCCGTCCGTCCGTGTCTGTCTGTATGTAGGCTAAACTTCGGCGCGTAACTAGTGCCGCACCATTTACGCCACTCGCGCAATATATACATCAAAATGTGCGGCTCGGCCGGGAATGGTGTGCTATTACCTTTCGTTCCGATCCGCCTTACCATGCCGACGTAATCGGCAAAAAACGACGCTTAATTGTCCCCATTGACTTATAATGGGACAATGCAAGAAATCACTTTCAAGTATTTTTCTCTCGTAAACCATAGGAGCTACAGTTTCAAACCTCGGAGAGGAGATTCATAATGATTTTAAGAATTAATCCAAAAATAATTACATCATTCGGCCTCATGGTGGCGCTATAACGGCCCACTTTGCGTTTTGCCCCGTAACTCTTGAACCGTAGATCGGAAAATTAAAATTCTTTTTTCCCTGGATTCCTTGGGTCAAGACGCATCTCCCCATATAGGCCACGCCCATTTGCGCCAGGATAGATTTTCCGCCATCTTGAATTTTCTCCAAAACACACTTTTTGCTCCTTTTCCTACATATTTTCTTCAAATGTCACAAAAATCGGTACACATGATCTATGAGGTGGGTAAACCACCGCTCAGTTCACACGGGTGTGATTTTTACTATGGTGAAAGAAATGCAAATGCCCTCTTCCCATGCCATACCTGAAGGCAGCATTCAAGAGAATTGCCTTGCCCAAACTCTCCTGAACTTGAATGCAGCGTCTTATGTTGAAAGAATTGCCCTCTCTGTGTAGCCGTTACACCACATATCAGTATTCACTTGATTATGCTTAGTTTATGATATCAAGTACCGAAAATAGCCGACCTCCAAGCTCACTGTGGGCTTGGAGGTCTGCTATTTTCAATATTTTCACCAAACGCCCTTTTAGAGATTTCAGCCCCTGCCTCTCTAACATTCTCTGCACGTACCTGACGGTAGCATTGAACAGTGAAAAAAGTTGCACATTTGGAGATGAGAGGTTTCTGCATTCCTCGACAGTGTTTACCGCCGCTGTCCATCTGCCGCGGCACGCCGCTCCGCACGAGGACGAAATTGTTCTTTAATGCGTTTTGAGCAACAGAAGATTCATGGCGGTCGCCGACCCCTAATTCCCCGATGTCACCGCTTAATTCTTGTGGTCCATTGCGTGTATAATGGAAGGTGACTGATTTAAAAAGAGGGGGCCCCGCCGCCACCGTTCGGCTGCCCGGGACAATTTATTATTCCAGCTCCCCGCGCGAGAGCCATAGCACTCAGGATCAATAGAACAGGAGTTAAGGAGTAAGGTGCTAGGGCTAGCGATGTGTCATCACTTTAATGAAATATAGATTTGGGACTATTAAACAGCTTGCTGGTGCTGGTAAAAATTGCTCACTTTTTCACTGCTAAACAAAGCCATCCATTTAGCCGGGGCGAAAATCGATGGCAGGCTGCGACCAATATGTACCTTTCAAATGTGGGTACAGTTACGTTCAACAGTAGCTAATAAATCAAAGCAAAGGGTACGACATCTTTTATAGTCGTTGCATCAATATACCCTCCCCCCCCCCCCCTCCCCCATCTGGTTCCTAGCAGGAGAGACACCGGCCGGCTGGGTTTTATTCTTCCACATAGTCAGTGGTGGGAAGTAACTAAGTACATTTAATCAAGTATGGCACTTGAGTAATGTTTTAGGTATTTTCTATTTTTACTATATATTAGGGCATTAACCAAAAAGTCGACAATTCGTTTCAGTCGACTTCATTACACAAGTCGACTCCCACCAGGGAATGTCGAAAGTTGTATTTTTCTATCATTATTTTTGCTCCATGTGTGCATGTGTACAGCATTCAAACAGTAGGATTGCTTATTGTCAAGGACAGGATTCTCTCCTTTTCCAACTGTGTTTTGTCAATGAAATGAAGCACACTCGCACAGGGAGTTTTCACTCAGCCATTCATTAACTAATCTCTAATATTAACATCAAAACAAAAGGGAGAAAGGATCACTTTAGGCTACTCTACTCTATTCTAAGTTATTTCAGGTTTTGCCCCCCCCCCCCCCCCCCCCCAATCATTTGATAATGACGGCATCAAACGATAAAGTTGACTTCAACTCAACTTATTACTGAGTCGAGTCGACTTGCAAAAATCACAAGTCGTTAATGCCCTATACATTTTTTATTCAAGACGTTTATACAGACCTCTTTGTGTATACTGTGACCTGACGGTCGCTTATCTCCCGATTTGGGAGTCTTACTGGTTTGTAGGGGGCACTGTGGCGCAGTGGTTAGCGCTTCGCCTCACAGCTAGAAGGTCCTGGGTTCGATTCCCGCCGGGGGAAGCTGTGGGCGCAGGGGGCGTGTTCCTCCCTCCACGTCATCAGCGCCCACACCCTAGGTGGGGTTGGCGATGGGGCCTTTCTGTGTGGAGTTTGCATGTTCTCCCTGTGTCTCCTAGGGTAGATGCCCTCACAAAAACATGCAGTAGTCGCTGGTTTCTATACTACCTCCCCATAGCCAGCTAGGTGCTCCCCAATTCCCCTGGCGCGGCAGGGGGAGAGCGGAAACCAGGACTACAGGTTAGGTAGTTGGCACTGGGTGAGAAAATGGGTTGCAAAAAATGTGGGATAAAAATTAGTAAAAAAAAAAGATGTTTATTTGTACTCTACTCAAAATGTATTTATGGAGCACATACAGTTCTACAGAGACCACCAACAACAACTAAACGGCACAAAAAAATTCAACAAAGTAAAATACAAATAGTGCAAATAAAAGGAAAACTAGTACACAACAGTAACAATGGGCAAGGTATAGGGGCCGAGTGCTATATAGTCTCAGCTTTGCTCAAAAGGCCAGAGAAAAGAAAAGTCTTCAACAGTGATTTAAAAATGTTTATTTGTAGCTACAAATAATTCTACATTGTGGCATTGCTATACAAAATCCACCACTGATATACCCCTCTATGGTTCATAGCAGAAGAGTCTCCAGTCAGCCATCTTTTCTTCTTTTTCAGTCTTCCGCCTCCAAGAGCAAAATGAGAGGTAGAATAGGAGCAGTGGTCCTCGGTATAGCACTCCATCTTACGGGGTCTATATATATATTGGTAAATGGGGGTCATAAGAGTCGGTACCTGACCTCACAGCTCATGGCAGCCAGTAACACACGGGATCTGTGTTTGATAATTTATTTTTCCCCGAGTCTCATTATGGCGCATGATGATATGTGTGGCGCGCAGTGCCAATGTACTGTACAGTGCAGCTATATGGAAGCATGGCATATGCTGCTGTCAAGCCAGAAAACCAGTATCTCTTTATCTTTTTATGTTTATTTTTTTATAGTTTGGTATTATGAATGCCCCTGCTTCATCATACAGCAGTGTGATTGATTGATTGAATACTTTATGAACAGGTTGTAAATGGTACAGTGGTATGATTAAACAGGACTAAAAAGGATAACACAAAAAGCCCTAATGGCTGGTTTCCATTGTGGACCTGTGTATTCAATTCATCTCTAGAGTCTCTAGTGAAAATATCCTGCAAATGCGTTTTTTAACCAGTTTCTTTCCCTGTTTTGCTTTTCAAATCTTTATGGAAAATAGAGCTAATTTTTGCAGAAACTATCAAAAATAGCTGATCTACAATCTACATTTTCAAATCCCCTGCAAATCTACTGTCTTGCCAATGGCAGGACGTGTGAAGTTTTGAAATTGCACATCTGTAGACTATTTCACAATTTCAACTTTTTTTTAGCCCATTTAGGCCTAGAATTATCGCCGCGCTGCGAGCTTGTAGATCTGCTATTTTTTTAAAAGTCGTGAAAATGTGTGCAAATCTTTGAATATATGTATTTTTAGAGCAAACCTTTGTAACTAAAATTTTGCTTCTGGGTGGTCTTTGGAACTATAATATTTTGAGATGTGAATCTTTTTTTTACAGGGGTCCTTCACATGAAAAAGGTTTGAGAACCACTGATATAGTAGTCTCTCAAGAACAGACTAACTGAGCTCAAGATAAGTGAAAAGGACCTTTTCTTTGACGATGGCCAGCCAGTTTGCTGACAGAGAAACATAGGTTTTTCAAAAAACCTTAGAAGGATTCAAAAGACACTTATATAATCGGGTAAAAAATCAAATTTTCACGGTTTTTCAAAAATAGCAGATCTACAAGTTCTACAAGCTGCTTTAATGATTTTTCAATCGTTAAAGCATAAAATAATAATACACAATAATGTGTACCCGTTCTGAATGGGTAAATGAGGCTAGTAATAGAAAAACAAAACAAAAAAAAACATTTTGGACATACAAGGGTTTCCCACCCGACAGTGATGATATGCTGTTGTCCTGTTCACATTGTGGGAAAACAGATGTCCTGCCAAGTCAAGTGAAATGTATCCATAAAGTTAAAGTATGAAGCAAGTAGATCACAAGAGAGTGAGAGACGAGAGAGATATGAGAGAGAGAGAGGAGACAGGGGAGAGAGGGAGAGAGAGAAACAGCAGTAGTAAATAAACAACCGTACGAGCCGCAAAACAAAACTATGACTGTATGATATGCACACAGTAATACAGCAAATTATTGTCAACCCTGTCATTGCTAATGACAGGCTGCTGAGAGCCAAACAGAATGAGCACTCTTGATGTGTGCATTGTTAATGCGTCTCGGAAACGAAACTGAACTGTCGTGTGCACACATCCTTATTCAAACGTTCAAACGTTGCTTCTATGTGGGGGGGTTGTTCTTAACAACGTGATGAAGGGGCCTGTCTCTGAGCGGCCCATACACACATACTTTTAATGTAACAAAAACTATACTCGTACAAATATGGGCCGATGTTTAAGTGGAATAAGTGCCTTAGTAAAAGCCTTGCAAACATGTATTTATCAATCTTTTTATTCCCCCCTGGAAGAACACGTTTCCTGAAAGCATGTCTTTATCATTGACAGTTTTGTCAGCCAGGCTGGCATGAAAGACCCATACTTTATTCCAGTGGCGTCAGTTCAGCAAAAGCTAAGGTATGGCAACATGCCTGGTGTCTTGCACGCTCGCGACTCCAGGCATGTTGCCATACTGTACCTTAGCAACAGGCATGATGAATTTACATTTTATTTTCCCCCCTGTAGTCAAGGTATGGCAGCTGCCATACCATGCCATACCCAATTGACGCCTCTGACCTTATTCACAGGCCTTTCAAATATAACCATCTAGCCTGGAAGGTATCAATTTGAGCACTAGGGTGGACTCTGTGTGTGTGTGTGTGTGTGTGTGTGTGTGTGTGTGTGTGTGTGTGTGTGTGTGTGTGTGTGTGTGTGTGTGTGTGTGTGTGTGTGTGTGTGTGTGTGTGTGTGTGTGTGTGTGTGTGTCGCTCTCTCTTTCCCCATTTTGCATAAAACTGACAACCATCTGGGGAACCCTTGGAAAATTGCCTGGCATTGAATAAGTGATGAAGAGATGAGTTCGGTGTCAGTTGTAATAATGTGGCTGCTTTAAATGCATTGGCAGCGTCGCTATGCATAATTACAGAGGCAGAGAGAGAGAGAGAGAGAGAGAGAGAGACCCCTATCCTTCCAGCATGTAATGCAATTGAGCTTAGTCTGAGTGATTTCATAAAAGATGTAGCTCCATTTTTGTGTGGTCTCCATTATCATATTATACGATAGGTTCATGTGACAGATGGTGTCTGTCGATGGCCATTCACGGGGGCCACGCGCTGCGGCGGAGCACAATGCGGTGGTTGAACTGTGATGAGGCGATGTCACAACACAATTGACGATTCTTTTTGGGGTCGGGAAGAGTGAAGTGGTGTTGGCACACAGTGTGATATCCAACACGTCCTGTGATGTGCAGACAGGGACGTGCTGGCCATTGGGAAAAGCGGGACAACTCCCGAATGGCCAGTTCATTCCCGGCCGGTCCAGGCCGGCCATTAGAAAAGAAAAAAAAAAATGCCGGTCTTTGTTCCATTTTGGGGGCTGGGCGACCAACAAAGTAAATCGTCACTGTCGGGCAGAAACCTCCTATCTCCAAGTTTCAAATTTGTAAATTTTTTCGCAAAGCAAAGCCCTGCTTTATCATACAAGGCCGTCGCACAAAAGTAGTGAAAACAGCAGATCTACAAGCACACAACGCCTCGCACCGCGAGGCGTTGTGTGCTTGTAGATCGGCTGTTTTCCCTAGTTTAAATCATTTTTAAAATGATAATACAAAACAAACGGTTTTGGACATACAAGCGTTCCACCCGACAAAATATAACTCATGTAATTGGCCCACTGGCTTGTCACTTTGTCACAAATCTTTGAGTAGCAGCAGCGCTAGAGAGAGAGATCTCTCTCTATAGCGCACAATGAGGGCCTCTCCAACTCTTTTTCCCAGGCTGAATCAGGGGCCCAGCACGTCCCTGTGTGCAGACTTGAATGCACGCGTGCGTGCGTAAGCGCACACAATCATTCAATGATGAATGCACTGTATTGACGACACTGCAGTTTCATTACTCAGCATAATTCCAATAAATAAAGCTTGGCTGAATGAATTCTCACATATTTTGGGCCTATTCGTTTTATTTTAGCGTAGTGTCATTTTCTATTCTCTTAACCACTTGAGCCTATTATTATAGGCTAGTTTTTCTCAATTATTTTATCACTTTATGTAAAGCATTTTGAATTGACTTGTTGAAATGTGCTATACGAATATAATTCACCTTCTGTAAACACAAAAGCAATTGCCACAATTCTAGTTAATTCTCAAGGTCTCACGCATCCAATGATGAATGCACAGTATTTCACTTGACGACACTGCAGTTTCATTACTCAGCGTAATTCCAATAAATAAAGCTTAGTTGGATGAATGAATTCTCACATATTTTGGGCCTATTTGCTTTATTTTAGCGTAGTCTCATGTTCTATTCTCTTAACCACTTGAGCCTATAAGAGGCTAGTTTTTCTTAATTCTTTTATCGCTTTATGTAAAGCATTTTGAATTGCCTTGTTGAAATGTGCTATGCAAATATAACTCACCTTATGTAAACACAAAAGCAATTTGCTCAATTTTAGTTAATTCTCAAGGTCTCACACACACACACACACACACACACACACACACACACACACACACACACACACACACACACACACACACACACACACACACACACACACACACACACACACACAGGCCGTTGAAGTAGGGAAGTGGCAATTCAGGAAGCAGCTATATAGTGTATAAGGCACAACTTGAAAGATGTCACCTCATGGAGAGCTGCTAACCTTTTTCGCTTATTATCCCAATTAGAGTACGCAGCTGAGGGAAAAGAAAATTAATTCAACAACACACACTGCACACAGCCTGCATTGTGCGGCTGTTTATTTACCAATTTGTGTAAAACAGAAGCGTGTAAACACTGTGTGAAGATCAAAGCCATGGCCATGGGGGCTGGGCTCTGTAATGACGGTCAGCATCTTAAGACCACAGGCACCCCGCTGCTCGCCGTGGCCCATTTGATTTATACACGAGAAGAATTGGGAGAAAAGCGCGCCAAGTACAATTAATGTTTCATATATAATGAGCTGCCATCGAGGCCATATTCTCAAGATCAAAAGGAGAAAGAGTCCACACACAACAACGGCTTGCTGGCTGCTGCTCCGCCACATAAAATGTGGTAAATTTTAACTGTATTAACAAGTTTCTAACACTTCTTCTTGTCGCGAGTTCGTTATTTAAGGCGTGGTTCTCGGGGGCACAGTCGATAGACAGCTAGAAGGTCCTGGGTTTGATTCCCACTGGGGGATGCAGTGAGCGTTGGGGGCGTGTTCTCTCCTCCGTGTCATCAGTGCCCATACCCTAAGTGGGGTTGGCAAAAGGGCCTTTCTGTGCGGAGATGGCATGTTCTCCCCGCGTCTCCTAGGGTAGGTACCCTTACAAAAAACATGCAGTAACGTGGTTCTCCCCCAGGGGCCCTGGAGAGGGTTCCAGGGGGTCCTCAGCACCTTAATTAATATAGCATTGAAAACTGTTTAACCACAGTTTAATCACTAACCTCATTTGGCCTATTTAATACTTGGGCTATTTAAAAATGGCTCATCTAAACTCACAACATGAATAGTCTCTCATGGGGGTCCCTGGCACTAAATTGTTTCAGATGTGTTGTAAAGAAAAGTACAGTTTTTTTTTTTTTTTGTATTTCAAAGTTTCAGAACTTTTACTTCTACTCCATTACATCTCAGAGGCAATTATTATACTTTTACTATTATACTTTTGACAACTTTAGGAACTAGTTACTTTATAGAATATAGTTTTATTATTACAAAACATAAATTAACCACTTCAGCTATATATGTATACATTTCGGCCATTTGGAAATAGGACCTTAACTCTTAGCCAGCCAAATCGCCTTCCATCGCCATTTTGAGGAGGGTGAGGCAGCCAGATCGCCAAACGTCGCCTTGGGGATCATTTTCTGATCATTTTGGTATTTTTTTGACATTTTTTGAGCTATAAATGACCTTTCTAGCTTAATTTTAGTCTAAAGTTACATATTCGAAGGAAGTGACATCATCGATGACGTAACCCGGAAGTCGTTCGGCCATAACATAGAATGGGCCTTTTTACAGCATTGAATGTTGACGTTTTTCTTATCAAACTTTACCATATTTAGACCGATTTTCATTCGGAAAAAAATGGCTGGACTGACAGATTGGTCACTCAAGAGCAAAAACGAGTGTAAATGGCGTGCGCACGACGTTCGGATCGTGTTTTATAGCTCCCGTTCGGCGGACCGGGAGACATAATGGCCGCCAATGGGCGCCGCCATTATGGGTCTACTGCTGTCCACTCGCTAGTCCAGACTCTAGGAGATTATCGTTGGGCACACTCTAGTGGATAGTACTAGTACTACATTCTACAACAATATGATCCCTGTTGGGTTAGATTAAAGCTAACTTGGAAATTAATAAAATTCCTGGCAGTATAGGCGCACAAGCCTATTGTAAATGGCTAAGAATGAGTGTTTAAGAGAGTATTATCTACTGTACTGTAAAACTATTTAGTATTTTTTCCACCACTGATTGACCGATGAAAATGTTTGAGAACCATGATCTAATGTCAGTAAGAGAATTCCATATAAACCCAATCAATGGTGGAAAAAGTACTATTCATTTAAACTTACATACAGTAGGCTACTTGAGTACATGTACCTAGTTACTTTCCACCACTGCACCCAATAGACAAACTATGCATGCATTTAATGATGTAACATATCCTACCTACCAATTATTCTGCAAAAGTACAGTTTGCGGTGCAAAAGACATTACTGCTCAACTAAACCATCACTCAGATACGTCATAAATGTCACACATTCATATTAACATTGAAATAGGCCAGACTCCTAGGCCTAAAGAAATATAAGGACTACTAAAGAGAATGAATCAGAATACATCAAGGTTGTCAAACTGCAGAATTTGCACATACCTGGAAATTGCCCTCTACGGTATATACATATTCTGTATTATCCTGGTTGCTATAAATTATTCCCAGATGAAGCAGCAGGCTATATTGATCTGCTGTGCGTTTGTAGATCACACAAAGTTATAATAGATAACCGGGAAAGCATCTGTGCTGTTTTAGATTATTCTCTATATATCGTTGTTGTCGGGTGGAAACCTTGTATCTCCAAAACCGTTTGTTTTGTATTTATCATTTTTAAAACGATTTAAACCAGTGAAAACAGCCGATCTACAGTACACACAAGCTACAAGCACACAACGAGGCGTTGTGTGCTTGTAGATCTTCTGTTTTCAGTAGTCTTAATGTGCGACAGTCTTGATGCAAGCAGGGCTTTACTTTATGAAAAAACATACAAATTTGAAACTTGGAGATACAAGGTTTCTGCCCGACAGCGACGATATACTGTATAGCACATTGGTTCTCAAAGCACATTTGGCTACTCAAAGATGGCAGATACAAGCTTGTAGATCTGCTATTTTTGAAAAAACAGGAAAATGTTTAAACTCAAATCTTTGCTTCTAGGGGTCCCTGAAACAAAATATTCAGAGATGGGTGGTCCACGGCCAAGTACATATCATTTTGCGGTGCTTGTCCTGACATGAAAATATGTGAGAACCACTGATATATAGAAACATAAGCTTTTCAGAAAACTGTTAGGATTTAGAATGAAGACATCGGATGGAGAATGGTAATGGAACTAAAATAGTGTAGTTCCTATACATCATGAAATCGTGAAATTTCAATAAAACATTAAATTCAAGGTTATCATTGACATCTTGCCAATAATTTGGGGGCCCACTTGCACTAACTGCTCCGGCCAAGAATCACTAATCGTTTAGTCGTCGGACCTATCTAGCAAGCCATCGTCAAAGAAAGGGGAACGCCCACTCGGTCTGCTCTTGTGTGCTTGTAGATCAGCTATTTTCACTAGTTTAAATTACTTTTAAAATTATAAATAAAAAATTAGCGGTTTTGGACATACGCGGTTTACACCGCACAACAACGATATGTACAGTATATTGTTTGTCATGATAAAGAATTGAGTAGAATGGACCACAATGAAAATGAGATCCCCCAATGTACTGCTGTACGTACTGTTGCAAACTGCAAATAAAGTAATCAATCAATCAATCCATCAATCAATCAATCAATCAATCAATCAATCAATCAATCACAAAATAATGTTAACTTGAATCTCAAAAGACTGGCTAACAAACGTTTAGCCCAGGGGTCTTCAACGTTTTCAGGCCAAGGACCCCTTTGTTGAGAGATAGATGAAGCAGGGACCCTCACAACCTGTTCATAGATTCCATAATAGTTTAATCGTTTGACAGCACACTCACCAGTGTATTTTGGATTCATGTCAATTTGTATTTCAGATATTTAACCACTTGAACCGTCAATACTTAATAAACTTGACCTTTCACTTTGTACTTAGTCTACTCTTTTTCCCCTCTACACCTAACCTCTTTGCCGAAAATAGCCGATCTATAAGCTCACAACGCCTCGCGCTGTGAGGCGTTGTGAACTTGTAGATCAGCTATTTTTGGCTAAAGTTCTCAGAATATGGACACTAGGGTTCAAGTGGTTAATATAAAAAAGGAGAAAAACACTTTGTGTCACTCAAAGATTTGGAGGACCCCCTGTAGTAACTCTGAGGACCCCCTAGGTGTCCCGGACCCCCTGTTGAAGAAGATCCATGGTTTAGCCAATAGAGAGGGTGAATGAATGTGTAAGTAGGCTAATGGCTAACAGTTCCCTTTCAAAATGGTGCCCGGGCGTTGACACATTTGTAGTTTGAAAGATGCGGGGCCTCCGAGAAGAAGAAGAAGAAGAAGGAGGAAGTGGTACCTTTTATATTCTCCTTATGCCATAATGTGGGTTTCCTCAGAACTGGTGTAATTCCCCTCCCAGGGGGGAGGTGAGGGGGGCTGTACCACATGAGCTGCTTCCCTAATAACCAGCCCAAGCCTCCCAGTGAAAAATCCATTAAGGTCAAGTCATGCATAGTTGATTGAACATCTCGTCTGGTGGTCGGCTGCTAAGGAGAGAGCCTGCCTGCACAGTGCACACGCGTGTGTGTGTGTGTGTGTGTGTGTGTGTGTGTGTGCGCGCGCGCGCACGCGCTCTAAGAATATCACATTAATCAGAGGCAAAAAAATGTTTTTTTTAATGGTTATATGGAAGCGCAGATGTTCTTTATGGCGTTGGTAGGCACATTGGTGTCGTTAGCCCCGCCGACCGTTATTTTTGTGTTGGATTCCGCGGCGTAGTTTTTTCAGAAATGCGTTGATCGACGATAACGAAGGAAGGCATAAACAAAGAGGGGAAAAATAAGAAGAAAGGACTCTTTAAGTTCCACAACGTAAAATCGGGAGTGCTTGTTTAACTCCGAAGTGTACAAATGAAACCAGATATTTACCACATGTACAGCATGCTGTACGGGTCTGTAATTTCAAGAGTTTACAAATGGAGTGAAATGGACCCGTAAATGTCTGTAACTCAGAGTTTGCAAATGGAGCCAAATGGACCCTTGGAAAAAAGGTCTGTAACTCTGAACACAAATGGATTCAAATGGATCCCATTTGTATGTCCTCTCAGAGTTAAATTAACACTCCCGCTTTGGCGGCCCATAGCACTGGGGCAGTCCGGACGGAAATAGTGCTCGTTCCCCCAAGTGCTCCTTTTGGCACCCCCCCCCACACACACACACACACACACACACCCTAGCCCACCCTATACCCACCCACCTCCTCCTCTCTCCCTACGCTAAATTGTTCCTCTGAGTAATTCTGCCCCCCCCCCCCCCCCCCCCACCACCACCACCCCAAACAAATGTGGTGCATGTGGTGGGTATGTTGCATGTGGTCGGTTGGTGCTGTTGTGGATACAAGTTAAGAGCGACTTTGACGGCTACGGCAGATGGCAACGGTAACCGGAAATGATCAGCGCTCGATGGATCAACCTGCCGCCGTCGCAGCCGTTTGTACCACACCAGAAGCTCCCTTCCCACGTTGCGACTAAAACGTCTGCTGTATAGAAGTGTCGCCATGGGAACCAAAGCGTTCAGTAAAAGGGGTAGGACCCCGTCGCCGACGGCTGTTTGCTTAACGATTTTGACCGCTACGGCAATTACGTCATAGCAGCTGTACTGCGCCTGGCGTTGCCGTTCTGAAAATCGTCAAGCTTAAACTCTCTATTACTCTGGGTTATCCCTGCCTCAAAAAAAAAAAAATCACACCCAGTGAGTGGTGCTTCTCATTTATGAGTTAATTTCATTAAGCGTCCCGCAAAGGTTGGCCAATGTGGGATGGGGCGGGGCATACGTACAAACAGACGGGACATACCTGTACAAACAGACAAAGCCAGATATAGGAGCGCTTAGCACCGCTCAAAAAAGAAATATATACTGTACATATCGTCGTCGTCAGGTGGAAACCGTGTATGTCCAAAAGCATTAGTTTTGTATTTATCATCTTTTTTTAAATTATTTAAGATAGTGAAAATAACCAATCTACAAGTGCTTGTAGATCTGCTATTTTCACTAGTTTTGCGCGACAGTCTTGCATTATGAAGCAGGGCTTTAAGGCTTGTCCATAGTATCTCCGAAATGTTCGCTGAGTAGGACCTTCCGACGTGCAAATTTCCGAACTCTCATTCGGTCTAATGCTTCTCAGAAGTGGCGAGTGACGTCATTTTGTAGTCAAACCGGACCTTTTGACCGAAAAGTTCGGTTTCGGTCAAAGTATGGACAGGCTTTTACTTTACGAAAAGAAAAAAACACATTTGAAACTTGGAGATCCCAATTTACAGTACACTGACAGAATAAGACATAATAAAGCCATAACAAGAAATTATGTGTTGGTAATTAGAACTAATATGTTTTATTATACAGAAACAAAGACAGAACAGCAGAAAGAGCGGATACATTCTCTGGCACCGTCACCTGCCGCGGAACTGCCGATAGGACCGGCAGTAGGACCGGCAGTAGGACCGGCTGCCGCCGCACTGACCGGCAGGTCCCGTCGCGGTAAACTGCCGGTCCGTGCGATGGTGGCTGCTGCGGCAGTTACCAGCGATACCGGTCCTACCTACAGTTCCGTGGCTGCCGGTCCTATCGGCGATGCAGCACGACTGATGGTCGAACCGACTGTCGGCAGGTGCCGGTGCCAGATAATCTATTTGCTCTTTCTGCTATTCTGTCTTTGTTTCTGTATAATAAAACATATTAGTTCTAATTACCAACACATTGTTTCTTATTATGGCTTTATTATGTCTTATTCTGTCTTAAAGTGTACTGTAAATTAGGATGGGACTGAGGTTTCTGTCCGATTAACGATATAAAAAGCTGGTGCGGTGGGTGGTCTGTGGGTGGGTGGGTGGGGTATGTATGGGTGTAGTGGCTGAAGGTTGCTGCTGGTGTGCAGGACAGGAGGATGCAGTCATTTAGAGCTTTTGAAGAGCACCCTGATCTCTCCTCCACCTCCCTCTATTCACAGCCAGCAGCCTGTGTTCTCACTGCTCCATTAGTTCAGACACCACATCCATCCCCACCGCGCTGCGCCGCGCCCAGCCGTGGCACGCCACGCACACACGCCAGGGAGGCAGAGAGCCAAGGACAACCGCCGTGTGTGTGTGTGTGTGTGTGTTCGTGAGAGGAGGGGTGTTAGTGTTTGAGTGTGGGTGTGTGTTGGTGTGCATGCATGCCAGTATGTGTGAGGTGTGTGCGTGTGTGTGTGTATGTGTGTGCGAGAGTGTTCGTGTGTGTGGGCATTGGACAATGGGCATGCATGTGTGTCTGCATGTGCATTGTGCATGTGCTTTTGTGTGTCTGCGAATGCCTGTGATTGCGTGTGTGTGTGTGGGGGGGGAAGAGTGTATGGCACCTTATGAAGGGAAGCAGCCAAGCATGAAATCACCTCTCTTCAGCTTTAAAGGGCTTACATGGATTTTTAATGATGAGCCCCGTATCTTTTATATGCCAAATATACTCAATGACTCCATTCTTTTTTTTTTATTATGCATATTTAAAGGTAGGAAAGAGGATGGGACCATAACACGAATAATGGGATATGCATAAGTCTAAGTGTAGGGGCTGTGGACACCTCTCTGGCCATGCAGGTTAACACCCAACTGCTGCAGCCACTTCTAGGGTTAAGGAAACTGTCATTTATACCTGTATATACTTACAGTATATCGTCGTTGTCGGGTGGAAACCTCGTACTGTACGTCCAAAACCGTTCGTTTTGTATTTATCATTTTAGAAACGATCTAAACTAGTGAAAACAGCTGATCTACAAGCACACAGCGCCTCGCCGTGCGAGGTGTTGTGTGCTTGTAGATCGGCTGTTTTCACTACTTTTGTGCGACGGCCTTGTCTGATGAAGCAGTGCTTTACTTTGCGAAAAAACATTTGAAACTTGGAAGGTTTCTGCCCGACAGTGACAATATACTATATACCAGGGGTCTTCAATGTTTTCAGGCCAAGGAGATTGATGCAGGGACATATTAATAAAGGATAGAATAAATAAAATGTCCATATACAGTATGGGAATTTCCCCCTTATGCCCATATATGGAGATCCCGAGGTATCAAACCCAGGCCCTAACTCGCCACGGCCTTGCTTGGCTTTACTAATTAACATACGTGTTATGCCCATATATGGAGATCCCTGTCCCAATGTCATCAATATTAACTCATTCGTAGTTTACGGCCGTAAAGCCCGTTAATTTCTCTATGTCTTTCACTGCCGGCTTCTCCTACCTGTTAACGTGGGCGCTCGTCCAGTTCCCATCGTGCGTGATCGGACACTGCTATGCATCGTGTGTTCGCGTATTCCATCAGCTTCTCAAATCCGTTGAAACTTTTTCAATTGATCAATAAGTTCTCCATCTGTAAGCCGCGGAGTTCAGACAGAAAGCTAACGGGCCAAAATAGAGGACGGACATCCGCTTCCGGTTCAGGGACTCCAATGTTAAGTTGTCCGCTCAATAATGTGTCCGTGTAGAAACCGATCACGGAGCATTAGTTCCGGCCTATTTTAGTTCCGCTTCGATAAAAAAAAATAATAATAATAATTTTTATTACATTTACGGGTTCTACGGGCATGGCAGAGAAGGGGTACAAAGGGGTATTTTGAGGGCAGAGTTTGAGTTAAGGACATATCTGGGAATGCCCATATTTGGTAATGACCCCTTAGTTGAGAGACTGAGAGAGAGATGCAGGGACCCTCCACAACCTTTTCATAGATTCCATATAGTTTCATTGTTTGACAGAACAGTCATCAGTGTATTTTGGTTTCATGTCAATTTGTGTTTTCAGATATTTAACCACTTGAACCGTCAAACTTTACCTTTCACTCTGTACTTGGTCTGCTCTTTTTCCCCTCTACACCAAACCTCTTTGCTGAAAATAGCCGATCTACAAGCCACAACGCCTCGCGTTGTGAGCTTGTAGCTATTATTTTTGGCTAAAGTTCTCCGAATATGGACTCTAGGGTTCAAATCGTTAATATGAAAAAGGAGAAAAAAAGTTTCTAACTCACAAAGATTTTGAGGACCCCCTATAGTAACTCTAAGGACCCCTAGGGGTCCCGGACCCCCTGTTGAAGACCCTTGCTATATACTGTATAAACCTGTACTGCCTTACAACAGCACTTCCCTATAGCCTTTTCACCATCAGGGCCCACTTGAATCCTTGAACTATCTCGATCTGAACACATGGTCAGGTGGGTGCGGCCGCGTGCGTTTTCAGTTTATTTTAGCAATCGATCAGTCAATTGTGTTCTAGCTTGGTTCAATGGAACTAACGGCATCACAATGAAAAAAGAAATAAAAATATCATGTCATTTTTCTTCTTATCTTATATATCTTATAAGAGTGTTGCCAATTATTTGGGGGCCCACTTGCGATATCTTCACTGCCCTTTTTGGAAATAAAGATAACTAACCAAAATAGGGGAGGACGTGTTTAAAGGACAACTTGTGTTTTTTTTTACAAGGGTTCATGTTTTACATAATTTAGTATTTACTGCTTTCTATGTGTACAAGTGGCTAATTATGTCTTTTTAGTCACCTCACCCATAATTAACCATTTGTACGCATTTCCCCACCCACTCAAATAAAATTTGCTATTAAATCGCTAAAATTATAGAAAGCAGTAAATAAAAGAAAAAGAAAATTAACACTCATCTTTTCTTTTCTCTAATTACTATCTAAAACATGAACCCTTATTGTTAAAAAAAACTAAGTTGTCCTTATAAGTAGTGAACTTGAAGTAAGAGAGAGGACTGCAGAGCAGAATGCCCTGCAACACTCCAGTTCAAACAAAAGTCTCAAGGTGCTAAACTCAATATCATAAAAGCGAGAAAACAGCCAGCACACAGTGGATGTCCTTTTCAGTTTTATTTACCTTCCCACAGACAGAGCAGTTTCAATCCAACAGCTCTTCCTCAGCATCTCGAACAAGTTAAGTTCCGTGACCCCAAAGGGGTCCTCAAGAGTTATTACAGTGGGGTCACCAAATCTTTGTGTGACATCCTTTAACCACTTGAACCCTATAGCATCCTTAGGAGAACTTTGGCCAAACATAGCAGATCTACAAGCTGTTTTAGCTAAAGAGCATTGGTGTAGAGGGGGAAAAATCTGACTAGGAACAGAGTGAAAAGTAAAGTGTACGAAGTATTGAGTGTTTAAGTGTGTTAAATTACACACAAACATGAATCCACCACTGAAAGCTATGTTCTATATATGAAAAAGTGTCATCTGCAATTTTATGTGGTGGGGGGTCCCTGCCTCATCTCTCTCTCATCTAGGGGGTCCTTGGCCTGAAACATGTTGAAGACCCCTGGGGGTCGTCACGTGTACAGGAACTAAAGGGAACAACATTTGATCTCTAAAATCCTATTTACCGTCAACCTTTTGGCCAGAGAAAAAGCCTTTCTAGGACGAGCGCCGCCGCATATTGAACAGCATAGTTGCATCACCAAAACAGGATGGGGGAAAAAAAGCAGAAATAATCAGAGTAGAGATGTTTGTCAAGGTGCAGCAGAGGAAGGTGAGATTACACTTGCATGAAATTTCATCAGGAGCGCGGCAGCTACTTCCATCTGCCGTGCACACTGGGAGGAAAGAAATCATCACTGCTGTTGGGCAGAAACCTCCAATCTCCAGGTTTCTACTTTTTAATGTTATTTCTTTTTCCTTTTTAACCCATTTAGGCCTATTTTAAGTTTACCCATTTACTGCTATTTTTGAAAAAGTCGTGAATATGTGTGCAAATCTTTGAATATATGTATTTTTAAAGCGAACGTTTGTAACTCAAATTTTGCTTCTGGGGGGTCCCTGGAACTAGATATTTTGAGATGGGGTCCGTGGCCAAATAAATATCAGTTTGGGGGTCCTTCACATGAAAAGGTTTGAGAACCACTGACATCTCTCAAGAACAGACTAACTGAGCTCCAGTTAAGTGAAAAGGACCTTTTCTTTGACGATGGCTAGACAGATTGCTGACATAGAAACATAGGTTTTTCAAAAAATCTTAGAAGGATTCAAAGGCCACTTATAGAATTCAGTCAAAATTCAAATTTTCACGATTAAAAAAAAAATGGCAGATCTACAAGCTGGCAGCGCGGCCCTGGGTGCCGCGCTCTGAGCTTGTTTATCTGCTATGTTTCAATAGTTAAAGCATACAATAATAATACACAATAAATTTGTCACTTGAACCCCAGGCACCATGCCTATTTTGGGGGGAAATTGCAGATCTACAAGCTCACATTAACTGTTCGACGCTGACATGAGCAGGCGCGTGCAGACATAGACATCAAAGGGGGCTCGAGCCCCTGCACTGTTATCCATCTGTAAAAAGTGCCCTCTCCAGACCAAGAATGCAGTTTTTACTATGGTGAAAGAAATGCAAATGCCCCCTTTCCATTCCATACCTGAAGGCAGCATTTAAGAGAATTGCCTTTTCCAAACTCTCCTGAACTTGAATGCAGCATCTTATGTTGAAAGAATTGCCCTCTCTGTGTAGAAATCCATGCCGTATGCCACATCTCCAGTATTGATTTTATTTATTGTAAGCTGCGACGCGTTGTGAGCTTGGAGGTCTGCTATTTTTGATATTTCCACCAAAAGGCCCTTTTAGGAATTTCAGCCCCTGCCACTCTTACATTCTCTGCACGTCCCATATTGTTTGCAAAGAGATTTGGTGTCGAAGGGAAAAAAGCAGTCCAAGTACAGTTGTAACTACAAAGAAAAGAGGACCAGAGGGTTTTCACGCCCTACTTTGTCATATACAGTGTCACACACCAAAGTAGCAAAAATATCTGATCTACAAGCTGTAGGCTACAAGCTTGCCATGCAAGCTTGTAGACATGCTATTTTGGGGGGAAAATAGGCCTAAGTGGAAGTGGGTTTCATAAATATTTAACCAATGAAAAGTATTAACACAAGAGCTTTTGACAAAATCACAACTATGGATCCATATAGGAAGTAGGAACACTGTTTTCTTTCTTTCTTTTCCCCCCTCCTTTTATGACAAGTAACCGTTTTCGGACATACAAGGTTTCCACCCGACAGCGACGGAGGAACACATCTCGCTGCACACACACCGTGGCGAGTAGCAGACTGCACTGCCAGAGGGGAAACCCAATCAAATAAATCACTTACTCTTAAATACCGCTGGGAACGGCTGTGTGTGTGAACAGTGAGGAGCGTATTCATAATGGGGCATGACCTGCTGATAAGTACCGCAGGTGAGGGCTGTGCTTAAATTAATGTGGGGATGCATGCGTGCTCACATGTTGCTATTGGCACTTGGGTCAGAGACAGGTTTTTTATTATTTCTTTCTTTTTTTTCCAAATGAAAGAAAAAAAGAAAGAATCGGAAACATGTCTCTCGGTGTGTGAGTGGAAATAGAAGCCCACAGAAACGGGAGACAGGTGGTTGATTAAAATCCCCCAAAATGTGTCTGGTGTCTTCAGAAGGCTTTCAGGCTTGCTTCTTTTTTGGTTCCACGTCAGCCGCTGTGGTCTAACTGTGTCAGAAGGAAATGGAGTGCATTGGCCATTAATGCCCCATTTCTCACATGAGGAGACAATCTGAAAGGGATTCGTTCTTGCTTAATTTATGCCCTGACATAGCCTGGTGTCGAGTCGCACATGCAGCGATAATGGCCGATATATACAAGCTCACAACGCATTACAGCGCATTTTGAGCTTGTCTTCCATATTGACTATTTTCATTATTTTTGGCATCAGGATTTTGACTCTCTGCTCCATTCAAAATGACGCCCCAGAAGCACAACTCTGTTCTCAGTAGGCCTAATAGTTGCAAGTGGCAACTTATTTGCACAATGTTTCAGCGCCAAAAAAGCTTTTGGGACGACGTTGTCCCGGCAGAGATGATCCACAGATTATGTGACAAATATTTTACTGTACACCTCATGGACAGTGCTCAAAGTTTCTTGTCTTGTCGACGATCACTGTCAACATTCACTTCTCATTTCTTAGAACGTCTTTTAAGTGTGACTTATGTAGTCCATGGGCCATACGAGATGTCGGTATCCGAAAGGTGGCAAAGGTTACCATGCATTTTTGAAAAGCTCTATGTAGATTATATTTTAGTATGATAACCCTTTCTGAGACACAGCTAAATTGGTGTTATCAGCCACTAGAGTTGGTGTCCCATTAACTTTACTATATAGGGGAAAAAAGGGGAAAGAATCTGCTTTAAGTAGCATATGAGGGGTCAAACTAGGGTTTTTCATGATTCTGAATCCATTGCAAGCATCTGTTTTGCATGAAAGACATTCCTTGGGCTAAAAATGGCCCCACAAGACTATGGTTTAGTGATGAAAAGTGATGAGTCATCACTTTTCACACATTTGTGGGGCCACACTTGTAACACACTTGTCATCTGTAAGATCTGTAAGATTTGTGTTGATGTGTTTTTTCCAGACATTTACCACTTAAATCGCTGTTCACTCTGTACTTGGTCTGCTCTTTTTTTACCTTTACACCAAACCTATTTGCCAAAAATAGCCGATCTACAAGCTCTCAAAGTACAAGTTCGGCATTCAAAATGTACTTGAGTAAAAGTACAAAAGTATTGGCATCGAAATGAAAAAGTGCTATGCAGAAGTTTCCATTTCACACATTTTCAAATGTATAAAATGTACTAAAATCTATTAATGAAATAAAAAGAAAATAGCACATCTACAAGCTCCTGCAACATGTCACTTTTGCAATGTGTTATGAAGCATGCATTGCACACATTTTCAAGATTTTTCAAAAATACAGATCTACTAGCTCATATGCTATGAGCTTGTATATCTGCTATTTTTGAATAGCCAAAGTATAAAATATGGTTAAAGAGGTAAGAAATTGTGACGCTATATTAACAAATTTTTCTGGGGACCCCCTGGTACCTCCTCAAAGACCCATGGGGTCCCTGGACCCCACTTTGAGAACCAATGGTTTATTTTGCCCAGCAATGTGGGTCAGTTTATTCAGTGTTTTTTCTTTTTTTCAGATAACTCCATAAATCCTCAGTTTCCTGCCGGGGCCAAGAGTTCAAAACTCTCTCTTCCATTCACATGGTCTTGTTAGCTAAATAATTGAAAAAAGAAAAAAAGGGGGCTAAGACACAACCATCAAAGTATACTGTAGTTGGCTTTTGTATGTTTTTTTTGGGGGGGGGGGTCATGAGTCTGTGACATGGTTTTGCTAAAAGTATGTCTAGGTCCTCATTATGAATATATGTATTAATAGCCCCTTGCTCAGCCCTGACCTGACCTGCAGTGTTCATTTAACTCTGAGAGTTAGTAAGGGAAAGTTAGCCTATTGCTAGACCAATCTGGGAACTAAATCTAAATCACTAGCTTTCTTCACAAATGTGTTCATAAAGGTGACTACTATCACCTCTGAACTTTGACAAACCCAACTCTCTTGACATACGTTGTGGGAGCCAATCAAAGTTGGGGGTATCGGGATACCCAGGGCCCGGGATTAAAGGGGGAAAAAAAATGGCCAATATGAACGTATGAGGTGTGTAATTGGGCTATTGTTGGGCTGCTGCATCCATTCCAACCATTAGTTATCAGTAAAAATTACTCCTTGGCCATAAAAAAGGCCTAATTGGCTAAGGCTTAGCCAATCATGTCATTCGAGTTCGCCTGTGTCCTGTTTGTCCCTATGTTTCCTGTGTTTGAGTGTTCCTTGTCAGATAATGATTGCATCATGTTATCCTGTGTGTCATGATGTGTGCTTACCCGCCTGATCTTGAATAGTTTTCATGAATTCAAACCCTACTCCAACTTTCTTTTTATTGCCAATATTATTTGTCTCATGGACACACAAAAGTGGCCTATTTTATGGTCAAGGAGTAATTTTAACTGAAAACGAATGGTTGGAATGCATTCAGCAGCCCAAAAATACCAAAGTTACACACCTCATATGTTCATATTGGCCATTTTTTATTTTTCCCCCTTTAATCCCAGGCCCTCGGGATACCCAAAAACTTTGATTGGCTCCCACAAAGTATGTCAAGGGAGTTGGGTTTGACAAAGTTCAGAGGTGATAGTAGACACCTTTATGAACACATTTGTGAAGAAAGCTAGTGATTTAGATTTAGTTCCCATATTGGTCTAGCAATAGGCTAACTTTCCCTTACTAAGTGTACACATGGAACATGTTTCCTGAGAAGCTGCAGTCAGCGCAAAGCCTTTTCTAATAACAACCATACAATCTATGACTGAATAATACAAGTTGGATCGCAACAACTAATTGCACCTTCCAACAATTTTTGGCATGGCCTTAGGGGTGGAAATGGTCCCATTTTTTCAACACGTTGTGGGGATTTGCACACCAAAAAAAGCTGGTCAAAGCTGAGAAATACTCTAATCATCTTCAAACACGGAGAAGTAACCGTGAGCAAGATGTCTGACTGGCAACAGTAAATACTGTGGATGCACTCAGCCCATAGCATGTCTGTGTGTGCAATGAAACCCATGTCATATATTAATTCTGCATTTTTGATTGATTGAAGACTATTAGAAGTTTGCATAGGAAAAGGTACAGTTTCATGACAGTACAGTTCACTGGTACAAGGTCTACTAAAAGGAGATCCTAGAAAAGACTACGCTTATTTCCACAGGAAACCATTCAAGTATCTCATATTAATATAACATTGAATGACAGACGAATAGAACACAGTACTATGCAGTAGTAGATATAGTCAGTAAGTATAAAGAAGGGGAGGGGGAGGGTAGGGTTGGGCTGTGCTAGGTTTGTTTTTTACCAGTTGCAAACGGCTGCTGCCTGTAAGTGGTTTTTCAGGGCGATTTTAAGCAATAGTACCGTGTTCTATTTGTCTGTCATTTAATGTTGTATGAGTTTAAAAGGGACCACAATTTAAACAAGCCAATAGCTTTCTTGTTGTTTTTATCCTTTTAGTTGACCTTGTATGCATGCCTACCTGTGAACTGAAATGTCCTGTACCTTTTCTTATGCAAACATCTAATAAAATCTTCATCAATCAATCAATCAATCAAAGTCAAGTGACTTATTTGTACAGCCTTTAATCACTGTGTGATTTTACACATTGTCATTACGACAGGCGCTCACACACAGAAAATTGTGATCTACAAGCTCTGACCTTGTAGATATATCAGCAACGGTGTAGCCTATAAGAAGCAGGAGACTCAAATTGCTTTACAGACCCATGTTTTAACAAAGGAAACAAAACGACACCCTCTGTCCTCAGACAATCAATTGGGCGAGAGAGAGAAAAAAAAAGAATTGGACAGGAATAGAAAAAGGAAAAAACCCTCAAGAAAGGATGACAAAAGAGCCAGCCACCCTCCCAGTCCCAGGGGGGGACATGATGGGGCGCAGTAAACGCCGAGTCATAACATAAAACCCATTCCAATATTGGAACTATTCTCACAGAACCACTTACTACAGCAAATACACAGGGATCAAAAGCAACAAAAAGAGCAGAAAGGGGGAAAAAAGATGGCATGTTAATTCCTTAATCTTTCAGCGCTGGCTCCAGATTCTTGTGACAGCTGAAAGTTTGCAGGCATACAGGCAGACAGATTGTCAGGCTGAGGCGATTTGTCACACGGGGTCCTGGCGTGTCTCCATTTCTTGCTTCAGACGCTGTGGCCCCGCGTTCGCTCCAGTGACAGGATTGTCAGAGCTATTTGTCACAGCTCTGTTATGCCCACGCCGTTGGTTGTAGCTAGTAGAGCCACCGCGGTCGCCTCGATCTCCTTCTCCTGGCCGCAACAAATGGCAAGAGTTCAACCTTGAACGCTTAATCAAATTATTCACTCTGTTTTTTCTTTCTTTCTTTCTTTCTGCCTTTTCCAGCTATGCGTGAAATATGAATCCAGAGTTTTGTGCAGTGGTGGACAAAGTATTCAACCCCAGTACTCGAGTCAAAAGAATACATTACTCCTGGTCAATTATGATTCAACTACAAATGAAGGTTGCTCAGTTGAGTACAGGAGTACTCTTGAGTTAAAGTATTCAAATTGACATGCTTTCAATCACACAAAATTATTCAAAAGCACACATTACAAAGAATTAGTGTAGCGTCATGGCCGATGCTACACTAGTAGGCCTATATTCTACCATATAATTTGGTACCACTACAGTGGAAGGAGTGGCACTAGTGGTACCAGATTATATTGTAGCACACTAGCATTGTAGGGGATGTTGGGCTCAGGTTAGGACGGTCAGAAATCTACATGATTATGATGGTTTATTTAATTAATTCCTGTAGCCTTTGCATTTCTTCTATTCTGGATGTATAGTTTGTCAATAAAATGTGAAATACGGTCAGAGAACAGGTTCATTTGGGTGGAATTTGGACGATTCGTTTGCACGTGTGAATGTGTTTTACTCTTGTGATGTGGCATTAGAAGAAAGATTATGCAGATGTAATGTTGCCTTGTTAATGACTTAACCCTCCCCCCAGAACACTAGGACACACACAAAACAGTTATGTTTTCATTTAAAGCGTGTTTTGATGGCCTCATTATACTTTCCACTCAATGGCCAATTCTGGGTTCTCTGTCACAGTTATATATGCCTATGTCTACAATTTGAGTCGTGACTAGCAATGCAGGCCAAATCAATCATCTACATGTCATCCAATGACATCACTTACTGTATGTCATTTCACTCATTTGTTCTTGTTTTACATTTCCTGGAAAATAATCGTTTTGGACATACAGTACCACTTTCCACCTTTCCTCCTGACAGCGATGGTATATGCACATTGTCTATATCAGTGGTTCTCAACCTGTGGGTCAGGACCCCTAGGGGGGGTCCCCAAATTATTTTGGGGGGTCCCCAGATGATTAGCTTTATTGTTTTCTCACTCAACAGTAAACAAACCAACATAAAGTTTAAGTGTATAGAGGGTATCTGCACATTTCTAAAGTGACAATTTAAGGACTTTTTGATACCTCTAAAATGACAAATTAAACATTGGCAAAATTGTTAAATATTAGAGGCAGAAATTGTGAAAATAGCCAATATACATGCTCTGTGAGCATGCATGTAGAGCTGCTATTTTGACAATAGAACAGTGTTATACAAAATTAAATGCCTCAACTCTTAGTGCTCGTCTATGGAAGCGATACTCGTCAGGGTTAAAATATGATTCTTTTGGGGGTTGCGGCCTGAAAATGTTGAGAACCACTGGTCTATATTGTGACTACATCCATACTGGCTGCTCCTTCATTCTGGCTAGATTGCTTATGACATTAATATTCTCTTTTTCTCTAGCTCTCTCTCATCTTACTCAAACAAAAGATAAATGCATGGACACACTCGCGTGAGCTTATCCGCACACGTGTGCGCTGCGTGACATAATTGTCAGAGAATGAACTCTTACTAAAGCTCACTTGGTTCCTACAGGGAAATCAGTGGATGAGAGGAACCCTTTCTATGGGGAAATCAGTAGACTAGAACCCAGCACTGTCCAATGCCACAGTTGTAGGTTTGCTAACCGTCCCATCAAACACGGAGTCGTCCCTTATTTGCAGTGGTGTAAAGTAACTAAGTACATTTATTTAAGTACTGTACTTAGCTTACTGTACGTAACATTTTAAGGTATTTTTTGACCGCTCCTATGCCCCGCTTGTTATTACAAAATGATGATGTCACTAATGAGTTTACCAAACTGAACAGAACATTGAATTTGAATTTCAAAATTGTATTAGATGAATATCACCCATAAGCAGAGAAAATAACCACACTTTTAGACAGACTGTGGATAATTTCACAGGTTGTAGATGATAGGCAGCTAATACAAGCTTAAAATACAAATAAACAGCCTTTGAAAAACTTCTATCTCTAAGGGAGATACCAGCCATATGTGATGTCATAGTTTGTCATACTCCCCCTCCTCATTAGTGTTTGCACCGCTCACTTCGCACAGGTGCGATTTTACTTTACTTGAGTAGGCCTTTTTCCAATTTCCGATACTTTTACTTCTACTCCATTATACATCTCGGAGGCAAATATTGTACTTTTACTCCACTACAATTATTTGAAAACAAGTTACTTTGTAGATGTATACAGTACATTACCCACTTTAGCCCTATATACATTTCGGCCATTTGAAAATGGCAGAATGCGACGCATTGTGTAGCCTAGCTGTTAGGGCGCATACAATATTATATAGGCTCTAATGCCTTAAAGCGAGTCGCAGGTCCCGAGCACGACAACCTTTGCTGCATGTCACTCCCCGTCTCTCTCCCAGTTTCCTGTCTATCTCCACTGTATGTGTATACTATCAATAAAGGCAGAAAATCCCCCCAAAAATCTTCAAAAAACAAAACTATAGGCTACATAATACAGTGAGATTTTATCTTTTTCTGGGCGTCCCTTGTTTTTCTTGCCTGGCCAGCCAGGTGTCCTTTATTTGAATTTCAGGTAGTCGTCAACCCTATAGTCAGCTGCACCACATCCTTTTCTGTCTATCCTTTCAGAGAATTAACTGTATTAAAGCTAACTATGGTTCCTACAGGGAAATCAATAGATGAGAAGAACCCTTTCTATGGGGAAATCAGTAGACTAGAACCCAGAAAAGTCACAGTTCAAAACTTGCTTTTCTTCCCCTTTACTTCAGGGATGGTTTTCTAAATGATATTATTACCAGTGGTAGAAAGCATGAGTACACATACTCAAGTACTGTACTTGTAGAATGGAGCATATTTTTGCAGAAACCCGCAATTGGCAAGAAACCACTCTGTTCCCATTGAAAAGCAGAATCCGCCGAAGTTAGAGAAGGTAATAAAAATAGCAAAAATAGCCGATCTACAAGCTCAATGTTCTGCCAAATCCACCGGAAATCGTCTGTCTTGTAGGGCATTAACCAAAAAGTCGACAAGTCGACTCAGTCGACTTAATTACACAAGTCGACTCCCACCAGGGAAAGTCGAAAGTCGAAAAACAAACAAAAAAATGTTTTTTTCATAATTGTTTTTGCTCCATTTGTACATGTGTACAGCATTCAAACCGTAGGATTGCTTATTGTCAAGGAAAGAACGATTATATCCTTTTCCAACTGTGTTTTTTCAATGGAATTGATCACAGGGTTTTGTGTTTTGTCCCCCCGTTCACGCACAGTGTGATGACGTCATCAAACAATAAAGTCGACTTCAACTCAACTTTTTACGGAGTCGAGTCGACTTGCAAAAATCACAAGTCGTTAATGCCCTACTGCAGGGTTCCCCAATAGGCGGCCTGCGGGCCATTTGCGGCCCGTGGGGGGCTGCTGTCTGGCCCACACCAACCCCAGTAATAATGGTGGTATAAGAGCAGCAACAACACTAGTATATCGCCGTTGTCGGGTGGAAATCTCGTATCTCCAAATTTGTACGTTCTTTCGCAAATCATACAAGGCCGTCGGCCCGTCGCACAAAAGTAGTGAAAACAGCCGATCTACAAGCACACAACGCCTCGCACCGCGAGGCATTGTGTGCTTGTAGATCGGCTGTTTTCACTAGTTTAAATCATTTTAAAAATGATAAATTCAAAACTAACGGTTTTGGACATACACGATTTTCACCCGACAACAACGAAAACTGTCGCTGGAGTAGTGGGAACGCCACCGTCGCCCCCTGCAATGTTGTGGCCCTCGGCTTGGTACCCTAGACATAATTTGGCCCTTGGGGAAAACTAATTGGGGAACCCTGCCCTACTGTCTTGCCAATGGCAGGAAGGACGTGTGAAGTTTTGAAATGGCACATGTGTATTTACACCACTGCACAAGACCTTGTACTTCCACCAGCGTACCGACTTGATATGAATACAAGATTGTTAACAGAAGGATTGTGGGCTTAAAGTAGCACTGATAACTTTGAAATGTGTACTGAGTCACACCTATGTGTGTGCAAACACACACACACACACACACACACACACACACACACACACACACACACACACACACACACACACACACACACACACACTAATGCGTGCACGTGTGCACGCACGCACGCACGCACACACACACAAAGACACAGACAGACAAAAAAAATGTGAGTGGACATCCAGAGGAGCTCCAGGTATTGTGTGTGATTTTTTTTCCCGAAGGGCGTGCAAAGTCAGCGCAAAAAATATGCCACTGTTGTGGTTCCATCAGAAATGGATGAATCACTGCATTTTACATGACGCACACATTTGCTGTTGCACGAAAAAAAACAAGAGAGAAAAAGCTCTATATCTGCGATGAGGAGAAAGTGCTTTTCACTTATATAACTCTTACTCCAGACAGACGTCTGATTGGCGATAACGGCCTCCTACTTTCTGGCATGTCCATTAAAGCATGAACTTTGAGAGGTTGGCAAATGTTTTCAAATGTCAACAAAAATTATATATATATATATTTTTTTTTGACGTAAGTTGGTGCGAATAAACAGACTGTCTTGGTACCTCGAGCTACACAGCAACATCCTATCATTAATTTGACTCAGGATATTGTACAAATGGAACCAAATGGACCCATTGGTTTCATTTGTACATTAAGTTAAATGAACACTGTGTTCGGTAGAAAGGAGCTCTTCACTGACTTTTGCTTCTTTTTTATTTTATTATTATGGTGGTTTTAATTTGAATTTTAAACCTGTTTCCTCTCCTCCCTACTATTATTATTAAAGTAATTAGATGGATGTTCATGGATGTCATTATTTCTCTGGTACCAGATGGTAAATGTATAATGGCAAACAGGAAAACAGGCAGATGGCACACAGATAAGAGAACCAAGCAAGAGTTTTGGTATACATAAACATCCTGGTTTCTGCTGCTTTATCCTGACCCCCATGTATTTTACTCTACCTCAGGGGTCTTCAACAGGGGGTCCGGGGCCCCTAGGGGGTCCTTAGAGTTACTACAGGGGGCCTAATCTTTGTGTGATAGGATAATTCTTTTAAATTGACAACTTGAACCCTCGCATTCCTATTCTGAGAAGAACTTTAGACAAAAATAGCAGATCTACAAGCACTCAACGCCTCACGTTGCAAGGCGCTGAGAGCTTGTAGATCGTCTATTTTTGGCAAATAGGTTTGGTGTAAAAGTAAAAAAAGAGCAGACCAAGTACAGAGTGAAAGGCGAAGTAAGTAACGGTGATTTAAGTGGTAAATGTCTGAAAAAAACACATGAACACGAATCTTACTGATGACAGTACCTTGAAACAAGTTTATAAATCTATGAAATCAATGAAAATCTGTATCATACATTTATACAACTTGTAGAGGGGGGGTCCCTGCTTCATCTCTCTCTCAGCTAAGGGGTCCTTGGCCTGAAAACGTTGAAGACCCCTGCTCTACCTGTTTACTCTTTTATTCCAAGCACTCCTATCTTGTTTCTTTATCTGTGTTTCATAAATGTTGTACTGCCATGACAACTGCATTTCCCCTGCTGGTTCAAATACAGTGTCAATCATGCACTCTAGAATAAGACTCTGTTCAGTCAGGAACACTCACATCATATTAGATTGAATCATTTATTGCAACAAATGAAATACATTTAAACTCTGTGTCAAAGGCTCCGCTTTCGGAGATCTTTCCTGAATTTCGTCCTAGCATCTAGCTAGGCAAAATCAGGGAACATTAAGCAAAACTCCCATAGAGGGATACAATAGCAGTACAATAGCAATACATTGACATAACTAGTAAGACACCTGAGGGTGGAATGCGACCTCATGGTGACATGCGACCTCGCCCTAAAGGGCGAGGTTGCGTCAATTCTTGACCATCTGGCCAACCACAGCGTTTCTCTGACGATTCTAGTTGTTGTCATTCTGGGGGGAGTTTGTTCATGTTTTTGTGAGGGTATCAACCCTAGGAGACACGGGGAGAACATGCAAACTCCACACAGAAAGGCCCTATCGCTCACACCCTAGGTTGGGTTGGCGATAGGGCCTTTCTGTGTGGAGTTTGCCTAAACATGGAGATGTGGTACAGAAGGACTCATATATGGGCATAAAAAGTATGTCATGTGACATCACTTCCTGTACAGACAGTCAGACAGACAGCCATTGACTCCGACCTAACAATGGCTACTGTCTATGACGGTAGTTCCATATGACATATTGGACTAGACTATCTCCATATATAGTGTTATCCACATCTCCATGTTAGGACTCATATATGGGCATAAAAAGTGTCATGTCATGTGACATCACTTCCTGTACAGACAGTCAGCCATTGACTCCGGATTAACAATGGCTACTGTCTATGACGGTAGTCCCATATGACATATTGGACTAGACTATCTCCATATATAGTGTTATCCACATCTCCATGTTTAGGCCAAATGTATAGGTCCAAATGCCTAACGTTGAGCTTGACAACGAAACGTTCTTAACACAGCCGCCCCCATATTTACTTTAGAAGTTATGTTAAATTCTAAGTACGTTTCGAGTACCGGTTTGATACATCGACTTAAAGTTGGATCCAGGCCTAATAACTTTATCTGGCCGCCCCGTTGCCACCTCCTTGTTACATTTTCTTTTCTCCAGGTGGATGGACATTCTTTCATGGACATCCTTTCATAGGTGATCTAAGTCCAGCCGCCCGTATCAGCCATTGACTCCGGCTTAACAATGGCTACTTTCTATGACGGTAGTCCCATATGACATGATGGACTGGACTATCTCCATATATAGTGTTATCCACATTTCGTGTAGCCGCCCTGTACAGGAAGTGATGTCACAACTCGCTGACATCACACTGACATCACAGAGGTTACGGAAGGACACTCAAGCGACACGGTTCTTCAGAGTATATGCGACCTTCGGTCGCAATTAACTTGCTCAACTGCTGGTTTTGCTTGATGTGATATTAATTTCAAAGGCCTTTTTACTAGGCTGCATGACGTATTTTTCTTAGCAGTCATTGCACTTTTGGATGCATGCATGGCAGTACAATGTTAATCAGCATGTTCTTTTTGAAGTTGTCAAGCGAATCAAGAACCAAGAGATGTTTGTAACTCATGCAGATACAAGCAGTGAAATGTTTTATTCATTGTTTATTTATTGTTTGTTGGGTCCGGAAGGTGCAGACGTTGGTTCTAACTCTAGAAGACAGTGCATTGAATCCCCTGATAGCGTACTTTATCGACAAACAACAAGCGTTTGTAATTAAATTACTATTAGTGATTCAATGAAATGAAACACAGCTAAGGACCTTCCTTAACGCCAATGTGATCCACAGAAAACGCCTGCAATCGAAGGAGAACGGCCATCATTATCATAAAGAGTTACGGCCTTTAAATCGATAGCCCGCCTTTTAAGCCGGATTTATAGTTCTGTCCTCAGTGGTGTAAAGTAACAAAGTACATTTACTCAAGTACTGTATTTTGTATGTTGAGAAATGCTGTGCTTTACAGGAGTATTCTTTTTAAATATACTTTTACTTTTACCCAACTACATCTCAGAGGCAAATATGACTTACTCTACTACAATTATTAGAAAACTTTACTACTTTACTAAAGTTACTACTTTGTAGATTTGTATTATTATTACAAAAGATACATTACCCACTTAATCACTTCCACTCTGACTGCATTTATCAGTCAAATTGACAGGTAAATTCTCTCCCTTTTGGCCCAGGAGAGCAACACCTTCTCCCCTGCTGCCTGCGGGGGTTCTATTGACTTCCAAATGTGAATTAGCATTTCAATTGACCTCTCAAATGGGGAGCGCAAAAGGTGTGAAATTCTCTCCTTGCTTCTGGGAGGGGGAGGAATGGGTGAGACCTGTCTTTATGACCGATAACTAACAGTCAGAGTGGTATAATGGTATATTATTTCATACTTAGGAAACGTTTCAGAAGGGGAAAAAAAACGAAAACATATGTCTTGAGTATTTAGGAAAAGTTATGGAAGGGGACATTTCTGAGACCTCCACAGGGAGAGTTATTGCACTTTGCGATCTCAAAATCGGTCAAAACGACCTGTTAGTCACCCGTGTGTTAAGCCCTATACATTTCGGCCATTTGTAAATAGCCAAGGTCTACAAGGTCTGACTCGGAGGCTTTCAGCTTTCAGGAAGTAACCAAAAATACACAGTGAAGACACATTTGCATATTATAACCACACCTGGGGGTCTATTAGAGTAATGTTAACTCCATAGACCCATACAAAACAGAAAAAGTACAAAACTATGGCAAGTAAATGTACTTGGTTACTTTACACCACTGCAACGCAGCCTTAGATTAGGATTAGAAGCAACACGTGAGAGCAGCCGTGTCGCCAGAATCCTAAACAGGGGGACTGGGAGCCGTGGCGTGACGAGGCTCTGGTTATAGATCGGGCCTTAAATTCACTTGGAGTGTCAGGCTAACTGATTGCGGAGGAGGACTTTCTACAGGATGAGAAATGGAGGTGTTAATGATGTCACCCTCTTCCCAGGGAACAAATTTATGGTGTTACTTTTTGATGGAGTCCTTCTGGTGCAGGCTCCTTTTCCAACTGATTTGTATCTCGCCGTGTACACTGGCTCGGGGAGAGAACAAGGGAGCGTCTGAGGTTTTTGCTCTTTCAAGTGGGCTGCAATACTAGTATCTGACGTATAAACCCCCCCCCCCCCCAAAAAAAAGGGTACTCCACAGAGTGCACATTTCCTCCAGATTAGATTCCTCCATTAGTATGACATATGCGGTGGCCCTTAGGGGCAGAAGTAAAAGTTCTTCTGGAGGTGCGCTCCATAGAGGCCCCTCAACATCCAATTTGGGTTGATTAGATCTTGTGTTCATGATATATGGTGTCGTTTATTTTATTTATTTTTTCCATGTCGGTGCCTTTTTGTAAGAAATGGGCCACCCTACAGGGCAAAGGGAATGGAATATCATACCGTACCTGACACCTGACTTACAAGGTACTTTTTATAATTTCCTATGATTTATTTTTTAAATGATAATGACATTACTGAAAATGATAATATTGGCCATGATATTGTCATATTGACCATGACACTGATATTGTACCATGATACTGACATGATACTGACCATGATACTGACCATGATACTAACCATGATACTGATATGACACTGACACGAACCTGACATGATACTGACCATAATACTGACCATGATTCTGACACATATAATCTCCTCCCCCAACCTTCTGGCTTATTGCTGGAGCTAATACAAAAAATATATTCTTTTTCCAGAACATACTGTATATCTGGAAAAGTTAATAAAGGCAAGGATTAATGTATTATCGTAACAACCAGCGCTTCCCCTGCATGTTGTATTCAGTACAGCGCCCATGTAGAGCATTACCATGAATGTGAATGCTAACAGTGAATTATAACAACCAAGGGGCTTGGCTATATTAAGTTTAAACGAGGTCTTAATTAACTGCTGGAAACTACCTCTTTTACGCCTCGGGAGCACGAAATGTCAGCCCCACTGCCAAGTTGAGGAACACCGCTGTACAACACACTGGCTGCTGACCCACAGCTAGGCAGCAAGTCATGGCTCTCTGGTAGAAAACCTTGTATCTCCACATAAAACTTAAAACAAAAAGTTTTGTTTTAAAAGGTTAAAGCACTATATTCTGATAGTAATCAGTGTTTGTTCGGTAATAGGAGTCTCACCGGCTCTAAACAGAAAACCTTCCAGTTGTGAACAACACTTTCAATTTCACCTGTTTAATCTGTATCCTGACTGAGGGACTGCGACCATAAGTGGTTAATGTCCCACATTATCCTTTTTTTTAATTGATTGATTGAAGTATTTATTAGAAGATTGCATAGGGAAAGGTACATGTTTCATGACAGTGTACAGTTCACTGGTAGCCTACATGGTCAACTAAAAGGAAACTCAGGTCTTTTGGCTTATTTCCAAGGACGGAGATCCTTAATCTCTAACTCATATAACATTGAATGACAGACAGAACACAGTACTATGCAGTAGATATCATCAGAAAAACAGTTGTAAACAGAAACAACTAGAAGCAGTGCTCTTCCGAGTACAGGTCTCCACCAGGCCAGGCGTCCTGGTGGTGCTATAATAGGCCAATGTAAAAAGGGTGGCATGTGTTCTTCACCAATCTTAGACCTTTCATGGCGCCACCATGAGGCTGATTTGAACATTTTGTACTGTAATTTCTTTCTTGGCCTTTTGCGAATGTGCGTGCACAATTTCATTACAATTGCACGCTGTGTTCATGATTTGAGGCATTTTATTCGAAACGGATCAATCCTGCAAAGTTTGGAGGCCAATCTTAGCCAATCAGGATGGAATATTTAATATGGGACAGATCCGTCTTGATCATATGACTGTAGAGATACTGTGTACTGATTTGTGTTAATTAAAAATTTGAAGGAGTAATATCCAAAAATGTGTCTTACCTAAGTCGGCCTCCTGGTGGTGCTATTAAAGGCTGATGTGAAAAATGCAAGAAAAGGGTTTTTCCCAGTCTAGGGAGTGCGCTTGCAAAGTTTGAAACTGATCGGTGAGGCTGATTTCAAAAATTTGAAGTGGCATTTCTTCCTCGGCCTATAGTGGGAACGTGTGTGCGCGATTTCATGTTAATTGCACTCTGCGTTTGTGATTTGAGACATTTTGTCCAAAATGGACCAATCTCACAAACTTTGAAAGCCAATCTCAGCCAATCAGGATGGAATATGGACAATCGGACAGATCCATGTCGATCACATGACTGTAGAGATACTGTCTACCGATTTGCGTGATTTTTGGACAAAATCTGTATGAGTACTGGCCAAAAGGTAGTTTTGCACAAATTGGCCTCCTGGTGGCGCTAGAACAGGCCCATGTGAAAAATGTGGGGCAGAGGTTCTGAATTGGCATCCAGGGAGTGTGTGTGCTCAGTTTGGCAGCGACCGGGCCAACGCCTCCGGAGATTAGCTGGTAACAAACTTTATGGACGGACGGACGGACGGACGGACGGACACACACACGGACGGACGGAGGCAAAAACATAGTCTCTCCCCATGCCTTCGGCTGGTGGAGACAACAATGCAAAATAAAAAAGGTATTTACAAAGAAGGGTCAGGGGGAGGGTAAGGTTAGGCTAGATTTATTGTTACCAGTTTCGAGTGACAGCCACAGGTTTTATAAGGAAGTCAGGGATTTACACTCCTTTAAGGCCTTAAAGTGTCGTGCAAAGCAGTGATAGGAGCATTGTGATCTTTCAGATCTGTTATTTTAGCGATTTTCAAAAAGACAAATTTAAAATGAGGGTGATTACGTGTGTCTGTAGTTTTCATAAACTAGAAGCTCGTCTAGTCGGGGACTGGCTTACTCGGGAACGATGTAAATATGGAATGGCTCCACCCTTTAACTCTTTCTCAGCCACGTGGAGCCACTTCTGGTAGCTTTCCGTTCTCTATAGCCAAAATCCCGTTCACTTTCATTGTAGGAGGAAGCATTAGCATAGCATCTCTCGGTGATGTTTTCGACCAGATAAAAGTTGAGATGGGGGCTTCATATGGACTGGATTACATTTGTTTACCTCGATGTGCACGCCACGGATCGTGCACGCGAAGCGCACGGGGGGGGGAAGACGACTCAGCCAAAATCCCCACTACAGGTATATGCCAATGCAGATGAGACACTTCGTGGTGAGTTTAAACCGGGGGATCGACGGAAGAGAAAAAAAGAACGCTGCCATCCTAGAAGGACGGGGGTTGCGTTGATGCTTATAATCATATTATTATGTCTCAGATCATAATACAATAATAGAAATTTCCGATTAGTCCACAACAAGCCATTCTGGCCAGGCTGGGAAAGTGTTAATGCGCCGGTTCTGGAAAACCGTGTATCGGGTCGAGGCCGGGCACTGCACTCCTCGCTGGGGTGGGGAACGCACATGTCGATTTTGAAGCCGGTGGGCCGAACGGTTCTCGAGATACGCGGGGCACATACTTTGTTGCATTTATTGTAAGATATTGAACCAATGAAAAAGACATTGTGACTAAGTAATAACTATGGACCCATTGGAGCACAGCTTCTTTTGTCCCCCATTTGTTGAAAAGTAACAGTTTTGGACATACAAGGTTTCCACCGACAGTGACGCCTGCGACGGCGTCCAGAAGAGGCTCAGCAGAGCCCGGTGGAGGTCAGGGATGTTTCATAGGTCGGGCGTGTGTGTGCGTACACTTACTGTCAGATGAAAATTAATAGACACAGATGTACTCCACAAGCTTAGGATAATCATGTAGCCCTGAGGGCAACGGGACGAGGAAAGCCACAGTCTAAATATCTCATTAATTCAAATTGGGGTGTGCAGGTTGTGTGTGTGTGTGTGTGTGTGTGTGTGTGTGTGTGTGTGTGTGTGTGTGTGTGTGTGTGTGTGTGTGTGTGTGTGTGTGTGTGTGTGCGTGTGCGTGTGCGTGTGTGCGTGTGCGTGTGCGTGTGTGCGTGTGCGTGCGCTCTGGTCATGGAGAGGTTCAGCCTTGGTGGTGGCTGCCATTTTAATCACGATTCCAGACCAAAGTCTCCATTAATAGAATAATTTTAATGGAGAATAATGGAGATTACTATTATTACGGTGGGGGTGTGTAGTGTAGTAATGTAGAAGTAATGTAGAAGCTCAAATTCGTAGGACTTCAAGTCAACAGTTAATGGAAATGATCAATTTAATCAATTGGGGGGAGTTTATAGGTAGAGTTGTTATATATCTTTTAAAAATGGCAAAATGATCTGATCTACAAGATTGCATCGTGACTAGATAGATCGGCTATATTTTTTAAAACTGTTGTAAAACAAATTAGATCATTAATCAGACAAGTCGATTATAAAAAATCTATTTGAAAAAATACAAATACAAATAATTAGACCATATTAAAAACGCTTCTCGATTATTCGATTAAATGGAGAAGTTATCGTTGGAATAAATTGGTACGTAAATAATTTTTCGTTGCATCCTTATTGGAGTGAAATCTCAAAGTTTCACCCTTTTCACAATTTCCTTTATATTTCCTTGGCAGTTTTGTGAAAAAGACTTTGCAAAGGCATTTGATGGCTCTTTCTGCTGAGAACCTGAAACTTCACAGCACAGCGGAGCAGAGCGCAGCACAGCAGAACGTTGCTGTCTGGTGGAAACCTTACCTTGTATGTCCAAAACCGCTCATTTCTATTATCATTTTGAAAACATTTAACGTCCCTTTGAAGCGACGTGTTGTGAGCTTGTAAATGTGCTATTTTCCCTACGTTTGTGTGACACTCGTCTTGTATGAAGAGGTAGCAGGTAGGGTGTTCATTTACAGAAGAAAACAACAACATTAAAAGTTTAAATATGGAGATACCAGGTTTCTTCCTGATGGCAACGAGAGGAAGGAGTTGTATTCAGCAGGTCTGGGACATTCTCTGCTCCACCTGTCCCAGCTTGAGATATTCCTCCCACGGATGGAACTGTGATTTCAGCAATATCTCCCGGTTTAATTTATTGCTCCATGTCTCCCTAAATGATGCACTTACACCTCAGTAAGAGAGGAGAGAAGAGTGTTGACAGTTCAATATTCCAGCTTTTAGAGAGGTATACTGTTCATATCAAAGGTAGAGTGCTCTTTTGTAGAATAGGAAAAGACTGTGTGTGCGCGTGTGCGTGTGCACACATGCTTTTATTCCTATACTTGTGAGGGACAAATGTAACCATAAGTATAGTTGAATTTGAGAAATACAGAAATGGTTGTTTTATGGTTGAAAATATGAGTTTACTGTAGGCTTACAATTGACCCTTTGTCAGCCTTCAGATTGGTCCCTGACTGACAAACCAGCAGGCTCTTTCTGCCATGGTTCCGCCTTGGTTCCACCTTATGGTTGTTTATGTTGAATTTGCTAAAACATCATTTTTGGAGAAAAGAAACATGATATGCCTAGTCACTACTAACTGCACCTGAGATGTTCCTTTTAACTGAGACTTTGGATTCAAGCATTGAGAATATCAATACAAAGCAACTGAACAACCATGTTATGTCAATGGTAGTGGATGGAGAGAAAGGATTTCAGCAACCAATAGGTGCGAATAGAGGCACAGCCATGGGCGGGACTTGACAAAGGGTATTATAGGGAAAGATTCAGGTTTTTGGACATTTTGGAGATTAGGTTTAATACATGTTCCTTCTGATATATATATCCCACAACCTTAATTAGAATCACCCCAAAAAATAGTGTGTTTGTGTGTGTGTGTTTCCATCTGTAACTCCACGTTCAGCAGTTGTTCAATTGTCTAAAAAAACATAATACAAAAATCAATAACGCATGTACCTTGCCCAACATTTGGGCAACTTTATCACCTTCAGATGTGTCTCTACTTCTCATAATCCCCAAATGTTTAAAATATTTTACCAAATTTTGGCCTGTAGGCGGCTGTCCTGTGATGCAATTTACATCACAAATGGGCGTCAACAAGCAGCGCACTCCCAGTCCCAACTGCCTGCAAGCAGAGATGGAGTGAGGGGGAGGGGGGCAGTTCCAGAGAGAGCAACATCACAGTCTGTCTGCTTCACACCAAGGGGCTGTAGGCTAGTCTATCTAATCTATAAATCTATACATCTGGGGACTGGGGTGCACACGACTTCTGAGAAAAGGTTCTGAGACCGCCTATCAGAAGTTCGGAATGATGTCAGTTTGTAGTTATATCACCCTCCTCCCTTTACGAACTGTTCTGACCTCGGATGGAGCAGCAGGTATTGAGCTTTAGAGTTTAGAGTGTCTGATTTATACACACCGGTACAACACTCACAGTAGGAGTGTCAAACACCGAAAATAGCCCATCTACAAGTGCACCACGCAAGAGCATGTAGTTCGGCTATTCTCGGCTTCAGGGGTATGGTTGCAAATGGCCAGAGAAAAACCAAAAAAAATAATTTGTAAAAATCATTGCGCTGAAATGTTGATGTCCTGACCAGTATAGTAATACAAACGTGTGTGTGTGTGTGACTGTGTGCGCGTGTGTGCGGGTGTGTTACAAAAAAAAGCACACCACTCCACCCAGACTGAAGCACCACTCGGTGGTGAAGCATAATAGCCCTTGATGAGATGTGTTGCAACACAGAGTGAAATGTGAACAGTCTTTAGTTAAAAATGAGGAATTAATTTAGCGCTATCTTCAATTTATGATTAATTTCACACCTCCAAGAGTAATTAGCACAGGGCTGTGCTACATAATGATGGCGCTGACCTTTGCTAAATGGGAACACATTTCTGCATGGAGGTCTGGTGGAACTTTAAGGGGGGACCGCAGGGCAGGCGGCGACATCAATGTTATTCGGCAACAAATTCTCTTCTCAAAGCCAGAAATGAATAAACCCCCGAACTGAGACTCGAACTTTCAAGGTTTGCAAGGTCTCAGGGTCGTCTGTATCGTTACGTCTTGTGTACAATATATATTTTTTGGATCAAACATTATAAAAGCATTAGCCATAGAAATATTTATTTACAAATGCCTAAATTGTAAATAAAAAAGAACAAACGTATATGCTATAGGATGCACGATTAATCAGTTCATCATATATTACCCCAAAATGAGAATGAGAAGGTGAAAAATCCTTTTGTGATGACGAAGGCAGCAGATTCAATCTGTGTTTTCTGGGAGAAGTTGGAAAAATGCTATAAAATACTAGGCCTATGTAAGATGTTTGAACTAATATGTACACCAGTAGGCCTAATAAATCAGGTAATAAGAATACACAGTTTTTTAGAGGTCTGCATTTGTACCGATAATCACAGTTACTGTATATTATACAGTAACTGTGATGGTATACAGTTGTGTAAGCTAAACCCTACTGGAAACTTCTGTCAATATGCAAGCAGTTAATCAGATATCGGCCTAATTTGCAATAACGTGCATACAAGTTATCCATCCATCCATCCATCATCAACCGCTTATCCGGAATCGGGTCGCGGGGGTAACAGTTCCAACTGAGACCTTCAGATTTCCTTATCCTGAGCAACTTCCTCCACTACCTCAGGGAGTATACCGAGGCGTTCCCAAGCCAGTTTGGAGATATAATCCCTCCATCTGGTCTTTGGTCTGCCACGGGGTCTCCTCCCAGTGGGACGTGCATCGAGGACTTTCCTAGGAAGGCGCTCGAGTGGCATCCGTACTAGATGCCCGAATACTCCAGTATCTGGCCTATACTCCTGTTCGCAATTTGGTGTGAGGGGAGTTTCTCACCTGAACTGAGTCAGTGGGTCCCCAGACATGAGAAATCACAGAGGTGCTTGTCCGCCATAGTGCCACGAATGGCGCAATGGCCAAATCAAATATGGCCGCCACCGGCTATAATGAAAATCCAACTTTTGTGTATATGCACAAGCAAGACCTCCATTCTGACTAATTTGGGTGCAGGGAATTCATTTATGATATTGTTTTGACCATTTAGAGTGATTTGGACCTTGAAAGGTCATGGTCAAGGTAATTTTGTAATTCCGAAGACCATGGCCACAACTTGGCCATTGTTAGGAGTGAAAACAGGTGCTGTAGGTCTAAATCAACTAATTCTGACATGTATAATTCATTTCTGGTATTGTTTTGACCATTAAGGATCATCTTGTCTTTGAAATATCAATATCAATGCAATTTTTCAAAAACAATTTTGTCTTTACTAGCACTTTTATTTAATTTTTTCATAATAGTTTGTTTTGATTATAACAAAAGACATACTAGTGATACATATAAGTAAACAACCCCATTTAACTTTAAAGGGGGACTTTAAATGGGTGTTTAAATGAGCAAATAAGACTATTTACAAATAAAAGTGACAAATAAGATCACTTAACAAAATCACACACAATTAAATAACAATTTCCCTCAAAGTGCACCATATTGTGATTCTGTGTATGCAAGTTAGTGTGATGTGCTTTTACAGGATGGATTTGCCATTGTTCCATCACAAAATATGATGCACAGAACTCCATCAGCAAGGCAGCCATAACGTTGAGTGTCACGCTTCAGACATGGCAGGAGTGTACTAAAGCCAAAGTGTTCCTTCCATCCATCAGGGCTTGACATTGACTTTTTGAGGCACTTGTCAAGTGGACAAGTACATTTCTCATTCACTTGTCCGGGCACAAAATCTTGTCCGGATAAACTGAGTCAGACATTGAAATAGAATGAATAAGAAAAGGACTGCTAATGACCCTCCTTGCTCCCTCCACTCCATAGTATAGTATATGGGCAGTCCATAGTCTGCATACAGCACAAAGGACAAGCCTAATGTGATGACCTGATCCATGTTCTATTGGTTCTAGTCTTTCCTCAGGTTCCTTGGCTGTTGCAAGCAGGTGGCAAGAAATGCACTAGAAAGGTGCGTTGTTGGTCTCAGCTGTTGTACTTCTCTGCTACCAATGCTGTGTCTTGTTCTGTCAAAGTCTTTGCCTCTCAGTCTCCAAAGTTTGTTAGATATATTGTACTTGGTCAGAAGCCATAACTGCATGTTTAATCCCCACCTTGCCCATGCAGTCATCTCCAGTCTCCAAGGCATATGTGCCTTGATCACTGTTTAGCTAGTGGTGCTCCAAGATCAATGCAGTGGAAGCATTTCCAATTTTCACTGCAGCCAGTGCTTGTAAATATGGGGTGTATTATAGCAGTTACGCGAAGGAGACAACAACTCTCTGGGGTCCGCCATAATTCCGACATCCCATTATTCCGACCATTAGGTTAGTGAATGTTAGGGTTGGTTATAATGGAGTCAGTACATGCACCATGTGTCAGCCTCCTCAATCCTATTCAAGATGTCTGGGATCTCTACTCCACCTTTGTCATCTTCATCAGAGACAATGGTAAATGGGCTGCATTTACAGTATATAGTGCTTTTCTTCAAAGCACTTTACAATTCACCCATTAACACACCATGAAACCATGCAAGGTTCCAACCTGCTCATTGTGAGAAGTAAGGGATTCAGTGTCTTGCTCAAGGACACTTCGACACATAACCAGGAAGAGCTGGGAATCGAACCTGGAACCTTCAGACTTCAAGGCAGACGCTCTATACTGAGCCACTGTCGTCCGACAATGATGGTAACATTGCCACAGGCTTGATTGGACACCATATTCCGAACACACAGCTGGAGAACTGTTTGTTCTCCTCAGACACCCAGAATTTGGAATGTTGCTGAGGGATGGATGTGTCTACTAGTAAGACCCCTCAGGGCGACATGCGTGCCAATTCTTGGCCATCTGGCCAGTGATGTGTATCGGACCAGTTACACATAATGGAGACCCCTGCATGATCAGGGGTCAACAATGTTATGTCAAAACATGCTAGATATGTCCTTAATATTGATGACATTGGGACAGGGATCTCCATATATGGGCATAAAACATATGTTAAAAGACCAAGCAGGGCCTTGGCGAGTTAGGGCCTGAGTTTGATGTCTGGGGATCCCCATATATGAGCATGAGGGGGTACCCTAACAGGGCATCAAAAAGGTAGCACATCCAAAACTTTAAATCAGTGGAGAATAAAGTACTCACGTTTCCACTTTTTTATTGGCACAAACCAACAAGAACGCTTGAGCGTTTTGGCTATGAGCCTTCATCAGAGCATTCTGGGTGTGTCTTTCAGCTCTGTTGTCTCTGATGATGAGGGGCTCCCTGCAAAGGGGGCTGGTGGTGAAGAGATCCCAGACCTCGATCTAGATTGAGGAGGCTGGTGTTACATGTGGAGTCAATTGGCCCCATTATAACTAAACCTATCCATAACCCTAACGTCAGGATTATGAGCGGACCCCATAGAGTTGTCGTAGTCTCCTTCGCATTAATGCTATACTACACCCTAAACATTCAAGCACTGGGGATGAAGGAGATCTGGCTGCTTAATGGCACTAGGGGTGCACTATAGCACATGCTTCCACTGCATCAATCAGTCTCTCATCTTGGAGCACCACTAGCCAAGACAGTGATCAAGGCACATATGCCTTGGAGACTGGAGATGACTGCATGGGCCAGGTGGGGACTAAGCATGCAGCTATATGGCTTCTGACCGAGTACAGTACAATATCTTAAACAACTTTGGAGAAGCAAAGACCTTGACAGAACATGGTAGCAGAGAAGTACAGTACAACTGCTGAGACCAACAGGGCACCTTCCTAGTGCATTTCTTGCCACCTGCATGCAACAGCCAAGGAATCCGAGGAAAGACTAGAACCAATGGAACATCGATGGATGGAAGGAACACTTTGACTTTAGTACACTCCCATGTCTGAAGCGTGACACTCGTCGATATGGTTGCTGGGCTGGAATTCTGTGCATCATATTTTGCCATGGAACAATAGCAAATCCATCCTGTAAAAACACATCATACTAACTTGCATCATAATACACAATCACAATATGATGCACCTTGAGGGAAATTGTTATTTAATTTTGTGTGCGATTTTGTTATGTGATCTTATTTGTTACTTTTATTCGTAAATAGCCTTATTTGCTCATTTAAACACCCATTTAAAGTCCCCCTTTAAAGTTAAATGGGGGTGTGTACTTCTATTTATACTAGTATGTATTTTGTTATAAACAAAACAAACTATTATGAAAAAATAAAATAAAAGTGCTAGTAAAGACAAAATCGTTTTTGAAAAATGGCATTGATATTGATATTTCAAAGACAAGATGATCCTTAATGGTCAAAACAATACCAGAAATGAATTATACATGTCAGAATTAGTTGATTTAGACCTACAGCACCTGTTTTTACTCCTAACAATGGCCAAGTTGTGGCCATGGTCTTCGGAATTACAAAATGACCTTGACCATGACCTTTCAAGGTCCAAATCACCCAAAATGGTCAAAACAATATCAGAAATGAATTCCCTGCACCCAAATTAGTCAGAATGGAGGTATTGCATGAGCATACGGTATACACAAAAGTTGGATTTTCATTATAGCCGATGGCGGCCATATTTGATTTGGCCATTGCGCCATTCGTGGCACTATGGCGGACGAGCACCTCTGTGATCTTTCATGTCTGGGGACCCACTGACTCAGTTCAGGTGTTTCTCACCCCTCACACCAAATTGCGAACAGGAGTATAGGCCAGATACTGTATTAGAACCACCTAAGCTGACTCCTTTCCAAGTGTAGGAGCAGCGGTTCTACTCCAAGTCTCTCTCGGGTGACTGAACTTCTCACCCTATCTCTAAGGGAGATACCAGCCACCCGTCTGAGGAAACCCATTTCGGCCGCTTGCACCCGCGACCTTATACTTTCGGTCATGACCCACACATCATAGGTGAGAGTAGGAACGAAGATTTCTCGGTAGACAGAAAGCTTTGCCTTCCGGCTCAACTCTTTTTTTCTTCACCACAGTGCGATTGCGACTGCAAAACCGCTCCTGCTGCTCCGATTCTCTGGCTGATCTCCTTCTCTGTCTTCCCCTTTCTCTCATTCGTGAACAAGACCCAGAGATACTTAAACTCCTTCACCTGGAGTAAAGCCTCATTCCCTACTTGGACTGCACAATCCATCGGTTTCCTGCTGAGAACCATGGCCTCAGATTTAGAGATGCTGATCCTCATTCCGGCCGCTGTACACTCGGCCAGGAACCGGTCCCGTGAGAGTTGAAGGTCTCGGACCGATGGTGCCATCAGGACCACGTCATCCACAAAAAGCAGTGAAGCAACCCTTAGCTCACGAGCCTTATACCTTCTCCACCACCACTTTGCCTCGAGATCCTGTCCTTGAATATCACAAACAGGATAGGTGACAAGGCGCAGCCCTGGTGGAGGCCAACCCCCACCGGAAAGGAATCTGACTTATTACCGAGCACACGGACACAGCTCTTGCTTTGGGCGTACAGAGATTGGATGGCCCTCAACAAGGACCCCCTCACATATTCCCGCAACACCTCCCACAGAACCTCCCGGGGTACCCGGTCATATGCCTTCTCCAAATCTACAAAACACATGTAGACCGGATAATCATACTCCCAGGCCTTCTCCAGGATCCCTGCCAGAGTGAAAAGCTGGTCAGTTGTTCCACGCCCAGGACGGAATCCACATTGTTCCTCTTGTATCTGAGGTTCGACTATCGGCCGGACCCTCCTTTCCAGTACCTTGGCGTAAACTTTCCCGGGGAGGCTGAGCAATGTGATACCTCTGTAATTGGCACACAACCTCTGGTCCCCCTTTATGCACAACAAAAAGAATAAGAACAAAAAGCAAGAAGTTGGGATAATTAAATAGACAATTAAGGTGCTTGAAGTCACAGTACCTTGGAAGGAGGTTATTAGGAGCACAAATAACTGAGGGATGTTCTGGAGATAATGGTGTAGTTCTGACCTCACTACTCTGGAGTACAGCTAATTTAAAGTTAAACAAATCATCAAGGGATCTTCAACGTTTTCAGGCCAAGGACCCCTTAGTTGAGAGAGAGAGGAAGCAGGGACCCCCACAACCTGATCATAGATTCCATATCATTGTTTGACAGCACAATCATCAGTGTATTTTGGATTCATGTCAATTTGTGTTCTCAGATATTTAACCACTTGAATCGTCAATACTTAATAATTTGACCTTTCACTCTCTACTTAGTCTGCTTTTTTCCCCCCTCTACACCAAACCAAAATAGCCGATCTACACACAGCACGGTAGATGTAGATCTGCTATTTTTGGCTAAAGTTCTCAGAAACTGGTTAAGAATGTGGCTAAAAAGGAGATTTTCTTTTTTTCTTTCTATCACACAAAGATTTGGAGGACCCCCTGTAGTAACTCTGAGGACCCTCTAGGGGTCCCGGACCCTCTGTTGAAGACCCCTGATTTAGAGTTAAATAAATAATTTAGAGTTAAATAAATAAAATAAACCCAAAGCCATCTCTCCCCTATTGTCTCATACAGTATGCATGCATGCTTAACTGTGCATAACGTGGAAACCTTGGATGTCCAAAACTGTTTAATTTATTATTATTATTTTAAAATCATTTTAGATTTCTGCCGATCTAGATCTACAGCCGATCTACGAGTAAAATACTTTTGCGTGACACTCTTGTATGATGAAGTAGGACAATGAATAAAAAAAAAACATAAAAAAGTTGAAATATGTACGTAGTTACTGTACACGTGTGAGGTTTCTGTCCGACAGCGGCAATATAGTTCATGCTTGTTCTCACACTGTAAACACATGCATGATAATGGTGTGACTTTGCACAAAGTGCATTTGCATAGTGTAAATGCATAAAGGATTTCATCTTGATATAGCCAAACAGAGCCAATTCCAGCCTCACGTCTTCTACATTTGAGAAATTGCTCTACAATTACTCAAAAAAAGAATTCAGTCTTCCAGAAAATGTCATGTCACCCAGACCAAAACCTATTTCGATATACCTTGCTTTATCCACACAAGACTTTAAAGCAGCAGTGATATTCAACTGGTGGCCCGCGGGCCAAATTCGGCCCGTTGGGAGTTTCCTTGTGGCCTTGGAACACATTCCATATTCCAAATCCATTTTGAACGTTTTTCATAACCATTAACCAAAACTCATTAATGGTTAATAATTATGGGGCCATTGTGTGCTTTAGCACAACATAATGTCCATTGTTATGTGGTATACTGTAGGTCCTATATACATTTACACATTGATCATTTCATGAATTTCATGAGAGAGAGAGAGAGAGAGAGAGAGAGAGAGAGAGAGAGAGAGAGAGAAAGAGAGAGAGAGAGAGAGAGAGAAAATCATGATGCTATTGGGTGATTGGAGTCCACTCAAAAACGAGTTGCTACAAATTGAGGTGGATGGCTTGTAATGAACGAACCACACTCAAAACTCATGTGTTCGTGTTATGTATTGTGGCCCCCCCAACTTCAAATTGGACAAGTATGGCCCCAAGCCTAATCTGGTTGAATACCCCTGCTTTAAAGGCTTAAAAATTGAGCCTCATTATTGTTGTGCTTGGCAGCATGGGTGCATTATGGATGTCATGCTATGGCAGTTTTAACAGGGCTTAATCTCTGCAGACACGTATTAGAAAGTTGCCCACACCTTTGACATTACCGTGCCATGATTTCCTCAGCCCCAAACATTCAGAAAACAGAGGTTATCATCCAATTTGTTTTGATTTTTACCTGATAATAAATATTATTACCATTCATTATCTTACAATATATGACTTGTTTTCAGTTAACAAGACAGGAAATAATCATAGTGTGGCTTCTATATGGATCTCGGACGTGATGTAGTCTACACCAGTAAGACTCCCTAATCGGGAGATAAGCGACCGTTGGTCGCTTATCTCCACAAATAGGCCAACAATTAGTTGTACCAAAATCGTCCTGATGGTGGCGCTAGATGGGACAGATGCGTTTTGATTACATGACTGTAGATACTGTGCGATTTGTGTGATTTTAGGGCCAAATCTGTAGGAGCAGTGTCCAAAAATGTGTTTGAAAAAATCGGCCTGATGGTGGCGCTATATGGGACAGATCCATGTTGATGACATGAGTGTAGACATACTGTGTAGCGATTTGCGTGATTTTAGGGCAAAATCTGTAGGAGCAGTGTCCAAAAATGTGTTTTAAAAAATCTGCCTGAAGGTGGCACTATATGGGACAGATCCATGTTGATGAGATGAGTGTAGACATACTGTGTAGCGATTTGCGTGATTTTAGGGCAAAAATTGTAGGAGCAGTGTCCAACAATGTGTTTTAAAAAATCGGCCTGAAGGTGGCGCTATATGGGACAGATCCAGGTTGATTACATGAGTGTAGACATACTGTGTACCGATTTGAGTGATTTTAGGGCAAAAATTGTAGGAGCAGTGTCCAAAAATGTGTTTTGCAAGAATCAGCCTCATGGTGGCGCTAGAAGAGGGCCATGTGAGAAATGAGGGGTGGGGTCTCCGCGCCGCCGAGGCGGACGAATAGGTACCGGCCCCGGGTCTCCCGGTCGCTCCTAGCCCGAGTTACGGCATTTTATGTGCGCTGCAGTGGAAGGGGGTCCTCCACTGGGGGCGCCACCACTTTTGCATCCGTTCTGGAGCACCAGGAGTCGGTGGTCCCCGGGAATTCCCCGTCAGCAGCCCCGTTGGGTTGGTCATTTGGTAATTTTTGCACATTTGGTCATTTTTTACACCTGGGGGTCCCCCAGGGACCTGGGGGTCCCTGGAGCTCCGGGGGTCCTTGGAGGTTGTAGTTTGGCAGGCAAGGAGTGTGTGTGCAAAATCTGGCATGGATCGGGGCAACGGTTGCGGAGATATGAGCAGGGCAAAAGTGTGACGTGTGACGTGTGACTGACAGACTGACTGACGGACTGACTGACGGACAGCCGGTGGAGGTTTGGATAGTATAGGAGTGCAAGTAACTGCGACCTACGGTCGCAATAATGATGAAATCTGTGGGTTGTTTCCATTTCAACCTTTCGTGGATCAGTCTAGTCTGGTGTTTTACTTTGTTTTGTCATAGATCGGTTCATAGTCTGACAATAATATGACCTGACATAATACTGACAAAATACTGGCATGATACTAACATGATACTGACATGTACTGACATGTACTGACCATGATACTGACCATGATACTGACCATGATACTGACCATGATACTGAAATTATACTGACCTGATCTGACATGATACTGACATCCCCCAAAAAATCTGCACACGTGAAGTACATACTGTACATACACACACACACACACACAAAATATCAGATGCAAGTGTGTGTGTGTGTGTGTGTGTGTGTGTGTGTGTGTGTGTGTGTGTGTGTGTGTGTGTGTGTGTGTGTGTGTGTGTGTGTGTGTGTGTGTGTGTGTGTGTGTGTGTGTGTGTGTGTGTGTGTGTGTGTGTGTGTGTGTGTGTGTGAGAGAGAAAGAGAATGTGTGAGTATGCGCGTGTGTGCGTCGTGCCTGCATGTTTGACTGTGATCCTTGCAGATGTATTTCTCACATGAGTGGCAGGTGGGACTTAATGGTGACATAATACTGACAAAATACTGGCATGATACTGACATGTACTGACCATGATACTGACCATGATACTGAAATTATACTGACCTGATCTGACATGATACTGACATCCCCCAAAAAATCGGCACACGTGAAGTACATACTGTACATATACAGACACACACACAAAATATCAGATGTGTGTGTGTGTGTGTGTGTGTGTGTGTGTGTGTGTGTGTGTGTGTGTGCGTGTGCGTGTGCGTGTGCGCGTGCGTGCGTGCACGAGAGAGAGTGAGTATGCCCGTGTGTGCGTCGTGCCTGCATGTTTGACTGTGATCCTTGCAGATGTATTTCTCACATGAGTGGCAGGTGGGACTTAATGGTTTGTGTGTGCTTGTTTAGCAGGGCAGGCCTGGCACCTGGTTGCCCCTGGCATGCCCTGGCTGCCATCCCTTGGAGCAGGTGGATGCATGGTGGTGTGGCAGTATAGCCTGGAGCTCTCTTGCCAAATTGGCAGAGGCAGGGGTTCAGGGAAGCCCAGTGTCATTGTTCAGCTGTATGTGGGGATTCACCAGAAAAACCCTCCTCTAGTTGGGGTTTCCAGTGTTCCATCTGGGATTTATTCAGTCGACATCCAGATATTGAATTGAATATATTATTTTGAGAGATGTGGTGCCATAGTTTTGTCCTTTTTCTGACGTGCCTATGGAGTTAACATTACTCTTAACTCTTATTGTGCCGATCCCGAACAAGTTCGGCTTTATTTCAATCCAATACAATTTTTTTTTTATTATTTTACTTACCCCGAGCTGCTTGTAGAGCCGTGGGTGGTCCTGGCTCGTCCTACGCTTTCCAGCGAGCCATTTTACATGGTCCGACGATATATTCCATTAAAAATGGTTTAAAATACATTTTTGAGCCCCCCAATGTTCACCGAATGTTCGGCGCCGCCGGCGGCACGACGTCCAGTGTGCCGATCCCGAATTAATGCGGCTTTTTTAATGAAATGAATAAAATGATCCGAGGCCTACTGAAGCCCCGGCCTAAATTTTCCATCCAGTGACCGAGATCCGGCCGCCCCCCGGCCGGCCGTAAACGAGTAACGCCGCTGCGAATCGCCGCCGAATCCAATGCAAACCCACATCTTTGAAGGTCATTTTCTCTGGATTGTGTTTTTAGGGAGGCGGCGCGAGGTTTATTTACGGCGAAATCGCCGAAAAATGATCTTTTAAATGAGAACAAGCTAATAGCTATTTTGTAGCCATTTTCATCCGGGACCTTTTCATGACGTGCACGAACGTGAGCACGCGCGTCACTGCAACGTGAGTCCCCGGATGCTAATGCGCTCGCCTATGAGAGATACCCTGGCATTCTTTGGCACCCTCTAGGGGCTGGCACTGGAAGGGTTAATAGACCCCCAGGTGTGGTTATAATATGCAAATATGTCTTCCCTGTGTATCTCTGGCTACTTCAAAAGACCCAATTGAAATACACTGATATAATGACATCATAATATAATTATGAATCACGGCACCCCACCGTTAAACAAAATGGGATTGTCAACCGTTTTTCATTTCAAGGACCCCCAGTGTGATGATACCACGTTTTTTTATTTCTGGAGTGGGACCCCCCAATCATTGTTTTGACCTCCCGTTGTCCCGACCTCCCGTTGTTCCGTAAACATTCACCAGGTTAACATTGACCGGCGTCGGAAGGTTAGCATTTCACCAGGTTAGCATTCACCAGCGTCGGCAGGTTAGCATTTCACCAGCGTTCTTGCCAGAGAATGGGAGGAACTATGACATGGTGGCCCAATCTACACTCTAAAATCCTATCGATCTGTCGATGCATCTGTTCTCCCGTCCGTCAGTCCAACTGTATCGTCTATTTTGCTCCCTTGTATGACAATAAAAACTGATTCTGATCTCTGTCTGTGTGTCTGTCTGTCTGTCTGTCTGCCCGTTCATCCGTCCTCTCTACTGCTCACAGTGGTGTTCTTGTGGAGACTCAAGGCTCTATCAGAGTCCAGGGTGAAGAGCTATCACTTTACCGCGGTGTAGTTTTCTAGCTATCACCTAAAAATGTATTACAAAGCCTAGGTGATAGCTAGAAAACTACACCGCGGTGAAGTGGATAGCTCTTCACTCTCTGGACTTTGTTAGAGCCTTACTCCACTCCTATCCGAAGTGGGCTGCAGTGGCGGGGTCCTCCGCAGCGGCGCGATCCGGAATGATGGTCTCCGGGCGCCGTGCGTGAGCCACGGAGCCACCCCGTTAGAAGGGTCATTTTCCCGGCTACACAGGGTGTAGCGCGGTGCCGCCAGGGCATCCCCGGAGCTCCGCGATACCTCCAGGGGTCCCCGGAGGGCGGGGGTGGTCGGCGATACGAGCCACTCGGCCGTCCCACGCCAAGGCTCCAAAGTCGGATAGGAGTGGAACGGCTGCCGCCCCGTGCCCCTGGTTCTCTCTCTCTCTATATATCCCCATATCCCCTGTTATATTGCCTGGGCATGGGTAACTGGAGGCGGTCCGCGGCCGAGACCCCAAACCCAAAGTTGGATGCGAGTGGAGCGGCGAGCCGCTGGTTCTCTCTTTATTATATCCCAGGCCCAGCATTATCGTAGACCTTTTCCCTCGCCCGTTCAAAGAACAAGTAACTCCCATTCGAGGAACTTTCCCCACGCCCCGCAAATCTGCGCGGCAGCACAGAAACCGCCGCCATCTTTGCCTCCAGTTACCCCTGTCTCGTATGACACAGTTGTGGTGGTTTTAGGAAGAGAGAGAGAGAGCGAGAGAGAGAGAGAGAGAGAGAGAGAGAGAGAGGCCATGAGGAGGGGGGGGAAGCCCAAAGGTTGGGTCTTCCTCGCTGTTCTCTCTATCCATGGTCAGCTTTTTTCCCCGCAGCAGTTCCTTGGCCGAGGGCATGAGGCGTGAAAAAGCTATCACGTTACGTCTTGCCCCTGAAGACCTTTTCTCATACCAAGCACCGCCTGCATGTCCTGCTTCTTTTGTGACACTCTGCCAGATGTCCCCGTGTTGACAGGTGAATTTTCTTGATAAAGAATGTACTTATATTAAAACCCAGACCTGAGGCAGATTATACAAATGCCTTCATCATCAGAGTCAGTAGTTCTCACACTTTCAAGATTTTTCCAAAAATAGCAGATTGTACAGTACATCTGCGAGGCACGTTTATTTGTATAGCACACTTAAATAAAAAGGCAATTTAAAGAGTTTTACATAAAATATTTAAGGATTAACAAAAGAAGCACTTTATAAAAGGGATATTTGAAAACAATTTAAGAGTTATTAAAGAGCAAATAGAATATAAGAATAAATAAATAAAAGAATAAAATGATTACAGTGCAAATACTTCAGTAATAGGCAGCAAGAAGCAAACAGAAAGGTTATTAGCCTTGGATTTTAAAGGGCAGAGTTGTAGCAGACATGCCACTGTTAGCTTTTTGGAACGAATATCAGCATTTCTTTTTTCTCTCAATACAGTTTCAAAAGCATACAAATGAAAAAAAAGAAAAGAGCCTCAAATTTAAAACGTGTTTAAAGGTAACACAGAGTGGTTGGTGCTGCATAAAAAAAGTGAACGTTGCTTCTGCTCATTTATTCTAAGTCCAGGGGACAGAAATCCGACCTATCCCTAGGGCAATTTACCTTGCCACTAACATACTTTTAACAGACATAAGTATGTTTCCAGTGTTTCCCCACATGTTTTAATGGACACTAGTTGAATTTAGAAGTTTGGGTTGCACTGTATTGTTTAATTGTTACCAATATGTATTTGTTGTATTGATATATTGTTTGATTCATTGAATGCTATTGACTCCATAGTAGGGAGCTCACATTGATGAGCACACACCTGTGCTCAATCAAAATGTGAATGCTGAGGCATTACCTGTAGGTTTATGTAAATAGAGTTGAATTATTATGGAAGTAATTGAGAAATGTGATGTGTCCATGCATTGTATTGTCATGGATTTGACATGGAAAAGTTATACTGGTTCTTATGTGAATTGTGGAATCAATTTAAGATACGGTCCGGTGGGAGGGGCTTAGCCTATTTAACTCTTTTACTGCTTCGGACGTTCCCGTTCGCCTCAATTTTGACCCTAGCTCGCTGCCAATAAGAACGCTTGTTCATTTACTTACTTAATGACTGTAAGCTGATAACTGGTCGTGCCGCCGTGTACAGTAAAAACATCTCCCATAACGCTGCTCTAAAATTTCCACCGCCCGTAAACAATAATGGCGGAGTCCCAAATCACTTCCTGGCTATTTTCTGTGGATCTGATCTAGAAATGCATTTCTATGCTCTGAATGGACGGCAAGCGGAGCGGCCCAATTCACATCCATTCTTTGCCCTCTGCCGCCAGCTTGGCTAAAGTACACATATAATAGATCCAATAAAAAATAATCGTTTGGAAATAATCAATAGATCGTTTTCTATAACATCGCAAAGGTAAGCTGCTTTTTGCTGGCACCAGCCCCAATAAATAAATAATACATTTGGCAGTAGAACTGTAAGAAGGGTGCCTGCCACTTGCTCAGGTAGTCAAAGTAGGGCTGTGAGCTGAGAAGACCCAATGCCAACCTGGCCAGTCCTGTGTAAGTAGAATTGAGTTTGTGCTGCATTTGGTGAACACCATTTCTGTGGACTTTGAAGGTGAATAAAACACTTAGGTTTTTTTTTTTTTTTTCAACAAAGGACTCTACCTGTCTTGCTGTCTTTTTTGAATATTATCCATTTAGCTATTTTTGGGTAACAAATCAAGTGCCTTTTGGCAAACACTACCCTCACTCAAAGCCAGGGTGTGACAATCCCAGTCCCAGACGACCTGAGAGGTCCGGACGGTTTCCTGATGTAGCACAAGATCACAATGTTGGCACTATAAACCTGAAGGGACAGCTGCCAGTAAAAGGGACAGTCTGTCTCTCTACAATGACCCCTGGCCCTGCACTGTAGATGTATGGCAAGCTCTCCGCCCATTCGTCTCCAGCTTGCCTAATGGGAGCCAGTTTGTCATTCACGCGCTGGCAGTAGCCTCATTAAAGCTAGTGTTTCTCTCAAACATTTTCCATGTCAAGGAGCCCCCAGATAGATGATGTACTTGGCCATGGACCCCCATCTGAAAATACGGTGTGCCAGGAACCCCCATGTTCCTTTCAAAAAAAGAATCACACCCCAGTGTGAAGTGAAGAGTGCCTTTTATGATGAGTTTGTTTCATGCACACTTTGTGAGCTTGTACAGTAGATTGGCTTTTTGAATTGCGTATGGTTATTGTACGGATTGCACTGTGAACACTGTCACTTTTATTTTGCATTGCACTGATTGTAATGGACACTTTATTTACGGTGAGGACACTGCAACCTTGTGTTGTTGTTGTTTTTCTATTTTCTTATTTTCCCCTTTAATTTAGAGTAGCCAATCATTTGTACCCCTTTTTCTCCCCAATTTATAGTCATTATGCCAATTCTTTCCTCCCCCAACACATTTCTGTGTTGTCACTGCTGTTGTTTCCTACTGACTCACCTGCCAGTGAGGAGCCCCCACAGGGAGGACGTAGAGCCTTCGTCCTACTCTTCCCGTCCAACACTCCAGGTTGACAGGTGCCGCCCAAGCCGGTAAGAGTACATGCAATGAACCAGGGCAGGAATTTCAGGGAGGCCATACGCTGCCCCACAGTTTGGCCTTGTGCGTTCGATTCCCACCGGGGGACGCTGTGGGTGCTAGGGGCGTGTTCCTCCCGCCGCGTCATCAGTGCCCACACCCTAGGTGGGGTTGGCGATAGGGCCTTTCTGTGTGGAGTTTGCATGTTCTCCCCATGTCTCCTAGGGTTGATACCCTCACAAAAACATGCAGTAATCCTGGTCTCAATAATGCCTCCCCCTGGCCAGCCGAGGCGCCTGATAGAGGGGAAAGGAACTGGTTGGAATAACGTGTTCCTTCCACATGCTACGTACATCCCAGGAAAACCCCCCCTGTCTGGTGAAAAGAAACAACTTGGACTACCCATGCATTGAAGGAAGCATGAGGTTTGTCCATTGTCTCCCCAGGCGTGGCAGAGGGAGAGCAGAGCCCACGATTACATAGGCAATTGGCACTGGGTAAAAATGGGTTACAAAATTGTGGGATAAAAATTATAGAAAAAAGAAGTAGTGAAAACAGCAGATCTACAAGCACACAACGCCTTGCGGTGCGAGGCGGTGTGTGCTTGTAGATCGGCTGTTTTCACTAGTTTAAATCATTTTAAAAATGATAATACAAAACAAACGGTTTTGGACATACAAGGTTTCCACCCGACAACGGCGATATATTTGATGTGTGCAGGGCTGAGCATGGATCAGATAACATATCAATGTATTATTACACAGCAGATAGTCTACATATTACATTTAAAATCATCCTTAACCTTTAAATTCAATTAATTATTTCAATGGTCTAAACCCTTGTTTTATTTGATGGATGGCCTTCCTGCCCTGGCATTTGGCCTTTGTGCCCTCAAAATATGGACAACCCCAAAGGCCAAGTGGCCTTGCCTCTAAAATGGTGAAATTCCAGGCCTAGACCAATATCACCCTGTAGCAACTCCCGGCTTCCCTCCCCCAAACACGGGCCAATTGTGTTTGCATAGATGCCCAACAATTTGGGCAGGGGCTCTTGACTGCGTGCTGACTTGCGACTGAAATTACCCAGCAAAGTGAAGTGACTGATTTTGATTCTAGGTGATTCATATTAATGTCTTCAATGTGTCATGGCCCTCCTACTTTTTGACCGTCAAATCACATTCCCCCCATGGCGCTATGTCCTGCCTTCCTGGACCGTTTCACTGGGAAATTCGTCACCATAAGGAAGTGGAGCAGGTGGAGAACTTCCATTGCAGTCCGTTTTTAAGTGCCCAGCCCTATCCCCACCCGAAACATGCTTCCTGTGGACACATATGTACCACATGTAGCTACCATTGTGTACCGCCAAGGTTATTACCATCACCAAGGTCATTTATACTTATTTCCAACATGGAATTACTTCACAATAGGGAGGGGGGGGGGGGTTGAAAGTATTATTAGAACAAAGGAGCAATTAATGGACGCAGCCCACGTTCGTATGCAGTGAACGAAAATTATGATCGGGGCAATCATCAAGTACTCACACACAGTCATGATCGTCAGTGTTCATTTAACTCTGAGAGAGCTCACAGATGTAACCAAGCAGACCCGTAAGGGTTCATTTGGTTCCATCTGTAAGCTCACTCAGAGTTACAAATGGACAAATGAGCACTGAGGAGTTTTACTGTGTACTTGCAGGCCAGGGGGGGAAGGGAGAAAGATTTTCCAGCACTCCCCTCAGAGGGAGAGAGAGAGAGAGAGAGAGAGGGAGAGGGAGAGGGGGAGGAGGCTGGCTCTGTAATTAGCAAGTCAGTCGTATCAATCAAGTGCACCGAGCCAGCCTCATTTTTTATCATCAATTACCTTGAACATTTTTGGATGCTGATCAGACGGGTCCTGTCTCGAGACCCGCTGCGGCGTTGTCATTGACGCTAATGGAATTTTAAATCTTCTCCCACTCTCACAGTGGAGTTCTGCTTAAGTGCAAGTCCCAATTACAGAGTAGGGTCATTTAGCTAATCTCCAAGGAGGCGACGATAGGGCTCGCAATCAATATCAAAATATGGTGTCGCCCGCGCTTTAGGGACCGCGAACAGCACCGTTTTCCTTACCTCGTCTGGAATGTGAATTCAGAGGCGTACTCAGGGCGCTAGCTACCTCGAAGAACACTAAATCAATAATGTTTTCCGCTGCCATTTCCTCTTAGAATTATTGCCCTACGATGCAAAGGAGACTGAAGATCCATACTGTGTTGACCAATAACCTGTAATCAACCTATAGGAACGCTAGAAAGGATATCTGCTGCCAAGTGCTGCTTATGCAAGAGACGGAGGCACTTTGATTTTGAGTACACACACCTACCTATATTTGCTTTTCTTCTGATTTTCTTTTGAAGACACTATTTATTTATATGTTTATTTGGAAGGGACGGTGCATATTAATCAACACCACACATACCGTACAAAGGTGTAAATACACCGGATTTAGCAAGAATGCTCATTCCCATCCGTAGTCCCCATACAGAAAACAAGCAAAATTACAAAAAGACCACATAGTCATATAAACATTACTAAAAGGGCACAAACGGAAGTAGTAAAAACAGTAAAGAAAAAGGCCTAGTTTGGACATAAAGGCATAAAGCCATTTAAACATTTTCAAATATTATATTGTCCATGATCCATCCTTTTAGTTGTAAAAGGATGTAAATGATGGACACTCTCTTATGTTAGAGATTGTTCCAAATTGTGCTTCCTTGAACTGGAAAGGAATTTTGCGCAAAGGCTGTGTTTCTAGACTGAATCCCCTCTGGTGACGGCCCTTGTACTGATGCTCGTGTTAAAATAAAACCTGTCAAAACTGGCAGTGAATGAGTTCTTAATTATAATAATTATCATAATTATCGGAAGCTTCCAGAACCTGTGACGTGACAATGAACCTGGAAGTCGTAGTTGAGCTATCTTGGCCAATAAACAATATAGCAATAAAGTATATTACTTTTGGACTTGACTTTAATTTGAAAGTAAAACTCGATACCCATCACCCGATATGCATGATGTGTAACTTCGAGGCGTAATATGAGAAAGCTCTGTGAAATTTTAGGGGGCTATTTTATTCCTCTTATTCTTCAACATGACAAGCTGCTGTAGAGGCGGTGGTACGTCGTCTCTATGAATAGAGACCATATCATCTTTCAACTCTAATTCTGCTCACCCCTTAAATTTTTCATTAGATTCTTTTGACATTCATGTATGAATAAGTCACCCTCTCCCAGCAGATTTAGACCCACAAAAATCAATACATTTCAGGCAATAAGATGACTCATGAATGAATGTGCTCAATAAGTTTCTTGCCATAATGCTGAACTTTAAATGTAAAAGTGTCTCTCTACACCATTCTGTGGAACATATTAACGCTATATAGGCCATATGCCTGCTCTGCTTTCAAATGTGTTGGGGGGTGAAATTTCACCCATTTCAAGTTAGGATATGGTGTTGTATGTTTTCTGCAAAAAAAAAAAAAACTGACAAGCGCTCCATTCCCATTAAAATGCATTGGCAGAATCTGCCCTCATAGGTAGAAGGTGTTACCGTGCCCTTATACTGGTTTCCTTTTTATAGAAACACTTGAATTTGGTTTTGGACCAACATACCTTTGACGGAGAGTCGGAACTAAACGGGGAGAAACGGCGTTCCGTTTTTAATGCACCCACATGCTGTATCTGGAACAAACCATCTGAGCAGCCATCAGCTGGCTGAAGCCGATACTGAATTTATAAGGTACACAAACAGAAAATAATATGTACCCCTTGCTCTGTCATCAGAACTCCTCCCCTGCCTTCACAATGCTATATCGTCTCTGGCTCTCTGCCGGGTGGAAACCTCATATGTCCAAATCTGTAAAAGTAGCAGATCTACAAGCTCGAGGTGCTTCTGTGTGACGCTGCTGTGATCAAGTAGGGCTCTAATTTATGAGGAAACACAAAGAAATTGAATAGCTCTATGGGGTTAAGAGGTTTCTATACCTGCAGAGCAACAAGTCTATACGGGAGTGGTTCTTTATTTTTCATTACACTGCATTCTCACAATATTGGTATACTGTAAATATGGCTTGTTTGACTTCTATTTCTGTCTATTTCAACATGAGCAGAGATGCACTCTTATGAGGCTGGGGATGATGTGTCATCATGAATGAGCAGTAGTGGATGTAATTAAAACTAGTAATATATCAAAGTAATATATATGTCAAAATCCTGCATTCAAAATTTTAACTTTAGTAAAAGTACAATAGTATTGGTAATAAGCTTGAAGTACCAATGTAAAAAATGCATAAATCTTTCACTGTTTTTTCGAAAATTGCATGTATTTCTATTTTTTTGTATTGTATTTGTGTTTGTTAATAAAACTATCATAATAATGATAATAAAAAGGAGACAGCAGACGACATCAATAGGCCTACTAGAAGAATAAACCTGCACACTGCCAACTGGCACGGTACAAGAGAAAGATTTAATAAAGCGAAACAACGTTTTGGGTGGTGAGACATGTGAAACTCTAGAAAGCACTTTCAGATGGGGGTCCATGGCCAGTTTGGGGGTCCTTGACATGAAAAGATTTGAGAACCACTGGTTTATGCATTTCAAAAACTCCACAAGACCTTGGACTTTGTTTTCTTGGAGAAAGATAAATGAAACGCGTGTGCGTGTCGGTGCGTGCGTGTGTGTGTGTGTGTGTGTGTGTGTGTGTGTGTGTGTGTGTGTGTGTGTGTGTGTGTGTGTGTGTGTGTGTGTGTGTGTGTGTGTGTGTGTGTGTGTGTGTGTGTGTGTGTGTGTGCATGTGTGTGTGTGTGGTATTAGTGTTGTATTAGGGTTGAATGCGGGACCCCCTGACAACCCAGCAAAACACAAATACGCCAAGTCTGCATATTAGGATTTTTCCTGAAGACAGCGTTAGGCCAGAGATACTGGAGTACTCCTGGTTCCCATCAAAATAGTGTTGCTGCGACTAATTGCCGATATGATTAATGGTACTGTACGGCGGAACCGGATCCTCAAGCATGAATCATCGAAATCACACCATGCACACAGGGCAACAATACTGATATTTCCATATTCCCCTCATGAGTCACTGAATGCAGTTCAGTTGGATAAACACATATTTCTTTTATACCACAGCGTGCCTTTGTTTATGCGGGGCATGTGTGTTGAATAGATGCATTGTATTGTCAAAGATTACATGCTGTGAAAGTGTAATCTGTACTATAAATTTAATCTCCTCCTTTATTGCTTGCAATTATCCCCATAAGTCTTGCGGTGTGTGTGTGTGTGTGTGTGTGTGTGTGTGTGTGTGTGTGTGTGTGTGTGTGTGTGTGTGTGTGTGTGTGTGTGTGTGTGTGTGTGTGTGTGTGTGTGTGTGTGTGTGTGTGTGTGTGTGTGTGTAGCCTGATGTACAGGCACAGGAGAAAGAGCCGATCTACAAGCTCACGACAAGTAGCGATGTGAATCATGCGACGTGTTGTGAGTAGATCGGACATTTTTGGTACTGAGACTGACATGATACTGACCATGATACTGACCAGATACTGACCATGATACTGACCATATACTGACCATATACTGACCATATACTGAACATGAAGCTGACCATGATACCGACCATGATACTGACCATATACTGACCATATACTGACCATATACTGAACATGAAGTTGACCATGATACCGACCATGATACTGACCATGATACTGACCATGATGCTGACCATGATGCTGACCATGATGCTGACATGATACTGACCAGATACTGACCATGATACTGACCATATACTGACCATATACTGAACATGAAGCTGACCATGATACCGACCATGATACCGACCATGATGCCGACCATGATGCTGACCATGATACTGACCATGATGCTGACCATGATGCTGACATGATACTAACATGATACTGACCAGATACTGACCATGATACTGACCATATACTGACCATATACTGACCATGATACTGAACATGAAGCTGACCATGATACCGACCATGATACCGACCATGATGCTGACCATGATGCTGACCATGATGCTGACCATGATGCTGACATGATACTAACATGATACTGACCAGATACTGACCATGATACTGACCATGATACTGACCATATACTGACCATGATACTGACCATGATGCTGACCATGATACTGACTATGATACTAACATGATACTGACCATGATGCTGACCATGATACTGAATATGATACTGACCATGATACTGACATGATACTGACCATGATACTGACCATGATACTGAATATGATACTGACATGATACTGAACATGATACTGACCATGATACTGACCATGATACTGACCATGATACTGAATATGATACTGACCATGATACTGATGATACTGACATGATACTGAACATGATACTGATATGATACTGACCATGATTCTAACATAATACTGACAAAGACCAACCAATGTGTCACATTGCAGCCGGTAGATCGGTTAGTTTCACTACTATTGTGTCACACTGCCATACAGCAAAGAATGAAATAGGAGATTAATTTATGAAAAGGGCATGAAAAATTTGAAACATGGAGATGCAAGTTTTCTGCCCGACAGCGTCCATACAGTGCGTGCCTGGTGAGTGGTGACATTTCTCTAATAAGCCTGTCTGAAATCCAGGCTGTTCCGGGGGCAGAAATTCATGTCTACTTGTTTTACCCAGAAGCCTCTGCTCCCGACATCATCATGGCAAGCGGTTTGCTCACGGGCAGTGGTGTGAAGTAACTCAGTACATTTACTCAAGTAGTGTACTTAAACCCCACTTAAACCTCATACGTTGTTGAGTGGAGTCCCTCAGGGCTCTATAATAGTGATTTTTATGCTTTCACTTGACATTAGATATCTTTGGAGAAAATAGCCCATCGACAAGCTCACAACAACGCGTTATGAAATGGTCGAGCTGCTATTATCTACAAAAGTTGTCCCAGGAATACGGATGCTGGATTTTACTTGGTCAGGTACAATTTTGGGGTAGGGTTTTATTTATTTTTTATTTTTATTTTACTTGAGTATTGCCATTTAGCTTCCACTGCATTTCAGAATAAATGTTGTACATTGTACTCCGCTACATCTATTTGACAGCTTTAGTTACTAGCTATTTTGTTGATTTATATAAGAAAATCTATACTACCCCCCCCTGAAAATGGAAGTTATACAAGCTCACAAAGCGTGTAGATCGGCTAGTTTTGAAGTATAAATTAGGGCTTACATGCTTTAATGATAAATAATTATAGTCCAGTAACATGACATACTTTTAAAATGGACATTCTGCATATCTAGGTACATTTACTTTAAGTATGTTTTTATGCCCATGTATTTGCGTTCAAGTAAAATGTTGAATACAGGCCTTTTACTAACAGAAAGTATTTTCTTTCATTTTCTATATTGTGGTATTGCTACTTTTACTTTTACTTCTACTTCCACCACTGGTTGGGGGGCAGACCTCCATCTGGCTGATCTACCGGTCATGAATAGAACGAGGTATGTTCTCGCTGCTTTATTTCACACTTCATTTGGCGTGTTCTTCATGAAGCGTGACCTCGCAACTCATCCCCCAGCCCCAGATTGGCTGGAGAAACATTATGCTAATGTCCCCATGGTCTGCCGAACATGAGGGACGTTTCAGCACACCTTCCTACACTCCTCAACTAGTCCTGTTTTAAAGGGCAAACTATTTGGCTGAGTGTATTTTTTCCACCCTGCTATACTACTATTACTGCTACTATTACTACTACTTCTACTACTATTACTACTATTACTACCAGTAAGACTCCCTAATCGGGAGATAAGCGACCGTTGGTCGCTTATCTCCACAAATATCACAACCTCCACCTCTCACGTCATACGGGTAGCCATAGTTACACCTGGAATGTTGAATCTCCATATATGGAGATAACCTACGCATCACACAAAGTCTGACCTCACCAGCCCATACTTGGGCATGGACGACTTATATTCCATATACGGAGATGGCCATATATGGAGATACGATGACATCACAGAGTCCACAGCTGATGATGTGGCGTGATGTCATACAATACACAAACAAGCCCTATATAAAGGGGCAATTCTCACCAGGGAAGAGAGCATTGCCTGGAATGTTGAATCTCCATATATGGAGATAACCTACGCATCACACAAAGTCTGACCTCACCAGCCCATACTTGGGCATGGACGACTTATATCTCCATATACGGAGATGGCCATATATGGAGATACGATGACATCACAGAGTCCACAGCTGATGATGTGGCGTGATGTCATACAATAAACAAACAAGCCCTATATACTGATGCGATACGATGACATCACAGAGTCCACAGCTGATGATGTGGCGTGATGTTGTACAATAAACAAACAAGCCCTATATACTGATGCGGAGATATGAGCAGGGCAAAGGTGTGACGTGTGACGTGTGACCGACCGACCGACCGACCGACGGACGGACGGACGGCCGGTGGAGGTTTTCATAGTAAACTGCTCCCTGACGGTCGCAACTACTACTACTACTATTAATTGCGACCGTAAGGTCGCAGTTTAGTATGAAAACCTCCACCGGCCGTCCGTCGGTCACACGTGCGGTCGACCGCACGTCACACGTGCGGTCGACGTGTGATGAGGTCACGATGAGTCATCTATGCCCAAATATAGATTTCTAGGTCAGATGGCCCATAGAGTTTGTGATGTCAAACCTAGCAACCCAATATAAACAAACCTGATGTCAGACCTGAAGTATCCTTTTATACCCATATATGGAGATACAGAGATCTCCATATATGGGCATATTAGAAAGCCCATATATGGGCATATACGGATGACATCAGGGATATCCATATATGGGCATAAAAGGGACAAGGGCTTACAGTTAAGAGATCTCCATATATGGGCATATCAGAAAGCCCATATATGTTCATATACTGATGACATCAGGAATATCCATATATGGGCATAAAAGGGACAAGGACTTACAGTTAAGAGATCTCCATATATGGGCATAAAGGGACAAGGACTGTTACAGTAGATATAGAGATGTCCATATATGGGCATAAATGAACAAGGACTGACAAACACTGAGATCTCCATATAACCTATGGGAATATAAGGGACGAGGACTGTCAGCTTGTAGACCTATTTTCTAAATATTGTTGTACATTAAAAACTTGAAATGGGTCGTTCTGCATAGTACTTGGGATTTGTTGATGTAAATGTTCACATAGAGTGTAATAATTGGTAAAACAAACTTTTGGCCTATTTGTGGAGATAAGCGACCAACGGTCGCTTATCTCCCGATTAGGGAGTCTTACTGGTACTACTATTACTACTACTACTACTAGGCCTACTACTATTTCTACATCTACTTCTATTACTATTACTATTATAACTACAACTACTACTACTACTTTGATTGGTTGATTGATTGATTGATTGATTATTTTATTAGACAAAAAATAGAGTGCAAGTATAGTCAATACAATACAATACAATACAATACAATACAATAGAAATGTAGTACAGTACAAGTACAGTTAAACCCCCTGCCTAAAAGGAAAATCCCAAATAAGTCCTTTTACGTTTTCTTTTTTTATGTTGGAAGTCCTTGGTATTCAATTCATGGACATAACAAATAGCAAGCAAAGAAAACATTCAATATTATCACAGAAAAAACACTATGTACAGGATAGGGGAAACAAGGGGGTGGGGCTAAGGTTGGGGGGGGGGGGGGTGCTCACTTCTTGCCTGTCTATGGGAGAAGTGATAACTACTGAGTACCTCCGTCTCTGGCCTCCTGAAAGGTGAGTTTTCAGGGCAGTTTTGAACAGCGAGCTACTGTACATGTTTAAGGGAGGTAGTCAAAACTTGTAGCTATACTACAACTACTACAGCTGAAAGTTGGAAATGCATTCCCCACACAATTATGGGATACACGCTGTACCTGCCTGTCTGTCTGTCTGTTTGCAGATCCCTGATATCATGGCCATATCGGTGGGATCAGTAGTACTAGAAAACTGCCAATCTGACCGACTCAACGCCGGGATTGGCACTCCCTCAGGCTCTTGTAGACAGCGATATCAGTGTGTTAGAAAGAATCTTTCTTATTGTTGTTCTCAGAGAGGCTCTTAGACTATGATGGAGATATCAGTGTGTTTGAAAGCATCTTTCTGTATTATCTCACTCACACTCAGCCCCCATTTCAGTCCATCAAGGCCACAACCAGTCCCGTCACATCAGAGAGAGACTAAAACATTTCACATGCCCGGGGGGTGCATGTCGCCCACCACCAGTACTGCTATCGCTTACGGTTTTCCACAGAACACGCATATACGTAAAATGGTTTAACTAGATATAAACCAATAATAGTAATGACAATAAACACATGAATCCGCCCAGCGCACTCCCATATTCAGACACTGACACAATAACTCAATTATAAAACAATAACTAACATAGACATGCCCAGAGGCATGCTGGGAAATCTCGCCTCAGCCATTAACTGCACTATACTGTAGGCTTATACACCAGTGGTTCCAAAGGTTTTCATGTCAAGGACCCTCACATTTATTTTAATTTGGCCTCCATTTGAAAATCTTTTGTGCCATGCACCTCATTACAGTTGTCTAGAGCGGGCTCTGTGACAACTGGGTGTATGGGAAGATGGGGAGCCTTGAGGTCTGGTGTCAAACCAGGCTCTGCCTGTGGACCCAGCATCAGCTTCACCTCAGGATCTTCTTGAGTCCTTGTGGGATCTCAAGGCTTGGGCAGGAAACCCTCTACGTTTAGAGGGCACTTGGCTACCCTTAGCGCCTGTCATCAGTCGTTGATGGGACCAAACCCTTGCGGTTTCCTTGGGTGGTCCAGTCTTGGCTCCTCTAGGCCCTTCCTTTCTAGAGTTGGAAGTAGGGTTGAAGGATCTGGCTCAGATTCCTTGTGTACCTGTATGGAGCATTTCTTGACGATGCTCTTCTTCCAAGTGGCTCTCCTCCTGGTGCTGGCTACAGCCGGGAGGGTGAGGTGCCTCCTGATTCTCTGAGTACCAGAGGATTGCTTGAGTGCTGCTGCCGGTTTTACCTTGTGCAGCTGGAGTCCACCTGCAGTTCTTTCTAAGAATGGGGTGGTCCAGGGTGTCCCTGGGTTCTTAGTTCTTCTCCTTCCTCCCTTGCCTGGGAGGAGGATATTCGATTTTCTCCTGTGCCCTGTTAGGGCTTGGAGATCCTCTGAGGCGGGATGAGAGGGCACAGGTGGTTAACCTGTCTACTTGTCCCGCTTAATTAGGCAGCGGTTGGAGTGTCAACGCTTTCCTGGTGGATTGTAGACGCTAGTTGTTTAGCGTAAGATGTTGTGGAGGGGGCCAGAGTTTGGGTCTCTGGGTCCTTTCCTCTAGAGGTTCTCCACCTCGTGAGGTCTCGCTCAAGAGACCTCCGCCCGAGAGGCCTGGGTGACGGCTACCTGTTGGTTGCTGTCTGTTGTGGCTGCTTACCTTCACTTGGACGAAACGGCCAAGTCTTTGGTGCTTTCTGTCCTACGATGGGCTTCTTCTTCAAGTGGAGGTGTCTTATCTTGGGTGAGGTGTTCAGTGTTTTAACACTAGGAACACTGGTTTCACCCTTTCCTCCTTGACCAGATGGTGGTGGTCTTTTGGAGGGGGCCCTCTTCCCCGATGTGGACTGCTCCTCAGTAGGTGGAATTGGGGTCAGGTGGATCTGTATGATCCTAGCCTGACAGGGCCTTTATACTTTGATCCCTTGACCTTGAGTTCAGAGAACTCAGTTTTGGTCTTAAGGATGGTCAAGCCATCGTGCGGGACCTTGGGACCGTTGGGACGTTGGTAGTCGCTCTACGGTATGTATGAACTGAACAGAACGCAGATAAACACAAGTGTTTCGAACCTTTTATGGGGGAGACGCCCCAACTTGAGTGACAAGCCATTCGGCCAATGATATCGTCCTTCGGGAGTTAACGTGAGACGTTTCTGTGATCTGTGTGACGCTGAAAGCATCACCCATAGGATGGAGTCCTTCCTTCCAGAACTTAAAGGGGGGCGTGACACGGCCAAAACAGCTAATTATGGCTATCAAATTAGCCAATTTTTTTAATGATGTCATGTACCCCCATGTTAAATGACCCAATCAAATTAATTTATTGTAGTTACTGTACTGAAAGTAGTACTTTCTGTACAGTAACTGAAATAAATTAATTTGATTGGGCTAATATGGGGGGAGGGGCGGAGACTCGCGGAGTCGAGTATCCATATCATTATCTTGTGAAACTGCCCCAAAAAAAGCTGTCCGAGGTGTGTTTCCGACTTTCTAATCCAACTTTTAAACTATCAGTTCTAGGGGTAAAAATGATATAGCATTCGCTATAAAATCAATGGTTAGACCGATAAAAAAGTACATGTCTTCTTCAAAAAAGGTGTCAAAAAAGGTGTACGAGGGTCAACACGCTTCTCCCCGTCTACGATACGGTTTTGTCGGCCATACCCTGCTGTCTCTGCCCTAAACCTGACTGGAGCACCCGGGACACCGGAGCAAGCGTACGGTAGAACGAGGGTCCAGCGATCCCGTGCCTCCGTGGCTCATACACTCTGTGTGTGTGTAGCCTGTGTGTGTGCTTTCGCGCGCGCGCGTGTGTGTGTGTGTGTGTGTGTGTGTGTGTGTGTGTGTGTGTGTACACACACAATAGCTCTCGCAAATAGCCGTGCGGTGCAGCGCTAGCCGGCGGGGCTACACGCTAACAACAAGGCATCATCACGTTGTGCGCGGCACCGCAGGACGGACAAAGTATACATTGCGCGGCACCGCACGACGGACGAAGTATACATTCACTACCAACTGATACGGCCCCGCCTCCTTTTCAGACTGTTTGAAGAAACACCACGTGACCTACTGTATCATAACGTTAAATTTCGGCCGGTGTCGCCACTCCTTTAATAAACAGGTGTTTCGTTCGAAGCACTTTTGTTTCTAGAGTAACCAAAAGTTTGTCCGCCTACTCCTTCCACAGTTTTTACGCCACACACTCGCGCCATATGTCAAATCGACCGGCTTCATCAGGAATTGTGCGGTTGCATTTTGCTAAGAGAACAGTTGTATCGTTTAATTGATATTAATGTATTAGTGAATTAATTTTCCCCACAGACTTTAATTAAAAATTAAACTTTTCCCAAATTATGGAGATGACATAGATGTATGACTTGCCAAGGCCCTGCTTGGCTTTACTAATTAACATACCCAAACGTATGAAATTCACTTCCCGAAACTCAAATATTATTTGAACCACAGGGCAACCACACTCGCAATTTCACAAATTAAAATAATAGCGTTTTTAACAACGGTTATCGTTTATGTACCGATATGCTTTTGCTTTTGCTCCCGAGACCCCCTGGAGGGTGAGTTGCAGATAAACCTGGGACCTCAATTTATATTATAAAATTATATTAACTCATTGACTGCCACCATTAAAAGTGAACTATCAAGCTAGGTTGCCAAGCATTTCTTGATTTCTTACCATGTTTACCATTTTTTTTTAATTCTGTCTAATGATGACTATGTCATGCCATGGCCCAGATGAAAGAGGATAACTTCTAGTTTCCACAGAAAAAATAATTATGTTTTTATCATGTACACTTCTTTAGTTATAGCCATTTGAAAACCCTTGTTTCACCAAAACCAAGCCCTCTCAGAATAACAACTGGAGAAAAATACGTTTTTGTGAATGGTCTCTTTTCAAGCAAACAACTATTTTTTTTTACTCACAGCTCTTTATTTATTACATGAGATGCTTACTTTATGATCTGAAACAAAACAATATTTTCTTACAGTGTAATGGGCACATTGTCTGTCCGTCCGTCACACGTCACACTTTTGCACGTCACATCGTATCTCCGCAACCGTTGCCCAGATCCATGCCAAATTTTGCACACACACTCCTTGCCTGCCAAACTACAACCTCCACCCATCAATTCTCACATGCCCCTCTTCTAGCGCCACCTTGAGGCCGATTCTTGCAAAACACATTTTTGGACACTGCTCCTACAAATTTTGCCCTAAAATCACGCAAATCGGTACATACTTGCTCTACACTGATGTCATCAACATGGAGCTCTCATTTAGCGCCACCTTCAGGCCAATTTTTCAAAACACATTTTTGGACACTACTCCTACAGATTTTGCCCTAAAATCACGCAAATCGCTACACAGTATGTCTACACTCATGTCATCAAAATGGATCTGTCCCATATAGCGCCACCATCAGGCCGATTTTTTCAAACACATTTTTGGACACTGCTCCTACAGAATTTGCCCTAAAATCACGCAAATCGGTACACAGTATGTCTACACTCATGTCATCAAAATGTGTCTGTCTATCATCGACGTCGAGCACCGCTTGCATGCTCATAGTCAATCTCTGCGTGGTACCGTTCGAAACAAAGCCTCCTGTGCAAAGGCACAAGACACAGATGGCAGTAGAATGAGGTCTCACTCCTTTTCTTGTGTATTTTGCTGCAGATGTAGCAGACCCTTGTAGGGTTTCTCCTTCGTGGTCTGGGCGGTATCTTTTCAGGGACATGGGCTGACCTCCTCACAGTCCGAGAATTGGGCCAGAGGGGTTGGGTGGGTCGCGGGGTGCACCAGGCTTCGACAATGGCTTCGGTGAAGCTCAAGCCAACACAAACACATCAACAACACAGCAACACCTCCCAGATGAAAGCATTGACAAATCAACACTCAAAATGTTATAAAAGTTTCAACATGAACTTACCTCAGTGTGATGAGGAGAGCGTTGGTGTAACACACACACAGAGAGAGAGAGACAGATAATTCCAGTGCCGTTTAGTGTCAGTAGATCAGTAATCCTATAGTTTCATTCGTGTAGTTTTCTTTTTCTTTTTTCGTTGTTTGTGAGCGGGTTTCATGCCCTCACCGCAGAAGCCTAAGGCCCCGGCCGGGCACAGCAAGCGCCCGACGGCTAGCCATGGTTCACCGGTCGCCTCTAGTTCTGGTTCCCGTCGCGAACCAGCCCGATCCTGCCCTGGACGCGGGCGAGGTAGAGGGGCTAGAGGGCCTCCATCGAACCCCGGTCCTGGTCAGACCACCATGGATGCCTTTCTAATCGCCAATTTGCCCCGTCCGGAGACGGATACGGAGTACGAGACGGAGGAAGAAGAGGCGGCACCAAAATCAAATGATGTGTACAGGTCCGTGTCCGAGGACTTCTCCGATGCAGATGATGTCATCGGCAGCACTGGTGATGGAAGTGCTTCCATCACCAGTGCTTCTCTGTCAGGCACTGGGACACAGAGACCTTCAAGCAAAGGAACAGGCAAAGGTAAGATAAAAATAATGATATTTTATATATATGTGTATATATATATATATATATATATATATATATATATATATATATATATATATATACATATAATATATATATATATATATATATATATATACATATACACACATATATATATATATACACACATATATATATATAAAATATCATTATTTTTATCTTACCTTTGCCTGTTCCTTTGCTTGAAGGTCTCTGTGTCCCAGTGCCTGACAGAGAAGCGGTCAGGGTACTAAAGTATCGTTAGATTTTCAATAGGAATTCAATTTAAAAAAATCATTTTTCTCTAAATTTTCAAATTTTCGAGCTCCCCATAAAATCAAATATTGGTTCATTTTTCCAATTTTCTAGCTTGCAAAAAAATCAGGAAAATGCTTCAATTTTTTAAATGTGTGATTCATATTTGTCATTATTTGATTTGGAACCGACAAAGGAAAAACATCTTTAAAAAAGGTATTTTTCATTTTTTTACCACATTACGAATATCAAAAAATTTACCAATTTCTCCAATTTTCTAGCTTGCAAAAAAATCAGGAAAATGCTTCAATTTTTTAAATGTGTGATTCGTATTTGTCATTATTTGATTTGGAACCGACAAAGGAAAAACATCTTGAAAAAGGTAATTCTTAATTTCTTACCCCATTACAACAATCAAAAAATGGGCCCATTTTTCCAATTTTCTAGCCCACAAAAAAATCAGGAAAATGCTTAAAATTTGCTCAATTTTTTGAATGTGTGATTCATATTTTGGCATTATTTGATTTGGAACCGACAAACAAAAAATAGGCCCATTATTCAATTTTCAAGTCCAGGAAACAAATCGTCATCATGAATGTCACGTGACCACGTGTCAAGTCACATGGTACACAACTTCAAAATAAAAGCTGTAGGCTAGTCTAACATCCAAGTAATAGGATCAACATGCAGGCAGGCAGGGGGTCCATGAGGGGTTTACAAGGGGGTCCATGGCTGGTTCCCAAAGTGTGGTTTGGGGACCCCCAGGGTTTCTATGGCTGGTTCACAACAGCCTGGTACACGTACAGCCATGGCTGGTTCCCAAAGTGTGGTTCGGGGACCTCTGGAGGTCCATGACGGATTTCCAAGGGGGTCCATGGCTGGTTCTCAAAGTGTGGTTCGGGGACCTCTGGGGGTCCCTGAGGGGTTTCCAAGGGGGTCCATGGCTGGTTAGCAATAAGTGTGGTTCGGGGACATCTGGGGGTCCCTGAGGGGTTTCCAAGGGGGTCCATGGCTGGTTAGCAATAAGTGTAATAGTGTACATGGTTGCTATGGTAAACAAGCTGGTTGCTAGGGTAAACAGTTGGTTGCTAGGGTAAAAAACATGGTTGCTATGGATGGTGTGAGTCATGCTGGCACCCTTCGCGGCAGGAGGAAGCTGGTGCAATCGACCCCTTGGCTTGTCGGGATCCGTGCCTACTAACGGGGTGGCAGGCTATCACCTCAGACTAGAACCCGTACGGGGTGGCCGACACCAGCCCATTGACAAGAGAGAGGCCTTGATGTCCCTTTACTCTTTGATGGGGTGGCCAGTTGACTAAGAGTTTCCGTTCGGGCCTTCTCGATATTGTACAGAGTTCCACGGGAAATCTGGGGGTGGCTGTTACAAAGACCCTCACTCACCTTCACGTCATGTAGCTAGTCGTTAGGTAGCCATAGTTACACGTTGAAAGTTGAATCTCCAGATATGGAGATAACCAACACATCCCTCCATATATGGAGATAACCGACGAATCTCACTAAGTCTGACCTCACAAGCCCCATATTTGGACACGTACAACATATAACTCCATATATAGAGACATAGCTGCTGACATCAGTATGGCATCACACTGCTGACATCAGTATGACATCACACCGTACACAAATGACCCTTATATAAGACCGGCATTATCTACCGACAGATTGTGGGAGTAAGATTAGGGAGTCTTACTGGTAGTGTAATAGGTGAAATAGTGTAATAGCGAAAGAAGAAGAAGAAGTGCATTACTTGTAATATTGAAATAGCATAAATGTTATTGCGACCGTTAGGTCGCAGTTACTATCAAAACCTCGACCAGCTGTGAGTCCGTCCGTCCGTCCGTCCGTCCGTCAGTCAGTCAGTCTGTCTGTCACACGTCACACTTTTGCCCTGCTCATATCTCTGCAACCGTTGCCCCGATCCATGCCAAATTTTGCACATATACTACTTGCCTGCCAAACCACAACCTCCACCCATCAATTCACACATGACCCTCTTCTAGCGCCACCATGAGGCTGATTCTTGCAAAACACATTGTTGGACACAGCTCCTACATTTTTTGCCCTAAAATCACGCAAATCGGTACACAGTATGTCTACACTCATGTCATCAACATGGATCTGTCCCATATAGCGCCACCTTCAGGCCGATTTTTGAAAACACATTTTTGGACACTGCCCTAATGCCCTATTAATATTGTAATAAGTGTAATAATATAATAGTGTAATAGTGTAAATGCGACCGTCAGGTCGCAGTTACTATCAAAACCTCCACCAGCTGTCAGTCTGTCAGTCAGTCTGTCAGTCAGACTTTCAGTCACACTTTTTCCCTTCTCATTGTGATTTTGGCTGCCAAACCACTACCCCCATTTCTCCCTCTTCTAGCGCCACCATGAGGCCGCTTCTTGCAAAACACATTTTTGGACACTGCTCCTACAAATTTGGCCCTAAAATCACGCAAAGCGGTACACAGTATGTCTACACTGTCCAAGATAGCGCCACCATCAGGGCAATTTTTTCAAACGCATTTTTGGACTCTGCTTTTACAGATTTTGCCGTAAAATCACGCAAAGCGTGATTTTAGGGCAAAATTGCCCTGATGGTGGCGCTATCTCGGACAGATCCATGCTAATGTGTACCGCTTTACGTGATTTTAGGGCAGAATTTGTAGGAGCAGTGTCCAAAAATGTGTTTTGCAAGAAGCAGCCTCATGGTGGCGCTAAAAGAGGGAGAAATGGGGTAGTGGTTTGGCAGCCAAAACCACTATGAGAAGGGCAAAAGTGTGACTGAAAGTCTGACTGACAGACTGACTGACAGACTGACAGCTGGTGGAGGTTTTGATAAGAATGCACTATTACACTATTTCACCTATTACACTACCAGTAAGACTCCCTAATCGGGAGATAAGCGACCGTTGGTCGCTTATCTCCACAAATAGGCCAAAAGTTTGTTTTACCAAAATCGTCCTGATGGTGGCGTTAGATGGGACAGATCCATGTTGATGAGATGAGTGTAGACATACTGTGTACCGATTTGTGTGATTTTAGGGCAAAAATTGTAGGAGCAGTGTCCAAAAATGTGTTTTGCAAGAAGCAGCCTCATGGTGGCGCTAGAAGAGGGTCATATGAGAAATGAGAGGTGGGGTCTCCGCGCTGCCGAGGCGGACGAATAGGTACCGGCCCCAGCTCTCCCGGTCGCTCCTAGCCCGAGTTTAGGCATTTTATGTGAGCTGCAGTGGAGGGGGTCCTCCACTGGGGGCGCCACCACTTTTGCATCCGTTCTGGAGCACCAGGAGTCGGTGGTCCCCGGGAATTCCCCGTGAGCAGCCCCGTTGGGGTGGTCTTTTTTGCACATTTGGTCATTTTTTACACCTGGGGGTCCCCCAGGGACCTGGGGGTCCCTGGAGCTCCGGGGGTCCTTCGAGGTTGTAGTTTGGCAGGCAAGGAGTTTGTATGGAAATTTTGGCATGGATCAGGGCAACGGTGGCGGAGATATGAGTAGGGGGAAAGTTTGACGTGTGACGAGTGACGTGACGGAGGGAAGGACAGGCTGACGGCTGGTGGAGGTTTGGATAGTATGAGAGTGTAAAAGTAACCTGCTAACCAGCCATGGACCCCCTTGGAAACCCCTCAGGGACCCCCAGAGGTCCCCGAACCACACTTTGAGAACCAGCCATGGACCCCCTTGGAAATCCGTCATGGACCTCCAGAGGTCCCCGAACCACACTTTGGGAACCAGCCATGGCTGTACGTGTACCAGGCTGTTGTGAACCAGCCATAGAAACCCTGGGGGTCCCCAAACCACACTTTGGGAACCAGCCATGGACCCCCTTGTAAACCCCTCATGGACCCCCTGCCTGCCTGCATGTTGATCCTATTACTTGGATGTTAGACTAGCCTACAGCTTTTATTTTGAAGTTGTGTACCATGTGACTTGACACGTGGTCACGTGACATTCATGATGACGATTTGTTTCCTGGACTTGAAAATTGAATAATGGGCCTATTTTTTGTTTGTCGGTTCCAAATCAAATAATGCCAAAATATGAATCACACATTCAAAAAATTGAGCAAATTTTAAGCATTTTCCTGATTTTTTTGTGGGCTAGAAAATTGGAAAAATGGGCCCATTTTTTGATTGTTGTAATGTGGTAAGAAATTAAGAATTACCTTTTTCAAGATGTTTTTCCTTTGTCGGTTCCAAATCAAATAATGACAAATACGAATCACACATTTAAAAAATTGAAGCATTTTCCTGATTTTTTTGCAAGCTAGAAAATTGGAAAAATTGGTAAATTTTTTGATATTCGTCATGTGGTAAAAAAATGAAAAATACCTTTTTTAAAGATGTTTTTCCTTTATCGGTTCCAAATCAAATAATGACAAATATGAATCACACATTTAAAAAATTGAAGCATTTTCCTGATTTTTTTGCAAGCTAGAAAATTGGAAAAATGAACCAATATTTGATTTTATGGGGAGCTCGAAAATTTGAAAATTGAGAGAAAAATGATTTTTTAAAATTGAATTCCTATTGAAAATCTAACGATACTTTAGTACCCTGACCAGAAGCACTTCCTTGATCAGCTTCTGAAAACGCATACCAAAATAAAATAAATGATTTACTCCTCAAATTGAATGAAAAGTTCTGTTTCCATGTGTGTGTGTGTGTGTGTGTGTGTGTGTGTGTGTGTGTGTGTGCACGCGCGCAATGTGTGCTGCATGTGCACAACTTACGCGCAAAGAAAGAGTCATCTTTGCTCTCCGGGGGGTGCCACTCAAAATCACCAGTGCTGCCGATGACATCATCTGCATCGGAGAGGAGAAGTCCTCGGACACGGACCTGTACACATCATTTGATTGAGTGAATAATTTAGCGAAAGTTAGCTCAGGAAAGTAGGCTACGAAGTGATGCGCTGTGAACTTGCACTGACTGCTATCTGCTGTTTTTGAATGGATCAATGATATGGATTAGGATAATACATACATCTCACTCTGGGACTGGGAGAGATAGTGAGTCTCGATATTATCTCTCGGCGACATGGGCATGGCAGAGCGTTCTTCGCGTGGCCTCAATCCGGTGTTTGGGACGGCGAGCCACCGATTCCGGCGTGAGGAGTGCGGGCAGTGGAGCCGTGTCTGCCCGCGGTGTGTGTTGTTGGGACGGCGACGCCGCCTCTTCTTCCTCCGTCTCGTACTCCGTATCCGTCTCCGGACGGGGCAAATTGGCGATTAGAAAGGAATCCATGGTGGTCTGACCAGGACCGGGGTTCGATGGAGGCCCTCTAGCCCCTCTACCTCGCCCGCGTCCAGTGCAGGATCGGGCTGGTTCGCGACGGGAACCAGAACCAGAGGCGACCGGCGAACCATGGCTAGCCGTCGGGCGCTTGCTGCGCCCGGCCGGGGCCTTAGGCTTCCGCGGTGTGGGCATGAAACCCGCTCACAAACAACGAAAAAAGAAAACTACACGAATGAAACTATAGGATTACTGATCTACTGGACACTAAACGGCACTGGAATTATCTGTCTGTCTCTCTCTCTGTATGTGTGTGTTACACCAACGCTCTCCTCCTCACACTGAGGTAAGTTCATGTTGAAACTTTTATAACATTTTGAGTGTTGATTTGTGAATGCTTTCATCGGGGAGGTGTTGCTGTGTTGTTGATGTGTTTGTGTTGGCTTGTTTTGGTATAGAGAGGCCTGAGAGGCCGGGCGGTTGCTACGAGGCTCTGATGTAGCCATTGTTGTCTTGCTGTTTTGGTAAACTTTTGTTGTAGAGACTTTGAACTTTTTTGCGTGTATATGGAGCTGTGTGTGGGTTAGGGTGACTCAGTGCAGCAGGTCACAGCTTTTCAAGTGAAAATGTTTTTGATTCATGCAGAATGGTCTGCTTGAAGATCTGCTTGTTTTGTTTTCATTGTCTGACACCACCACTGCTGCGGCCGCGCCGCACTGTGTCGGCGGAGCCGTGTCCTGATAAATGAGTTCACTTTGGGTTCATGGGGAGGTCGATTTCTCCTTTGTTTTCAAACAAGCTGACTTTGATGTGTGATTTTTAACCACCCTTTTATCATAGCAACATGACATTTTGTCACAGGCTAGGGGAAAGTGTACTTTTGCATAAACCTTGAAAACAGCCCCAACTCGTGAAACTCGGGCGTCGCAGCCTCAGACAATGGAAAAAACTCGGGGAACTCGTGGCGGCGCAGTCAATGAGTTAAGAGTGTACAAATGGAATGGGTCCATTTGGTTCCATTTGTACACTAAGAGTTACAGACCTGTAAGGGTCCATTTGGTTCCATTTGTACACTCAGAGTTACAGACCCCTAAGGGTCCATTTGGTTCCATTTGTACACTCTAGAGTTACAGTACAGACCCATAAGGTTCCATTTGGTTTGATTTGTACACTCTAGAGTTACAGACCCATAAGGGTTCATTTGGTTCCATTTGTACACTCTACAACACGCGCGCGTGCGTGCGTGTTGCTAGAAACTAGCCAAGCAAACTAGCTACTTGTGTGAGCGACACAACATCAAAGAAGAGGTCAGGTCAATAGTTGAATAGGCCTTAACGAGCGTCAATTAAGAGTACATTCCTCCACGGCTGTGTGGAAGGGTGCTTGATGGGCCATTAGCGCAGCAGGCAGTGAAGGAGAGAGATCGGCTGCATTATGATTTTCATTTTTGAAACTCATTGTCTCCACCAGCCGAAGGCATGGGGGAGAGTATTTTTCCCCTCCGTCCGTCCGTGTGTCCGTCCGTGCGTGCGTCCGTCCGTCCGTCCGTGCGTCCTCGCAGTTTGTGAGCACCTAATCTCAGTCGCCGTTGGCCCAGACGCTGCCAAAGTGAGCACACACACTCCCTGGATGCCAATCTAGAACCTCTGCCCTAATTTTTCAAATGGGCCTTTTCTAGCGCCACCTAGTGGCCGATGTTCGCAAAACACATTTCGGTGCACTACTCTTACAGATTTTGTCCAAAAATCCTACAAATCGGTAGGCAGTATCTCGACAGTCATGTGATCGATTTTGCATATTCAATCCTGATTGGCTAAGATTGGCTTCCAAAGTTTGTAGGACTAGCCCTTACCCGTTCAAAGATATGAGCTCCGAAATGATGTGCAGTGTGTGGGTTATGGGATGTGCACTGTGCATACAGTATATGAGGGATGGAAAGTAACTTTAACTGGTGCTTGCATGCTAATATGTAGGAGCATCAATGTAAGAAATACCCGTTCCATTTAACGGCTACAGAGATACTGTGTACCGATCTGCATGATTTTTGGACAACATCTGTAACAGGGCCAGAACCCCCCCCCACCCGCCCGCCCGCCCGCCCGCCTGCACACACACACACACTCCTCCCCCCCCCCCCGTGTGTGTGTGTGTGGGTTTGTGTGTGATTGTGCATGGCCTGAACAACAGCGCCCCTCCCTTAACATGTGTGGTCACAAAAGGTACTGTAGGCTAAATAGATATAGATACACCATAAAAATGCGAAAATACAGCATACGATTTGTGAAAGTGACAAACGGGCTTCACAGTTATGTCAGGTGTGTTCATATGCTAATGGTGATGCGATTTCAGATCAATTGCTCCAGCCACTGAGGAGAAACGCTGTTTCAGACAGACAGACAGACACTCACTCAGACAGACAGACAGACACTCACTCAGACATTCGCAAAATTATAGTATAGATTGAGCCGTTTGGAACAAAATGCCTCAAATCCCAAACGCAAAGTGCAATCATCATGAAATCGCGCACACACGTTCCCACTAGGTCGAAGAAGAAATGCCACTTAAAATTTTTGAAATCAGCCTCATGGTGGCACTATAACAGGCCGATTTGTGGTTTTACCTATAACTCATATCCACCGATCAGTTTCAAACTTTGTAAGCGCACTCCCTAGAGGCTAAGGATAAACCTTTGCCCTGCATTTTTCACATCAGCATTTTATAGCGCCCCCTTTGGGCCGACTTATGTAAAACACATTTTTGGATATTACTCCTTGAGATTTTATCCAAAAATCACACAAATCGGTACACAGTATCTCTATAGTCATGTGATCAAGTCCGATCCGTCTGCTATTTCATATTCCATCCTGATTGGCTAATATTGGCTTCCAAAGTTTGCAGGATTGCCATGAAAGATCTAAGGTGAAGAACACATGCCACCCTTTTTACATTGGCCTATTATACAGTAGCACCACCAGGACGCCTGGCCTGGTGGAGACCTGTGCTCGGAAGAGCACTGCTTCTAGTTGTAACTTATTTCACCTCAATAAAAAATACAATTCGATGTTTGGCACACCCCTAACTACCATACAGTAATAATTCCCGTTAAAAAAAAAAAATAATAATAATATCGGACATCCCTAATTTTAATAACTGCAATCGAAGGTCAGCCCTACACTGGAGTGATGACACTAGCATCAGGATTTAGTCACCACCACTGGAGTGAAGACACTAGCGGGCTCATGACTCACCGGGGGTTTACTGTCCGTCTTGACAGTCTGAGGGATGTCGTAGCAGGGTCCATTCTCTAACTTTTCCAGGGCCTTCAGTAGTTTTTGCTGTTGCCTGAATAGAGCAACAAATGCATTTCAATCTATCAATTCTTTGACGTATACACAAATAGATTAGATAGATTTTGATACAGTTTTAGAGGTATATACACACACCAGGGGTGCAACATATCGAACCGAAAATCGAACCGAACCGAAAAATATTGAACCGAATGACCCTGTAGTACCGAACAATACAATACAATATTTATATATACACACATATACACATATATACAGTGTATATATATATATATATATATATATATATATTTACATACATATAATACTATAAACGAGCAAATGTCTTTCTGTCCGTCCGTCCGTCCGTCCGTCCGTCCCATCCAGTGATGTCATCGATTATGTCATCGACTCATCGATGATGTCATACCCTTTCTATTTAAGTCAATACTTCGATAGAATAATTGCAGTTGTTGTAATAATTGAGATTTGCAAGAGATTACCTATCTTATTTACTTCAACTGATTTACTAATTCAACTGTTTTTTCCCCGTTGACGAGTTCAATATGAGACGGCGTTATGAGGTGACCCTGGCGGTGATGATGCTGATTCTCCTTGTGGTTGTGTCTGCCCAGCAAAAGGAGATACTGTGCGATTTGAAGAAACAGGTCAAGCTGAGGACAGTGGACGGTTCCAAGCAGCCTTTCAACTCTTTGGGGTGGACTAATCTGGTGCCCTCCATTTCCTTGAACCAAACCAGATACAAGACCTGCGCTGTGGTGTCCTCGGCCGGGACCTTGGTGAACTCAGGACTGGGAAAGGAGGTAGATGACCACCAGGCAGTCATGAGGTTCAACCATGCTCCAACAGTGGGTTACGAGATAGACGTTGGAGCCAGGACAACTTTGCGACTTGTCAACGAACAGATTCCGTCTAAAGCCACATTTCAATTCAAACCAGCGCTCTGTACAGCAACGTGACCTTGCTGACCTGGGAAAAGTGCCCTTCTTACCCCGACCTGACGAAGTGGTACGACGATGGAGCTCTGTTCAAGCCGTATGAAGCGCGCCGAAGGCAGGATCCTGATCAGCCTTTCTACGTGCTTCATCCTGAATTCGTCCGCGGCCTGTGGCTGGAAATCCAGAGAAACACACAGGAGACGATTCAGCGGAACCTGCCTACCTCCGGCTTTATCGGAATCCTTGTGATGATGTCGCTGTGCGATGAGGTGCACGTTTACGAATACATTCCCTCCACGAGGCTGACGGACCTGTGCCACTACTTTGAGGATTACCGCGACATTAAGTGTTCCACGGGTGGAGCCGGCTCGTGGCACCCCGTCAGATTTGAGAAGGAGTTGATCCGCCGAATTAATACAGGCTCTGACACGGACCTCAAGAGAGGCAGAGTGACTCTTCCTGGATTCAGCGGTCAACTGTGACATATAAGACCATTTCAACAAACTTACTTAAACTCATTTGCTGTTCTTTTAAACATCGCTGAACTAAGCAACTGCCAAATTGTCCTTGTCAGGCTGTATTTGTCACTGTTTACAAAAAAAAACTAATGTAAAAGGCCAAGCTGTGTGCTATGGTCCTGCGTGGGCATGTCGCGCACATAGCAGACGATATGTGCGCGGATCATATGTCAGGCGGGTAAAAGAATTATAACAGCTTCCAAATAAAAAAATCCCGTGGAAAAAGACCATGCTATGGCCGTTCAGCAGCTTCCTTGTTTACAATGCAAACCTATGGGAGCGAAGCTATGACGCAGCCTTAGACCGGATACGGAAACCTAGATCCGGTCAAAACAGGAAATACGGCCGGATACAGTTAGGAGGCGGGCCTAAAGAGTCTGAATCGGCGATAAACAGCGATCATAATTTTAATTGTTTCATAATGATTAAAGCTAATTAAATCTTCGGGATCTATGGGCATAGCAGGGCGGTTTCGACGGGGATAGCAGCAAATGAGTTAAGGAGTAGGCCTAATTCACCCCAGAATGATTTTTTTTAAGCGGTTGTTGATGATGGCGGCGTGGTGGAGGTCGATGATGGTGAAGATGGTTTCCGACATGTCTCCTTTCTGACATGTCTCCTTTCCGACACAAACCCTATCCCTTACCCTAACCCTAAACTCTATGGAAGTGTTGCCACTCCGGCAATAAGAAGTCAATGTTGTATTGGAGACATGTCGGAATGGAGAGAGCCCCCCACCGGGATTTTAACCTAACAGAGCTAACCGTGAAACGAAACTTCGCCGTTCAGAAAAGATGATTTGACAGACAACTCCAAGATGATAGCCAAAGATATTATGCCAAGGTACTATATTAGTGTTGTCGTGGTGAAAGTTTTCCGTGAGGTGATTTCTCCAACCAGAATACACTGCCCTGTCGCCAAACGACAGCACGACGAGGAGAGAGAGAGCGCAGCTGAGGTACTCGGAACGATCGCCCCAAACACACTCGCCCACAGTTTTATGGTTAGGAGTACTTGCTGGATTTGATCCCGGGGTGGGGGCGATCATGTTTTGGACGCATTTGCACCCTCATCTCAACAGCGCAGCCAAAGAAATTGTTATATATATATGGGTAATAATAATAATAATAATTAAAAAACGTTAATTAACCGGTTAATGCTGACGGCTAACTGGTTACTAAATTAACCGTTCGTGACATCCCTGCACAGCGGTACTGCTCACTGAGTGTAGCTTCTCAGTTTAGGTTGTTTGGCTAACGGTTTGTATCAACACGCACGTGCTTTGCTATACCGGACATATTAAAGGTGCTACTCATCAAGACTTTTTACCTCTTTTTTTTAACCTTTTTTCTTTTTCTTACGAACATTGTGACCATACTGTATGAGAGAAGATGTGTGTTTATACATTTTTTGTGAGCTTGTAGATGGTGCTATTTTTGAATAGCTGAAGCACGAAAGGGGGCTTTAGCCCCTGCCCTTTTATCCGTCTGCAAAAAAGTGCCCTCTCCAGACCATGAATGCAAGTAGTGAAAATAGCAGACTTCCAAGCTCACAAGGCGCCATGAGCTTGGAGGTCTGCTATTTTCAATATTATTACCAAAAGGCCCTTTTAGATATTTGCCTCTCTAACATTCTCTGCACGTCCCTGCATGGCTGAAGTAGAAACGGGGTTAAAGTGGTTAAACTGACGCTATTAACTAATTTAGTTGGGGGGACCTCTGGAACCCCCTCAAGGACCCCCTAGGGGGGTCCACGGACCCCAATTTGAGAAGCACTACTGCGCTACATAACCCCCACCTCCGGGGCTCCTGCTGTCCCAGTGACCGCTGGTGCACCCATGCACAAAGTCCCAGAGGTGCTGAGGCGGACGCCTCCTTGCAGGTCCCCGGGGAGGGGGTGTCCGATGTGGACCTCCACTCCAGGGGCGTCACAAGTGGGGGAAAAGTGGGACTGAGTTACCAGGAGCCCAAGGTGGAGGGGCCTTTATTACTGAATGCTTTAACTATATCTGCTTAAAAATAGCAGATATACAAGCTCACAGCGTGGCACTGAGTGCTGCACTGCGAGCTTGTAGATCTGCGTTTTTGAAAAGTCGTAAAAAATGTGTGCAAGTCTTTAAATATATGTATTTTTTAAGTGAACATTTGTAACTCAAATGTTGCTTCTGGGGGGGGGGGTCCCTGGAACTAAATATTTTGAGATGGGGGTCCGTGTGGCCAAATACATATCATTTTGGGGGTCCTTCACATGAAAAGGTTTGAGCACTACTGACTGACATAGAAATATAGGTTTTTCAAAAAACCTTGATTTGAAATATTCAAAGACTTCACGAGTTAAAAACATTATAGCAGATCTACAAGCTCGCAGCGCGGTACTCGGTGCCGCGCTGTGAGCTTGTATATCTGCAATTTTTCAATAGTTAAAGCACAAAATAATGCATTCCCAGTCTAAATGGGTTAATCCCCCTCCCCCTGAAGAACATTCATGGGGGGCCCTCAGTGAATCCTTGTACCCAGGGCCCAGAATTTGGTGCGACACTCCTGAGTGTGGACCTCCACTCGGCCCACTTCGGTGCTGGTGACGGGCCAGCCGGCACGCTCCTGATTCATGACCACCTCACGGCCCTCCTAACCATCTGTAGCACCCGCTGGACCAGTTAGTTCTCAAACAATGGGTCGGTCCCACTTTTGGGTCACGGACCCGTTTTTCATGGGTCGCGAGATGTGAGTAAATATCTCTGTTCTGTACTTTGTCTGTTCAAAAATAGCCAAATCTACAAGCTCACAGTTGAGCTCATTTCGAAATAGTTTGCCATTTTTGTTTTGGTGGAAAAGATTTAATACAAATAACATTTTAAATTCAGGCCTTTTACTGTACTTGTAACGGAGTAGCCTATTTCTACATTGCGATATTGCTACTTTTACCTACAGGGTTAAGTACACACTGTAGCTGTAAATGCATAATCTGTGTATATGTCTCCTGTATGTATACATGTTGTTTTGATGTATTCGCTTTGCTCTTACAGTCCCTGTGCAGCACTTTGGTCTTCTAAGGTTGTGTGAATTCTGCTATCTAACTATTCATTTAGCGAATGTCTGTCCGTCTGTCCATCTGCATGCTGACATCACTGATAACAGTTCCGCCGCCATTGTAACAGTCGTACTCACGTCATACTCTGACATCATAGTGCTGACATCACAGACTGGCCTGGACACGGAACACCATGTATGGGCATAAAGATCTGCCCGTCGGGCACTCCAACATGGAACACCATATGTGGGCATAAAGATCTGCCCAACGGGCACTCCAACATGGAACACCATATGTGGGCATAAAGATCTGCCCAACGGGCACTCCAACATTACTTCTGAGACTCTTGCATTCAATCCCTCAGATACTGTGCACACCCCCCGGGCACAGGACTAGTATAAATAATGATTGATTGATTGATTGATAAGTTAAAACAAATCTGTGAACAGTACTTCTTCCACCAGTGGTGAGAACTCTTTCTCGGTTCTTTAACCGTGCGTGGGACACTGCTCCAGACCCCGTCACTGGCTTCAGTGTTCATGGTGTCCATGAACACTGTGTTTGAGCATGGTGCCATTCATGAGAACAAAATGTAATGCTTTTCACTTCACTTCTTTTCATTACCCTTCAAAAAGGCACTTGACTTACTAATGAGTACAAAACAACACTGTGCGGGTTGGGGTTAACTCAATCTAATTTACTACACAATTACAGCAAAGTTAACTTTGAGCAATGGTACTGTGAATACATGAGAATAGTTTGAGGGTTTCCACACTGGTTGGATCAGTTGTTCTCAAACTACCAAGGACCCCTAAATTGATATATAGTTGGCCGCGGACCCCCGTCTGAAATTTATTTGTGCCAGGGACCTCCAGAGGAGAAGATTTATGTTTAAAAATAAATTATTCAAAACATTTTTGATATACAGTATATCTTTTTTATATATAAAAAATAGCACAAGCTGCAAGCTCGCAGCACAGCACAAAGTGACACATTGTGAGTTTATAGATCTACTATGTTTGAATAGCCAACATATGAGGTTTTAATAACTGTGATGCTATCTACTTTTGCCTGGGACCCAATACAGTATTTCAACTTGAATGTACTAACTGAAGTCTAACTGAAGGCTCTTTGTGTCTCCATAGGGAACCACTGCTGCTCTTTGTGTCTCCATAGGGAACCACTGCTGCTCTTTGTGTCTCCATAGGGAACCACTGCTGGTCATCAAATAAAAATGAACTTGAATTCAAGTCTCCGTGGGGTGAGTAATCAAAATCGAAAAAATAAAATAAAATACATGTTTGGGGAGAACTATCCCGTTACAACAATTTAACAACAACTGTAATACTTTATTTTTTTCAATAAAAGTATTATGGAGAGAGAGGAAAAGCTGTACTTTAACATTATGCTAGAGAATAAAGGTGTCTTTTGAACCTGCACTCTCTGACAGGGAGGTGAATGCTGTTCCGCGCAGGCTGCTCTCCCCTGAGCCTGAGTCCAGAGCGCAGGACAACCTCATGGTGGAGCCTCATGTCAGCCTACCGGAGGCACCTGGAGGTAGAAAGAATAAATAATATATAATAATACATTAATATATGAATGAATATGTATTAATAGTCTGTATGAACAAAGCATACCGTTGCTGTTGCACAGAAACCTCTCATCTCCGTATTCTAACGTTTTGTGTGTGTTTTTTCCTTTGTAAATTAACACCCTTCTTGATCATACCACAGCGTCACGCAAAATCATCAAAAGTAGCAGATCTACAAGCTCTAAACGCGTAGTGAAGTGACACATTTCTATTGCAGATCTGCTAGTTTTGCTGTCTCTGAACTCAAACCCTGAAAAGTAAACTGTTTTAGACATATATGAGGTTTCCACCCGACAGGGACAATATATAATATAGTGTATATTGTATATACTCTACCGAATGCCCTGACTGGGTCATAAATTGCATGTGCGCTGTCAACCTGTATGAAATAAAATACAAATCATACCTACTTTATCAAATATAAATGCACAATTGTGTGACGTCCAATGCACGTGCAGCATTGCCACGATATTGAACAATAATGGGGGTTCTCTCATTATTTGCTACCTCCAACAACACCTGCAACCAACAATGCATGTTTAAATATTTACAGGTAGTAGAACTCAAAGTCGGGGGTGGCGGGGTCACGGTGTCAACATGAGGGATGAGATTCTGACGAGAATGTCTTCTTGGAGAAGACTATAGAATGTCAGCGGACCCCCTGACCTCCTCACTTGCCAATGTGTTCCACTAATTGACTGCTGCAGCAGACCCTCATGTACAGTATGGAAGAGAATAAATGTCATGCCATGTCATGTCATGTCATGTTATGCTACTGTATTATGAGAGGTCCTATAAACCATGTCCTTTTTCCTGTTCGTATCGTGGCGGCATGATTATTCTGATCTGAGCTCAGGTAATCAAACTAACGCATCGATTTAATCGATTATTACAAAAAAGATATAACTTTAGATCATTTATTAAGATAAGAATCGATCCCTGTTTTGGACAAAGGGCCTTGCGAACGTGTAGCTCGTAGATCTGCTTCACCTTGTGAAATGAAGTAGGTACAAATAAAGAACGCTTAAGTAGTTCATTGATTTGTTGAGCATAAAATAAAAACAACACGCTTCTCGATATTCAGTTAATCCAAAAAAGTAATCTATGAAATAATCACTGTGAAAATAATGGATAGTTTCAGCCTTATAGTCATGTCATGTTATGCTAAGACATCCTAAACCTTTGCTTTTTTGTGTTCATAATTCGCTCTACAGTCTACAAGGTATGTTCACAATATATATAATAGTCGGTAGCGCTGTCGCCTCACAGCTAGAAGGTCCTGGGTTCGATTCCCATTGGTGACGCTGTGGGTGCTGGGGGCGTGTTCTCTCCTCTGTGTCATCAGTGCCAATACCCTAAGTGGAGTTGCCAAAAGGGCCCCATGTCACCTAGGGTAAAAATGTATACTCTCACAAAAAACATGTGGCAATCCTGGTCTCTATACTGCCTCCCCCTGGCCAGCCGGGGTGCCTGATGGAGGGTAAAGGAACTGGTTGGAATAACGTGTTCCTTCCACAATCCACACGCTACCGGTACGTCCTACCAGGGAAACTGCCCCTTGTCAGGTGAAAAGAAGCGGCTTGGACTGCTCGTGCATAGAAGGAAGCATGAGCTCAGTCCGTTGTCTCCCCAGGTTGTTAAGAGTGTAGCGCCCAGGATTACATTAGAAAATTGGCACTGGGTGACAAATGGGTTGCAAAATTGTGTGATAAAAATGATTAAAAAACAATATAACATTGTGACGGTATATAGGCTACACCAGTGGTTCTCAAACTTTTTCATGTCAAGGACCCCCAAATTGTTATTTATTTGACCATGGACCCCCATCTGAAAAGGCTTTGTGCCAGGGACCCCCAGAGGAGTGTATGTGTGTGTGTGTGTGTGTGTGTGTGTGTGTGTGTGTGTGGGTGTGTGTGTGTGTGTGTGTATGTGTATAGGTTGTCACAAAATCCAGCTTGTCACTTTGTGCCGCACTGCAAGCTTGTAGATCTGCGAGCTTGTAGATTATTTTTAAATAGCCAATATATAGGCCTATACTGTAAAAAGATAAATTGGTCGAAATGATTGTGATGCTATGTTAACTACTTTCGCTGGGGACCCCCTGCAACCCCCCAAGGACCTCTGGGGGTTTGTGGACCCCACTTTGAGAACCAATGGGCTATACAGTTCATTTTTGGACTGAGCACATCTCTCTCTATTTGCACACATTTGCCACTGGGCTGTGTGTGATCCCTTGAAAGCCCCTGGAATCCAGACACCAGGAAATGAGAGTAAATTGAATCAGGGCTGTGAGTGACAGGGGGCATTATGGTCCAGGGTAGCCGTCACTAACCATGCTCCCAACAGGACTGTCTGGAAGAAATGGATCCATCACACAGACTTTGGAACACTTATCCAGTGGTTGGAAGGTTCTTTTTTACTTAAAGGGCCAGTTCACCTCTGGGGCAACCAGATCTTATTTTATTGTTGCTTGAGACACGATCAACACAATCCTGAGTTATTTTTTGTGTTCAATCTGTGTTTTGAGATATTTTAGTATTTCAGCATGAATGATGATGCATTTTGCATCATATGAGTCATCATGCTGCATCATGTCCCAAACAACAATAAAATAAGATCTGGTTGCCCCAGAGCCCAGAGGTGAACTGGCCCTTTAAGTAAAAGTAGCATACAGCAATGTAGAAGTAGGCCTAAGTCAAAATCCTCTATATGTTTAATCGTAGTACAAACCAATGCAATTTCTTTTCTTTACAATGTACAATTTACAATTTAGGCATTTAGCAGACACTTAATCCAGAGCGATTTACAGTAAGCAGGTAAATACGAGGAAATACATCAAATGCATCCAAATAGTAATCTAGGATCATACAGTAAGTAAACCAAGAACCTATCATGAGTCTAAAGTAGTATTGATTCATTTGTTTATTAGACAACAATAAAATGCATACAGTACAGGGTACAGACAAGCACTTTGGTCCAAAAAGGATAACACAGAAGAAAGACCATGTGGTCTTATTTCCATTCAGGTCCCTTACATTCACACACAAAAGAACAATACACAAACTACATCAACAAAGCACATCAACAACAACAAAGAATTTATTGCGACTGTCAGGTCGCATTTACTATCAAAACCTCCACCGGCTGTCTGTCCGTCTGTCACGTCACATCACGTCACGTCACGTCACGTCACACTTTTTCCCTACTCATATCTCCGCCATCGTTGCCCTTATCCATGTGAAATTTTCCACGCACACTCCTTGCCTGCCCAACCACAACCTTCAGGACCCCCGGACCTCTTACTGGTAACATCTCTAAAAAACATCTCTAAAATATGAGATACAATAAACATGTTGGGGATGGGATGGAAGTACAATCGGGGGTGGTATAAAGAGGTTTGGTGATCATTAACTCTCCATATACAGTTGAGTATACAGTATACAGGGGTGAGATGCCGTGGGCTCGGTTGGGCTCGGCGAGCCCACACTTATCAAGCTGTACACACCCGACATGCACGCACGCACACGCGGGTGCACGCACGTCGTCAAATTGTGTGACGGCTCGACGGCTCGGTCAACACTTCAATCCCCTACCTGTCTGCTTACAATACTCTGGTAGGCAGGCTCATTTACACTTATACCGGTATATGCGGCCAGCATATAGCCTACGCTCGCCTAGCATTCTTTGCAGACTTTTAGCTCCTTTCGGAACCTCTCCCTCCGCTATGCAGCTCCTCACTCTTCATATCATGAGTTTAAATCACTCATTTTGTCAGAGCTGCATAGCGGAGGGACTCGGGAGAGGTTCCGAAAGGAGCTAGCAGACTTTACTGTGTGTGGGTGAGTCTATAAAGTTTATGTAAAGTTATTTTATATAAAACCTAAATGAAAATACATTCATTGAAACTAAAATAAAAACAATTAACAATTTAACTAAATAAGAAATATAATTAGATTTAAAATGTTGTGTTATACAGTATTAGCACCGAGCGGCAGGCATGCGTGCACACATGCGCGTGCACGTGCGCGCGCACGTGACGTGCATGCACGTCATGAATTTAGAGGGGAACCACTTCTAAAATCCATATCACACCACTGACAGTATAATACAAACTAATAATCTGTACACTGAAACTATACACCCCAGATCTACAAATGAACCTGGCTATTCTACATAACACGCTATCAAATGACAATTTAGCCTTTGCATAAGTGTACAAGGTCATCCTAAGGCTATGGCAAGTGAGGCGGAATCATACAGTCTACAACAGACCACCAGCAGTGCTTTGTTGCAGTAACAAAGATACATGCATGCTGTGATGTCATGTACAAAACAAAGCTCGGGACAAGATGTCATGTCAGGGTCATGTATTAATGCACACATCCTCAGGGCTCATGAGTGCCAACACCATTCATCACCTTTTGCACTGAGTGTTTTCTACCTCAGAGGTAAATGAGCAGCATGTCATCTTACGTTGGGACGTGATGTATTCTTCATTCTCACAACAGACCCTGCCTTCTTCAAAGACACTCGGAACAAAGGAGGGCTTTATGGGAGCTTTCTTGCGTGTGTTTCTCCTGTTTACAGGGAACATTATGCACCATGGTGTTGATTCATTTGACGTTTGGTTCCCTTTCTGAATTTTCTTTTTTTTTTCTGTTAAAAAACATTATTTTGTGATTTTTGCCTGTGTCAAGTCAAGTGAAGTCAATTTTATTTAGCACATTTAAAAAAAAAATCACACCCGTGTGAAGTGGAGCTGTGTGTGTGTGTGTGTGTGTGTGTGTGTGTGTGTGTGTGTGTGTGTGTGGATCATGTGTACCGATTTTTGTGACATTTGAAGAAAATATGTAGGAAAAGGAGCAAAAAGTGTGTTTTGGAGAAAATTCAAGATGGCGGAAAATCTATCATGGCGCAAATGGGCGTGGCCTATATGGGGAGATGCGTCATGACCCAAGGAATCCAGGGAAAAAATATTTTTAATTTTCCGACCTACGGTTCAAGAGTTACAGGCCAAAACGTAAAGTGGGGTGTTATGGCGCCACCATGCGGCCAAATGACACAATTATTTTTTATTTAATCCTTGAAATCATTATGAACCTCCTCTCCAAGTCTTGAAACTCTAGCCCCTATGGTTTGCGAGAGACAAATAATTGAATGTGAGTTTTTGCGATTCCCATTATAAGTCAATGGGGAAAATTAATTCACTAATAAATTAATATCAATTAAACTATTGAACCTTTCTCTTAGCAAGTTACTAGCCCACGATTCCCGAGTAAGCCTGTCGATTTGACATATGGCGCGAGTGTGTGGTGGCAAAACTGTGGGACTAGTAGCGTGCCGAAGTTTAGGAAGTTCAGGCTACATACACACAGACAGACAGACAGACAGACCCACACGGCCACGTATAGGGAGCCTGTGCTTCACACAGCTCCAAAAACAGGGTCAACCAAAGTGCTGCACAATATACAAAAGAACTATAGAAAATATGCAATGTTACAGATAAAATACAGTGCAAAGAAACAAAACTAAAACTACAAAAAACATCAATGTTTCACAAATAAAAATATATACAAAATGTGATTTAAAAGGCCAGGGAGAACAAATATGTTTTTAATCTGGTTTTAGAAATGGCCAGGGAAGATGCATGTCTTTACCCTCATGGGCAGGGTGTTCCACAGGATCGGTGCGGCGACCGAGAAGGCAGGATCCCCTAGCTTTAGGTTTGTGAAAGCAACCTTTAGGCGCATTTGGTCAGCTGATCATAGTTGCCTAGTGGAATCTGGGGGTTCGATGAGGTTGGTTATGTAGGGTGGTGCAAGATTGAATTGGGCTTCATAGGTAAACAGAAGGAATTTGAATTGAATTCTAAATTTGACTGGTAGCCAATGGAGTCTGGATAAAACGGGGGTGATGTGGTCCCACCTGCGGGTGCCGGTCAGGAGCCTGGCAGCTGAGCTTTGAACCAGTTGTACAGTAGTCTGGAGAGGGAGGCACTAGAAACACCTGAGTAGAGGGAATTGCAATGGGGCTTTTAAGCCGTGACATCATTTTGTAGTCAGACCTCCAAGCAGATTTATTATCAATATCTGTCCCTCGCTATTTCAACAGATCCGAGACAAAAATAACGACTAAAGTATAATTCTACCACTTTCCTTTCAACAACAAAGAGAAGAAAAATGTGTAAATAGTAAAAATAGTTAAAAAAAAAATCACGGGCGCTGGGGCCTTTTGGCCCCAAAAGTTCTCCTCTGCCTACAAAATGATGTCAGACTTAACCGCCCCATAGTCAAGCCTTGATGATATTATGTAAATTGCTGTTGCTGCTTAGCAACCCACACACAGTCACACACACCTGTTCCTTCCAGCCTGCCATCTGATGAGCCCATGTTCTAGCTGGCAACAACACCGGACACTCCAGAGTTGGAACGGAATAAAATAAAATAAAATAACAAAAAATAAACAGTACCTGCAACTGGACCTTATTGCAAACAAACAAACAAACAAATGATTCATAACGCAGACAAGCCCAATTTGCATGTGTGTGAGTGGGAGTATGGGGTCAGGTGGTTACATTTTAATGATATGTCCTAACCAAGTGTTGGGTGTGGAGTACATTTTCATCTAGCAAGCTAGATAACGTAGCACTAGGTCAAAACCTGCAGTAGTATACTTTTTTTGTGAATAAAACATTAGTTTGATCATTGACCAAATCCATATGGATATGTCCGTATGCATAAGAGTATAAGAGTATGTTAACTCATACAGTGCCATCCGGCCACAAGGGGTGCTAGAGTGCCAGAAATTTCTCCATAGACCTTCTTTATAGCTTTCGTCGACCCTCTCCCAACTGGCTTGTGTTTTCACTCCAGTCAATGCTATGGGTGTCGAGAGGAGGAAGCTAGCTGACACGTAGCCAAAATGCTAACCCATTTAGAAGCCCGATCTAAAGCTATTTCAGCCAAAAAAAACTTTCTCTTTGGGTCTGGGGACACAATCCGGAGAAAATCCTGTCTAAAGATGTGATTTATTATTGGAGTGGGCGGCGCGATGCGGCCGTTAGCGCGAATACGGCCCGTGGATGGCCGAGTCTAAGTCCCGGCCAAGGATGGACGTCTAGACCGGGGCTTCGTTGAGGCCTCCGATAAAATAATTCATTTTATTAAATATCCCGGACATGTTCGGGATAGGCACCCTGGAATACGTCGCGCCGCCTACAATGAACATTCGGTGAACATTGGGGGGGGTCTAAACTTTATTTTAAACCATTTTCAATGGAATAAATCGTCGGAGCATCTAGCGTCTCTCGTTGGTGAGCGCTGGGCGAGCCGGGACCACCCACGTTGCTCCAAGCAGCTCGGGGTAAGTAAAATAGCAAATAAAAAAATGTTTTTGATCCCGAATATCCCGAACATGTTCGGGATAGGCACTTAAAGGGTTAATACCAATGGAAGTATGCCTACTCAAAAAATAATTACTAGTAAAGTATGAATACCCTTTGTAGAAATTATTTATAGTCTTTATAGTCTTTACAAGTACATGGTTGGTTTTCAAAATTTACTTGAGTAAAGTAAGTTTTCAAATGTATAAAATGTATAAAAATCATGTGAGCTTGCAAATGTGTGAGCTTGTAGGTGGCTATTTTCACATTGTCAAAGTATATACATATACATATACATATACATTTGTCCCTTTCTTGCCCTTTCTTGCCCATATCAATGTATCTCGCTAAAACCCTCGCTAAAAACCCCAGGGCAAAAATCCACTCGTCCGAGACAGTTTGCCCTCCTGGCCCCCAAGTTGTGGAATAAACTCCCTGTCGCACTTAGAACAACGGACTCACTCGCTAGCTTTCGCCGTGGACTGAAGACTCACCTTTTCAGACTCCACCTAAACCCTTAGCACTACTGGAAAAATCAATGACCATACATGAAGCTAGTTAGCATTTGTTTTTCTTTTTTTCTTTTTTTTAGAAACCTTTTTATTTTATTTAATTTTTACGGATTATATAGTTTTTTTTTCTAGATAGATATTCATTTGCATTTGTCATATTGCTGTTGATGTACTGACATTTAATCTTGTTTATTATTGTAATGTTTTATCTGCTTATTGTAAATCGCTTTGGATTAAAAGCGTCTGCTAAATGCCTAAACTGTATCTGTAAATCCTTGTCCATATTTGAGCCGTGCTAACCATTCCGTCCTTGTCCTTTTTATGCCCATATATGGAGATTCCTGATGCCATCCATATTAATCCCATATCTTGGAATACCTATGGACATACTGTGTCAGTCTCATGTGGTCTATGGCGTCTGACGTCATCTATGATGTCAGTCACCTCCATATTTGGGAAAAAAGTTTAATTGTTGCATTTCCTGATTCAGTCAATGGAGAAAACTAATTAAATTAATTCACAAATAAATTAAATGATAACGTATCTCTTATGCAAGCAGATGAGTCCCGATTTGACATATGGCCCAAGTGCATGCCACCAAAACTGTGTGAGGAGTAGCGCAACAAGATAAAGTTTATCCGGAAAGATGGAGAGAAAGAATAAAGACGGACAAGTATTATAATAATAATAAGTGTGGTACCACACTAATTAGAAGCTAATTGGAAGCAATCCTGTAATGTAAAAATACGTCAAAATTGTACTTAAGTACAGAACTTCCACCACTTGATAATACATTATAGAGTAACTAAGACAACCGCAGTGCTGTCTATCCTGTGTGTGGGTAGGAAGTCGGGACACTAGTGGTAAAGAGGCATTGCCTTAAGCAGATACATTAAGTGCAATATGTCCCCACCTGCATGTCCACCACCGCATGCAGAGTCTAGGGGGGTTTGAATGCACCGCAGTGCATCAAGCCAGATATGTCAAGTCAAAAGGCAGTGTATCTATGGAACACTGAAGGGCATGAATATTTAAAAATACATTACACGGATTCATTTACATTATTAAGATGCAGCTTTTTACAAATGCGTTCCACTCACTACCACTGAACTCTGGCCTACTTATAATAATCACATGTGTATTATATGGAACAATGGCTGTCTTTGATACTGTGCAGATATGCCGTTTCAACTCTTCAGTAAGGCTGGGCAATATACTGTATCGAAAATATATCGATATCGAGGTATCAACATGCGAGGTACACATAATCGACAAAGAGGGCTTGAAATGAGGTATTGGTGTATGTGTCAAATGAATTAACAGACACACTATGCGCATGCACGTAGCACATGCAAAAAAGCAGTCCACCTGTAACTAGGTGCTGTGGTTGTTTCAATAAAACCATTGTTGGATTTACTGCAAATGCATTTATTTCCACAGGTTTCTTTCCCTGTTTTGCCTTTCTAATTTTTATAGATTATGGAGCGTATTTTTTGTAGAAACTCACAAATGGCAACACACCACTCCATTCACATTCAAAAGCAGAATCCACCTTACTTCAAAGTCAGAGAAGGTCATAAAAATAGCAAAAATTGCTAAACTACAAGCCAATCCAATGGAAATCTACTGTCTCCAATGACAGGACACGTAAAGTTTTGAAATGGCACAGCTGTATGTGATGTGAGGACCCAACTGCTTGTAAATCTTCATTTCCACTACACTGTGTCTTCTTTATGCATATTTCCTTATGGGACATTATACTCTGTCTTGCTCAGCTGTGCATAGTGACACATAGGTTATACACTTTCAGCAGACTTTAATTCAGACCACATAGTATAAACCTTTGACTTTGTGCTGTATTTTGTTTTTTGGTGAACTGCTTGCAGGTTTTCCTTAATTGGAATAAAAGTCCTAATCAGAAGTTCAGAACGGTACAACTTAATCAAGAAGCCCTTTGGCATTATTAGGTTGCTTTGTTTTGCTAAGTATGTTTGACTCATATAATCTTGCTGTGAGGCATTAGGCTCTTTGTAAGATGATTTGTCAACACATTCTTAGGAGCCATGTGTAAAGCCATGGTGCATGGAGTGACATGTCTGAGGGATAATAGCGGGCCAGAGGGGACGTTAGTTTATCCGCTCGTTAATTACAGTGTCCTCTATCTGCTGTCTGTGTGACACAGGGTGACAGGGCCGTGGCGCAGGCGAGGAAACAAATAATAACCTAAACAACAAGTTGGAAAAAAACATTTAAGTGTTACCACCAGGGTTGAATTTTAATGGGGACATTTCTTAACCATTTAACGGAGTAGTTCACACAAAACAACATTTTCAAACAATATTTTCTATCATTTTACACATTGATTGATTGATTGATTGATTGATTGATTGATTGATTGAAGTATTTATTAGAAGTTTACATAGGAAAAGGTACAGTTTCATCCTTGACGTTTTGGAAGTATTTTGTCAGGTACAGGTATCTTATGTTGTAGTGTATCTTGTACACCAGGCCCATTGCAAGATGCTGTACTCTGTCATCTTGTTTTCAGGGCCTTTGAGGCATTGCGACACCATACATGGACTCCATAGCCATAGAGGGGCTGAATGGTTGCACCCGCTATAGAGTCTTCTGAGTATTGTTATTGACCATCGGAGCGATCCTCTGTAAGAAACAAGTTTGTTGGTTTTTTAATTACCTTTGTAGCCATCTTTTCGCTGGATAGATTAGCCTCCTTAGTTTTTTCGTGTTATTACATTGTCACCCACTTTGACAGTGAAGTTATCGACCTTGCTGAGGTTATGGTTTGATCCAAAGAGGATGGATTCGGTTTTGCCCAGTTGTATTGATAATCTGTTGTCATTGAGCCAGGTGCAGATCTTATTTAGTTAGCTGAGCTAAATGACATCCCATTAAACCTTGAAATCATGGAGAATGTTTTGTTTTTGTCGTATTCCTGAGACAGTCATTCGATGACTGGGTAACTGCTCATTGCAGACTCATTTCAAATTATTGGCTTGGCAATGCGATAAAAACTAAAATATCTGTGTAATTGATAGGAAATAAGCATTTTTTTTTGGTTCAACTACTCCTTTAAGCGATATGTACTACTTTATATTGTTGCCATCAGGCAGAATACTTTTATATCGTTGTTGTTGTTTTTATTCGTTTTTTGTAGATTGATGCCTTACTTTGTCACACAAAAGGAGTGAAAATAGCCGATCTACAAGTTCACAACACGTCACATGTTTTATTTATTTTTTATTAATGATAAAAAGGAATGTTTTTGACATACAAGGTTTCAGCCCGACAGCAACGATATGACAAATAGTGAAGCTAGCTGATCTAGCTCGCTGTGAGCTTGTAGATCTGCATAAATACATAAAAATGTGTTAATGTGGTTAGCATAGATGTTTTTTTTATTGTGGTACATTCAACAAAATATCAAAAGGAAATGCATGCATGTACTTATATATAAGTCTGACAAGAAGTAGAAGATAAAACATATCCCCACCAGCCATAAAAATCGATTGATTGATTGATTGATTGATTGATTGATTGAATACTTTATTAGACAGAAATGTTAACACAAGGTACAGTCACACAATTGAGCTAAAAGGATTTGTTGTTTCCATTGTGGTCCTGTGTATTCAATTCATCAACATAGCATAACAATAATACCAAGATGCAATATAATCAACAAATATAAACCACTACAAATGATACTTAATTTGCATGGGGAGATATCAAAAGCAGAGCCATGGCTTTCCCCTCTATTACCTCCCAGAAAATCTGACTCTATTACCATTACAAGACAGGTAAAATAAGACACAAATTGTAAACAAAACCATTACACACATTTATAACTGCCGACAGATTAAATGTGACCTGCCAAGTTGTATCAAAGGAAATAAATCAAGGCTTTGCCTCTAAAAGGTTGCATTGGCTTCGGGAAGAAAAAACAAACAAACATTGACACACCCGTTACAATGGGGGAAAACGCTGTCAGCCCAAGGTAGGCTACTTATGAGATATTCATGCCGAGGTTAATCTATTATTCAGTATTTACATAATTGATCACATTGTGTGTGTGTGGGCCGTATTAATGAGTAGTGACAGTTCTTGAGATAAGAGGGCTCGCCGGGTGATGCTATTCGCTCAGGAATCAGATCAGGAAACGGTTCCAGCTGATTTAATGTGGTGTTCGGCCCTATGGCCTGCAGCAGGGGAGGGATGGCAACCAGACCACCCGAGATCCTTAATGATCAAATCAGGTTAGGTAAATCACCACCTGGTGCCCCATGCGTGCAGCTAAACAAGATGATTTCCAGCATAGTAGAGCGCTATAGCTCTCAGGGTGAAGCCTGATTAGCCTATATGTTTTTTGCGAAATAAGAGTCGGAGATAGCGTAATTGATGTCTTGCGCCGTCACGTACACGCGTCGTGCAACACTTTGTCGCTGAAGCGTAAGCGATACTTGAGCAGCATTATGCTCTGTCTGTTGTCAGTGGCTCTCAAAAGGACCATTCTTTAACATCTCACTTGACAAATGTTAAGTGATATGGTCGGTGTTGTGAGAGGCACTTCCGTGCAATGCAATGCAAGTTTATTTGTACAGCATGTTTCAACAACAAAGCCATTCAAAGTGCTTTACATAAATCATTAGCCATTAAGACATTAACCACTTACTGCGAACCTTCACACGCAGTACTTAGTTGACTAGGGTCCCCCAGGGCTCTACACTATAGGTCTGTTAGTGTTTCCTTCTACACCGAATCTCTTCGCCAAACATAGCATATTTAAAAGCCCCAGAATAGGGATGCTAGGGCTAAAGGAGTTAAAACTTTATTTTACGATAGGGTCAACAAAGTTTTTCTTTGTTTATTTTTTACGGCTGTACTGTAGGTTATCACCCATGGATGGAATATGGAATGCAGGCAATGTACGCAGGCAAAATGTACGTTTGAATAACTATTAATTGGAGTGGAATTAAATACATTTCCCCCAAACTATTAGCATAATGTTGCCTTTTAGAATGTGGAATTGTGGATTGAGATGGTTGAACGGCCGGATCCGGCCTTCTGGCCGTATGCTGCCCATGTGTGACCTCGGAGCATCAATCAAACTATTTTCTTTTGATTTTCCAGAACCGATGGTTGAATCAAATGATTGAATACTTTATTTCATACAGGCGGTATACAACAAACTAGCACAAAAAGGCACTTGGAGGATGATACTCTTAAAGGAGTGAGACGTTTACAACTCTGGGGGGAAAGGCTAGCCATGAAATGTATTTAGCTATTAGGACAGCTATAGTCCAATTCAAGACCAATGTGGTTTACTGATTTACAGTACTGTGGGGTCCCCAGATGACAGTAAAGTGACAATTTAAGGACCTTTAAGAATTTTTTAAAACATGTAAAAAGAAAGGAAAGAAAAAAAAGATTGCTGCATCAATAGTATAATCACCAAACTATACTATAAAACTGGTCAAACATGGCTAAATTGTCAAATGATAAGAAAGAGGCGTTGTCAGCTTGTAGACTGATCTGTGTGAACTGAGTCAAACTAAATACTAAATACCTCAACTCCTATGATTATTTTGAGGGGTTGCGGCCTGAAAAGGTTGAGAACCACTGACATAAACAATCATGCAAAACATCGAACAGAAAACACGCATAATAGGCCCGGATCTACCATATGGGCACTTTGGGCACGTGCCCAGGGGCCCCTGGGCATCAAGGGCCCTCCAAAAAAAATATGTTTTTTTTATAACATCTTGCTGCTGCAGATGTTATATTGGACCTACATGCCTACATATGCCTACAAAACATTCTGCGCGCACACGGGGGCCCCTTGGCGCTTCAGTGCCCAGGGGCCCTCTGAGGTATTAATCCAGCCCTGCATAATGTACACACATGCATGTACGTGCTACACAAAAGCATGCACACGGTGTGCACGTCTTGAGCGATGCTATTGAACTAGAGGTAGCTGTTGGAGGAATAGAGAGACCGTTGATGGCTAATTACTGTAGTCAGCTGTCAGAACACTAATGGCAGGGATTTGAAGGTTTTGATACCATGGTTATATTTATCGTCGCCGGCGGACAGAAAACCTTGAATCTCCATAATACAGTATTTCAACGTTTTGTCTTTTTTTCTTTTTTAAGTTAATATTGCCCTATTTTTGTCGTACAATAGGGTCACGCACAAAACATGGCAAAATATAAACAATCTACAAGCTCACAACACGTGTAGATATTCTATTTTTGCAAAAATATCTATAGAAAACCGGGAAAGCATCTGCGTCATTTTTAGGGATGGGTATCGTCTGCGATACTTTTAATGGTATCGATTGCATGACGTCGATACTATCGGGTATCGGTTCACGTAAAAACAAACGATACCTCGTTTCGATACTCTGGAACGCACCCCTGGCCGGTCGCATCTGTAACAGTTGGGATACTGAGAGTTTAATGACTGCTTTAGTAGGCTACACTCGTTACTGTGGAAAATAGCTGACAATAGCCTATAATGTTTATTTTTATGATGATTATCCAACGTCTACTCTCCGCTCCGCCACACTGTGTGATCATCATCATCACCTCGAAAATGGTATCGAAAAGGGTATCGTATCGATTCCCAGGAATTGAAAAAGGTATCGTATCGATTCAAAAGTGAACGATACCCATCCCTAGTCATTTTAGATTTTATATGTTGGCTAAGCGAAAATAGCTGATATACACAAGCTCACAGTGCATTACTTTGTGCCGCACTGCGAGCTTTTGCATCTGCTATTTTTGAATATTTTTGGAAAATCTTGAAAGTGTGAGACTACTGATTTTCTCTGTGGGCTGTGGGCAGTTCAGGAACCTGCCTTCTACCTACGCATCTTCTGAAAAGCATTACCCCGAATTAGAGTTCGGAAAGCTGCACGTCGGAAAGTCGGAACTCTCCGACGAAAGGTTTGGTGGTCGGAGACAGTATAGACAGGCCTTTAAGTTAAGGCATAAGAGCTGGTATTTAAGACAATCAAAATAGAGCCCAGTGGGTTAATAACTGTGTCTGTAGGCTTTATAATGATCAAACCAATGAAAAAAAGAGCTTATAACTGCATATGAACAACTGTACATTGTATCCACTGGAACACAGGTTATTTGCTTCCCCATCTCCTGATAATGCAGTTTTGGACATACAAGGTTTCCACCCGGCAGCAGCGTTATGCTTTCACAGCTCGGCTCCGTTCTCTCAGGGATTATTGGGTTCCTAAGGACTGCACGGGAGGGGAGACAGATTTCCAGCTACCGCCGTGGATGTGACCACATTAATTATAGATCCTCTCGGTGCGGCAGTTATAACATGCTTTCCCTCATATTTTTAGAATGTGCCGGGCTGATTTATTTCTTTAATCAAGACGACAGGTGTCAAGACAGTTCAGAAAAAAGATACTGAGACCTACTTAAAGTTGTCAGAGGGTGACGTTTTGAAGAGGTTTGAGGTGTGAGGTGTCTATTTGTAGAAGCTTGGTGTGGGGGGTATGATGGCTGAAGCATGATGGATGGAGAGATATCCGATCGTCTATATTTCTGCATGTGAACCTCTTGTAGTTATGTGTTGAGGGAAAAACTCTTTAAAAATGTTCACACTTTTTCATTTAAAATATTTTTGTGTGTGCGTGCACGTGCATGCCTGTGTGTGCGTGCATGCGTGTGTGCATGTGCATTGTGCATGCGACATCCCACATTCCCCTATTGGGAAACACTGACTTAAGATGATGTACTGTAAGCAGTGGTGGAAAATACCATTCTGAAATACCTGCTTTCACTTTAGTATTTTTTAAGTTTATGATGATTTATACATATGCGTCACTACATCCCAGAGAGACAGACAGTCAGAACATGCCAAGCCTGGCCAATGTTATGATGTTATCGTCTTGCTGTGTCACCCTTTCTTGTTTTTCTGTATGTTTGGCTCTGCACTATTAGTTTGTGTTAGTACTTATTGAGTATTTTGCTTGTGTTTGACATGGCGGTGAGATACTTGTAGCACTGACTAGCATTGACTGTTATGGACACTTTTGTTTGGCACTGTATATTGATAGTTGTGCTTAAGGATTGCTATTTTGCTTTTTTGTTTAAGTTGGCTGTTTCACTTATGAGCATTGACTGTTTTTTACACTTTATATGTATATGTCACGGTTAGATAGAGAAACGGTGAGATAGAGAAACGGAGCGCTTGCCGTGCCGCACGGGGCGGAACAAGCGGTCGCCACAACAACGTCCTCCAGGCGGAGCCACTCGATTGTCCACGACATTGCAAGCGGCGCGAAGGCCAGCGGCCGGCGGAGCGCCGCGCGAGTTACGAAGCCGTGGTGAATGCACTGGGCAAGCCCACGATAAACGCCCTGTCCAAGTGACTACAATGGAGCTAATGGCTAAGCTAGGCTAGGCTAGGCTAGGCTAGGCTAGGCTAGGCTAGGCTAGTAAATAAAGAAAGAGAGTCGCAAACGAGTGACGTCAGCGCCTTCACTATTGAATGGCTGCGTCGCCATCTGGTGGTGATTAGTGTGTGGTGAACTACAAAACGAGCGCTCTTACCACAGTCTCACTGAGTTACCCAAAATGACTGTAACATATATATTCATCGTTCCCTTTCTTTGATATACCTTGCTCTTCACTATACTCTGTTCTTTTCTTTTAATTATTTTCATACTTCTCTGTTACTTTGTAAATATCCTTATACTGCTGTGCTGCCTCCGGGCGACTGAATTTCCCCCTTGGGATAATAAATGTATCTATCTATCTTATGAGTCACACAGAGAAAAAAAGAAGGAAAACAAAAGCTAAGAAATATTCTACAAGAAAAACCTGCTGAGCTACCTGAACACGTCTGCCCTCAAGGAGCGACGGGCTGGGTGGAAGAAGTTATTCAAATGTAACACAAATGTTATTATATACCTGAACAATCCTAACTCTTTAAATACAGTAAACACAGACCACTTGTGTTTGTGGTTGCACTGTAGGCCTACTACTACACGTACATGAGCAATCCGTTATTTTGTTATCTAATACTGTACTTAGTAAATTAGCAAGTCCATTAGATAAGGCTGTGTAGTGTATGACTAACAGGATGAGTCCATACCTGTCTTTTAGATTCATCTGGTGAGCCGTGGCAGAGCGGAGAGGGACCTCCCACACTCTCTGATGGCGCTTCTCTTCACAGCCGCCACCAAGCCATTAGGACTTGGCAGCGCCGCACGACACGTCCTCGCCGTAATTTGTTTAGCACAGGGATTAAATTAGCATGTCTCTGAGCTAAGACACGATTAAGTCATTTCCTCTTTGTCATTCTCTCTTTTCTCTCTTGTGTATTTTTTAATGTCACCTTGGGTGGAATTTCCTCTTAAATTAAGGTGGGAAATGATCAACGCTCTATTACTTAGTAGTAAATTAGCGCTTAGTTGATGGGAGGGGGTTTCTTTCTTCCCTCTACACCAAAATGTCTTGAAAACTGCCAATCTACTATTTTGAGCAAATGCTCCCCCGCAGAATAGAATAAATAAATTTTTGTTCCTTTTTCATGAAAAATAATAGGGATGGTTAAGTAGGCCTAATGTCCTCTCTCTCTATCTCTCTCTCTCTCTCTCTCTCTCTCTCTCTCTCTCTCTCTCTCTCGCTCCCTCTCTCTCTCTCTCTCTCTCTCTCTCTCTCTCTCTCTCTCTCTCTCTCTCTCTCTCTCTCTCTCTAGTGGATTTTTTTTAGTGTCACCTTGGGTGGAATTTCCTCCTAAATGTGGTGCAAAGTGATCAATACTCGGACTAGTGTAAGATGGCAGGTGACATCCTCTGAAGGGGAGATGTGATAATGGATCCCACGCCACAGCTGATAGCAGCACTATGTCAGTAACCTCTCCCAGGCTAGTGCTCTTGTGGTCGGCACCAGGTATATCAGCTTATCAGCTGATTGTTCTCTGTGTGACATTGATTGATATCAGATGCATACTGTTTTCCTTTTTGTTTAGTTTTTTTCTTCTTCTCTGGGCCCACGGGTTTTACGCAGGCTCCGCTCTGCTTTCATCGGATATCGGCTTACCAGCGAGTCACCAAAACTTACACCGATATACTGGGGATATGTACAACATGCATGACGGCATCACAATAGCTCAATCTGCAACATCTCCCTCCCCCTTTGGACCCAGTGTACTTTGTCGTACAACGGATAGCGGAAATAACGAATCTACAAGATCACAATGCATCGTGATGTGACGTAATTGTGATCACGACATGGCACAGCTACAAAGGGCTGAACCAGTTTATTTGCCAGTCTGCTAATCTTGCAAAAAAGGCAAATAGATTTAGGGATAAGGGGTAAGGAATGGACGAAAATATATCTTTTGTTTTTGTCGTTGATACGTATTTTGCGACCGTAGGTTGCAGTTTACTGTTAAAACTGTCACATCTTGACCGTATTCGTCTGTACGGGTAACACCTGACACTGTGGTTCCCCTGACACATCACTGTGACATCACAGGTAACATCACAGTGATGTCAGATACTCAGAGCAGGGATCTCCATACATGGGCATAAACAGGTGACATCACAGTGGTCGGTGTGGCTGGTTCAGACAGGGATCTCCATGTATGGGCATAAAAGGGATTGTATGTTGTGATGTCATGGGAACCACTCTAACAGAATCCCCTTTATGCTCATATGGAGATCCCCGATGTCATCAATATTAAGCCCATATCTAGCAGGACTTCATATGGGAATGCCCATATATGGAGGAAGACAGCCCATATATGTGCGTCTGGTTCAGACAGGGATCTCCATTTATGGGCATACAAGGGATTGTATGTATGATGTCAGATGTGATAGACCTCATAGGATTTTCACATAACGAATAACTGAGTAAGCATGTTTGGGGTCTCAGCATATCTCCTTATACAGTACATGGATCTCCATATCCATATACAGTACATGGATCTCCATATCCATGTCCATATAACATACCAGTAAGACTCCCTAATCGGGAGATAAGCGACCGTCAGATCGCAGCGTGATTTTAGGGCAAAATGTGTAGGAGCATGTCCAAAAATGTGTTTGAAAAAATCGGCCTGATGGTGGCGCTATTTGGGACAGATCCATGTTGATGAGATGAGTGTAGACATACTGTGTACCGATTAGCGTGATTTTAGGGCAAAATCTGTAGGAGCAGTGTCCAAAAATGTGTTTGAAAAAATTGGCCTGTTGGTGGCGCTATATGGGACAGATCCATGTTGATGACATGAGTGTAGACATATTGTGTAGCGATTTGCGTGATTTTAGAGCAAAATCTGTAGGAGTAGTGGCCAAAAATGTGTTTTAAAAAATCGTCCTGAAGGTGGCGCTAAATTGGACAGATCCATGTTGATGACATGAGTGTAGAGCAAGTGTGTACCGATTTGCGTGATTTTAGGGCAAAACTTGTAGGAGCAGTGTCCAAAAATGTGTTTGAAAAAATCGGCCTGATGGTGGCGCTATATGGGACAGATCCATGTTGATGACAAGAGTGTAGACATACTGTGTAGCGAGTTGCGTGATTTTAGGGCCAAATCTGTAGGAGTAGTGTCCAAAAATGTGTTTAAAAAAATCAGCCTGAAGGTGGCGCTAAATGGGACAGATCCATGTTGATGAGATGAGTGTAGACATACTGTGTACCGATTTGCGTGATTTTAGGGCAAAAAGTGTAGGAGCAGTGTCAAAAAATGTGTTTTGCAAGAATCTGCCTCATGGTGGCGCTAGAAGAGGGCCATGTGAGAATTGGTGGTTGTGGTTGTGGTTTGGCAGGCAAGGAGTGTGTGTGCAAAATTTGGCATGGATCGGGGCAACGGTTGCGGAGATATGAGCAGGGCAAAAGTGTGACGTGTGACGTGTGACTGACTGACTGACGGACTGACGGACTGACGGACTGACTGACTGACGGACGGACGGACAGCCGGTGGAGGTTTTGATAGTAAATGCGACCTAACGGTCGCAATTATGGGTAACTTGTCCGATATACACCACTGGACAGACGGCCAAGACATGAGGTCGCTTGTTGCCCTGAGGGGTCTTAATATGTTATTATTAAGCTACAGTATGTTGATGAATTGAACACAATGGAAACAAGTCCCCAGGACCTTTTTGTGTTATCATTTTAGCCTAAATGTATGACTGTACCTCATGCTGTTTACATTTCTGACTAATATTCAACCAATCAGTCAAACAACTATAGACTATGCCGACAGAACTATATTGGATCACTTTCAGAGCGATTCGATGAATGATAGAAACACTGACATCCAATCAAAATCCACTCAACCATGAGTGTTCAACACATCCCTCTCGCTCAGCGTGTTTTATCATCAGTCATTGTGGATGTTCATATCTTTAGCTTATCATGCTTGGTGTGGACACCTTTGTACCAAGACAATTTCTTCCCTTCCCTATATCGATTCTGATGCCCACAACTTGGGTATCAGAGTACTGATCCAATACCAGTAGGCCTATCATTAAAAAAAGATCTGGGACAGGACAAAGTGGGGTTCAGGGGCCATCTGGGTTCGTTGGTTCATTTGGTTCCATTTGTACTCTCTCTGCGTTTTGGAGTTCCTTGAAATTAAAAGGTTTTAGAACCACTGATCTAGGAATAAATTAAACATTCCATTAGTTATTGTTAAATAATTTGTGAAATAATCATGTAAAATGGTATAGTACGAGTATAAAACAGCAGCGCAACAGACTGTAAATGAAATATCAAGTGATAAAAGATGTGGTATTGGAATAGCTCGCACAGCCAGACAATATCACTGTGTGGGTGTTTTTTCTTTGCCATGGCAGATTCGTCTGGCTATGCGAAGCTAATATCGGAATAGCATACATAGCCTGGTATACTCACCGATACTGATACCAGTATTTTAGGCAGTAGCAGCAGATTTTCCGATACTGGTATTGGTACGGGAACAACTTTACTTTACATCTTGCCAGGCATGTGCACACATAGACATCAAAGGGGGCTTGAGCCCCTGCCCTTTTATCCGTCAGCAAAAAGTGCCCTCTCCAGACCATGAATGCAGTTTTTACTATGGCCAAAAAAAACGCAAATGCCCCCCTATCCATGACATTCATTCAAGAGAATTGCCTTGTCCAAACTCTCCTGAATTTGAAACTTGAATGCAGAATCTTATGTTGAAAGACCTGTCCTCTCTGTATGGAAATCCATGCTGTACGCCACATCTCCAGTATTGACTTGATTATGCTTAGTTCAGTGTGATATCAAGCACTGAAAAAAGCCGACCTCTGCAAGCTCATAACGCATTGTGAGCTTGGAGGTCTGCTATTTTCGATATTTCCACCAAAAGCCCTTTTAGAAATTTCAGCCCCTGCCTCTCTAACATTCTGTGCACATCTCTGCATCTTGCTTTTACATAATGAGTGCTGGAGAAGACTCAAGTCGTCTGGGACCAACCAATCCACTGTTCTCACAATTAAAACAAAACCTGGTTACTGTGCCACGCTCAAACTTCCAGAAGATCTGAGGGTCACGCCAACTCAAGACTATACTTTTTTTTAAATCTGGGCCAAAGGGCCATAAGTATTAATTGTTCTCCACTGCCTCTTCTTTTCTTTGAAAAAGTGTCATGTTGTAGAATCGAAAAATGTGGAAAGTACTTGACCGGAGGTTCGTGTCTCTGGAGTGTGTGTGTGTGGGAGCAGTGCTTCTTACTGGAGGTACTGTAGCTATTGGATACCAGAATTATCTAGAGCAGGGGCGTCAATTGGGTATGGCAGGGGTATGCAGCTGCCATACCCTGGGTCCAGGTGGGAAATAAAAAGTTACTTTTAAATATAAATCCATGAATGTCTCTTTGTCTATCTGTTATGTTATTAAATTACAGTAAAATAACTACAAATGCAACATTTACCAAAATGGTCAATTTAACAAGGTATTATAATTATATTCTCCCCATCTTGACAGAATGGTATATTCCCAGGTTCCGCAGGTCAGCTGCACAGGTGCAATGCATTATTGTTAATTGTGGCACGTTTACTAACATGCTAAGTTTAGCTGCACTTGAACAACTGTTCCAGTTTTTCTTTTTCAGACATTGTGAAAATAGCAGATCTACGTGCTCAGAGCATGTAGATCTGCTATTTTCACAATAGAACCGTGTTATCCAAAATGTAATGCCTATTTTCCATGAGGACTGCCATACCCTAGCTTTTGCTGAACTGACGCCACTGATCTAGAGCAAGATTGCATTTAATTATCATGAATAAATGCTACATTGAGTCGTACTGCAACAGGCAAGGATCAATATGTCTAGTTCATTGTTATAGTCCATGCACTGCATTTGTAAAGGTCGGGTCCTGTACTCAATGACATCTTTCAACAGAAGGATCAGTGCTTTCATACACTATGTCTCGACTCGCACCCGCAGCGTGGGAGGTAGTGGGATGTTGTGTACTTACCGTTATTTTTTACCTTCTTTATTTCTTTTAACAACATGAGCCCTATCTCGCAGGTGAACATAGGGTGCAAATAAGTGAACATTCTATAAAAATCACATATTCTATGCCCTCACAAGTTCACAACGTGAGAGTGAACATTGAGCTCGCAGCTCGGCTATTTTTGTCATAGAGATTTGATCTAGAGGGGAAAGGAGGGGGGAAAGTATTGACGTCTGGGGGACCCGGTCGCAGGATTAAGTGTTAGAAATGCCTTTTTTATTCCTTTTTCCCCCCTCCCCAATTTAGTCTTTATGCCACTTATTTCCTCCCCACATTGTGTGTTGTCACTGCTGTTGTATCCTACTGATTCACCTGCCAGTGAGGAGCCCCCACCGGGAGGACGTAGAGCCTTCGTCCTACTCCTCGCTGACAGGTGTCTCCCCAGCCGTAGGACTATCTGTAGGGACAAATACAACCCTCTTACCCTCCCTACTCGCTTTCCTTACCCTGAACACGGGCCAGTTGTGTTTGTAAAGAGTAGACATTCGACAAAGCCAGATGCACCACAGTGAATTCAAACACACAACCTCCCCGGCTGTGGGCAGCTACTTTACCACTGCGCCACCCAAGACCTTTTATTCCTTATATAAAGCGCTCTGAATTGCATTGTATAAAATGTGCAATACAAATAGACTTGCATATAGTGTGTGTGTGTGTGTGTGTGTGTGTGTGTGTGTGTGTGTGTGTGTGTGCGTGTGCGTGTGCGTGTGCGTGTGTGTGCGTACGTGCGTGCGTGCGTGCGTGCGTGCGTGCCATGTGTCTCGACGTGGTCTGTCTCGACTCGCACCCGCAGTGTATAGGAGGTGGTGGTGGGGTGTTGTGTTGTGTACTTAGCGATCACATGACGATGCATTCTATAAATTAGGCCATGCATTAAACATAGGAATGTCAGCCCATTGATGTAATTGCATGTTTTGCCGGTGACAAACTGCCACTTTTCTGTCACCGGCCGGGGTTTTTCTCGGCTGCTCTGATTAAGGCATTGCAGGGGCTGTCAGCCGGTGGCTGCGCGTCGGAGCCGGAGCTGACATCAGTGTTCCATGCATGTTCCATCCATCAATCCCCCCAGACCAGACCCCAGACCCTCTCCTAAGATAGCATTTATCTGAAATGGGTTTCAGCTGTGTAGGCTATATATAATGCGGCGGTTCCCAACCTGTGGCTGGATGGCCCACGTGAGGATAAATCTACCTTGAAAAATGTGTTTTCGTTGTGATACCGATAAAGGTTTCCAATATTCTCCAATCTCCATATTCTAACTTTTTGTGTTTTTTTTTTGGTAAATGAACACCCTATACTTGATCATACTACAGCGTCACACAAAAGCTTCAAAAGTAGCAGAGCTGCAAGCTGGAAACGTTTTGAGCTTGTAGATCTGCTACAAGTTCAAGTTTGGGACATATAAGGTTTCCACTCGACACAGACGATAACTATGTTAGTCCCATTGATCCAAGCCAGAACACAATTGATCGATTGCTCTTCAAAATGAACACGACAATGCACGTGGCCCACCCATCTGACCACTTAACACGGCAGCCCAATTATGGCCATTAAGTGGTGGGACCTTCGAGTTCTTCAAATGGGCCCTACAACAACTTGCGGTTGGGAATCATGAGGCAGCTGCAAATTGAGCATGCTGACCAATCATACAATGTATATTTGTATAACGTTGTCGTCGGGTGGAAACCTCGTATCTCCAAGTTTCAAATTTGTACGTTCTTTCGCAAAGCAAAGCCCTGCTTCATCAGACAAGGCCGTTGCACAAAAGTAGTGAAAACAGCAGATCTACAAGCACACAACGCCTCGCGGTGCGAGGCGTTGTGTGCTTGCAGATCGGCTGTTTTCACTAGTTTAAATCATTTTTTAAAATGATAAATGCAAAACGAATGGTTTTGGACATACAAGGTTTTCACCCGACAACGACGATAAGCTCTTTGGACATACAAGGTTTCTTCCTGGCAGCAACCATACGTCATGTCATTGCTGTCGGTTTTTTCAGAAAAAAAAAAATCTGTGTTCCAATGAATTTAGTCACAAGCTCTTACTTGTTTATACTTTTCATTGATTAAACATTTATGAAACCCATGACAGACATTTAGACATTCAACATGGCGTCCCGTGCGCATGTCGTAGGCAAAAATTTGATTCGTTTTTTAAACTAAAAATCGGATCGACGAAGTTCACGTTTGCTGACACTGTCATACGACGAAGTATAAAGTAGGGCATTCATTTATGAAAAAAATAAATAAACACAAAAGGTGGAGATACAAGGTTTCTGACCGACAGCAATGAGATATAACCCCCTGGAGCGGTCCCATTTGGATTCTAATTCATAAATAACTTTTTCCCCTTTCCCCCGGGTTGAACATAAAGGAGGAAAATAAGAAGCTCACTCTGGTCAGGTATTAAGAGCAGGCAGATATCTCTGAATGTATGAATAAATAAAAAGCCAGCATCTGAAGAAAAAGAAAAACACAGATTCATATCGATGGCAAATACAGACAATTTGTGCAGAGGCGTTTTTTCTCCCCCTCCTGTGCTCCGTTTGCCACATTTCCATATCCCGCCCCCAACAAACACACACATTCACACACACGCACACGCACACACACACACACACACACACACACACACACACACACACACACACACACACACACACACACACACACACACACACACACACACGTATGTATTGCTGTGCTTATGAGGACATCAACATCTTAAGATGGTGATTTTCACGAATGCCATTTCTTCAAAGCCAAAAACAGTAGATCTATTAGTACACAATGCGTTGCGATGCAACGCAGTGTGAGCTTGTAGATCTGCAATTGTTTGGTGCAGGACAGCCGGCATGCAGTTGAGTATAAAATCAGGCATAACTACGTTACATTACGACATATAAACATATAACTTCTACATATCTACGGCTATAACCACATGCTGAATATTCTCCCTAAAATTGTAAGTATAGGTCTAAAAAGTGTTTTTAAACAACCATTTCGTCATCGGGCAGAAACCTTGTGTCTCCAGGTTTCAAATAAGTTTTTTTCGTCAAGTAAATTAAGCCCTGCTTCACCACACAAGGCTGTACGTCACACAAAAATAGGGAAAATAGCAGACCTACAAGCACACAACGCCTCGCGGTGTCAGGCGTTGTGTGCTTGTAGATCGGCTATATTTTCAATGGTCCTCACAATGGTCCTCACAATGTCCATTTCTCGTGGGGATATTTGGCCCTCACAAGTATACTGTAGCAATACACACACGTGCACACGCACACAGCCCCATGCACGCATGCTGCTGCTCCAGCAAGTCTTCTGTCCCACTGGCCAGCAGGAAATGGGCATTCAATGCTTTCTAGATGACTTCCTGAAAGAAATGAATCTGTGCTGGAAAATGAGAACAATGAATAATGAAACACTGGATGGTTTGAGCCTGACCCGCGCTATTCATACCAAACCTGCACACTAGCAAAAAAGAAAGAAAAAAAACACACACACCGTCGATTTAACCCATTCAGAACGAACGGGTACACTATATTGTGTATCATTATTTTATGCTTTAACTATTGAAAAATAGCAGATATACAAGATCAGAGCTTGTAGATCTGCTACTTTTGGAAAAAGTCGTGAAAATGTGTGGAAATCTTTTAATATGTATTTTTAAAGCGAACGTCTGTAACTCAAATTTTGCTTCTGGGTGGTCCCTGGAACTAAATATTTTGAGATGCGGGTCCGTGGCCAAATAAATATCATTTTGGGGGTCCTTGACATGAAAAGGTTTGAGAAATACTGACATAGCGGTCTCTCAAGAACAGACTAACTGAGCTCCAGTTAAGTGAAAAGGACCTTTTCTTTGACGATGGCTGGCCAGATTGCTGACATATAGAAACATAGGTTTTTCCAAAACAACCTTAGAAGGATTCAAAAGACACTTATAGGATCAGGTCAAAATTCAAATTTTCACAATTTAAAAAAAATAGCAGATCTACAAGTTTGCAGCTGTGAGCTTGTATATCTGCTATTTTTCATTATTTAAAGCATAAAATAATGATACACAATATGAGTACCCGTTCTGAACGGGTTAAACCTTGGAGAGAGCAAAAATGATGACCCCCGTGGGTCCGTTTTCTGCTCTCTCCGGGTTAAATTGGCACTCAGGATCGTTGCAGCGTGTGTCGTCTCATACAGAGTCAAGTATGAAATTGAAGGTTTGTGATCACCGCGCCGGAAAGAGCCATTGGTGGTGAAAGCCATTAGAGTGAAGGGGAAGCAAATAGGTTCTCATGGCACTCTGTGTAATCATAAGATTTAGACTAGAGGTGTGTGTGGACCCGAGTGGTTGGGTCAAGATAAATGTGTTATACTGCCAGCTTCTAGATTACATTTCTCTCTTCTTTCTTATAGTTTTTCTCCTTCTTCTTTTTTCCTTTTCCTTTCCCTTTTTTCTTTTTTTTTTGGAAGCAAGACAGTAAAATCATCAGTGTTAATTGAACTGAAATGGGTCCATTTGGTTCCATTTTGTACACTCTGAGTTGCAGACCGGCTGGCAGGGCACCAGATTAAATTAGCCATTTAACAATTGACATTTGACACTTTTATTAATAACAGGATGCATGCAATTGAAGAATCATACACCCTTCGTTACCCAATTCTTTATTAAAAAGTGAATAGCAGGTTTGTAGGGGTTACATTTTCATCATCATCAAACATATAATTTTCCGAATGTCTGAGTGAGTGTCTGTCTGTCTGTCTGTCTGTCTGTCTGTCTGTCTGTCTGTCTGTCTGTCTGTCTGTCTGTCTGTCTGTCTGAAACAGCGTTTCTCCTCAGTGGCTGGAGCAATTGATCTGAAATCGCATCACCAATAGCATATGAACACACCTGACATAACTGTGAAGCCCGTTTGTCACTTTCACAAATCATATGCTGTATATTAGCATTTTTATGGTGTATCTACTATCTATTCTGCATCTAGCATGAGGCATATCTATTCTGCATCTAGCATGAGGCAACATCTTTAACCAGCTCTGTGTGTGTGTGTGTGTGTGTGTGTGTGTGTGTGTGTGTGTGTGTGTGTGTGTGTGTGCGTGCGTGCGTGCGTGCGTGCGGGCGGGCGGGCGGGGGGACAGTATCTCTGTAGCCATTAAACGAAACGGGTATTTCTTATATTGATGCTCCTACATATTATCATGCAAGCACCAGTTAAAGTTACTTTCCATCCCTCATATACTGTGTGCACAGTGCACATCCCATAACCCACACACTGCACATCATTTTGGAGCTCATATCTTTGAACGGGTAAGGGCTAGTTACAAGTAATGTTTAGAAGATGCTATCGTGCAAAGAGAGTACCAGTCTATAGGAGGTTGCTAATGCTCATTGAGAAGTTATCAGGGTGCAAATGCATATTCTCCTCAGATCCATTTCTGCCTCACTTCATGTTCTGTAGCTGCTACACTGTAGGCCTGTGTTTCCCAACCTTTTTTCTGCCTGAGCACATATATACGGTGTGTGTGGCTATTTTCAAAATGTTTGCATTATTATTTTACAATTTGGCCAATGTTTTACCAGTTTTTATACAGTTTTTTTTATTACTTTTGATGCAGTAATGGTCTTCTTTCTTTTCTTTCTTGAGGTATTAAAATGTTTTTCTCACTGTCAATTTTCAAAGGACACACCAAAGCGTCTCAAAGGGCACACCAAAGGTCCGTGGCACAGTGGTTGAGAAGCACTGCTGTAGGCTACAGGAGTGCTTCTGAAACAGCTTCATGTCAAGGAGTCGGGACCCCCATCTGGTCTGATAATAATTATGAAACCATTATAAACCCTGCGAGGGGGAACTAATATGCATTCTGCCAGAACAATGACGACATGGCCAGGCGGTTGTCAGCTCCTTAAAAGCATTCGAGAGTGAAGCCTCATATAGTAGGGCGTACGTACAGTAAAGGGCCCAATCAGTCCACTCCAGTCCACTGCGTATCTTTGAGCCACTTACAGACGTACACCAGCCCTGCGGCCTGCGGCCAGAGCAGAATATTTTTCAAATGGGCCTGTCTAAGCGAGACCATTTACTTCACTACAATTATATGAAAACTTTAGTTACTAGTTACTTTGTAGATTTTGATTATTTTTACAGAACACATTAACCACTTCACTTCAGCCCTATATACTGTGTCTGTATATCTGTACTATTTCAAATAGCTGATCCTCAATATCCGAAATAAACTTAGTCGATCTACACCGACACGTTGTGAGCTTCACAACGTGTCGATGTAGATCGACTACGTTTTTTTCATGTTTTTCAAAATAGTAGAAAGGGGCAAAGAAGTTTAGGGATAAGGGGAAAGGCATGGACAAAAATATACTGTAGCTCTAGCAGTAGTGAATGTGTGGAACCAGTAGTATAGTGAACGTGTGGAACCAGCATTAGTGAATGTGTGGACCCAGCAGTAGTGAATAGGCAATTTAAGCTTTGGACGGCTACGGCAGATGACAACGGTAACCGGAAATGATCAGCGCTCGACAGATAAACCTGCCGCCGTTGCAGCCGTCTCTACAACGCCAGAAGCTCCCTTTCCACGTAGCGTCTACAACGTCTGCTGCGTAGACGTGTCGCCATGGGAACCAAAGAGTTCAGTAAAAGGGGTGCGACCCCGTCGCCGACGACTGTTTGCTTAACGATTTTGACTGCTATGGCGATTACGTCATAGCAGCCGTAGTTCTGCCTCGCGTTGTGGTTGTAGAAACGGGCAGCTTAAATTGCCTAATGTGTAGCAGCAGTATAGTGAATGCGCTGTCAGTCGGTCGGTCGGTGCCTCACACCTGGTGTGATGCCGCCGTGCCCCCGACTTGACTGCGGTGTGTTTTGGGTCACTGAGCGCTGTTTGCAATCCATTGATTTTGTTGTACAACAGCATGCACGGCTTTTGCACGCGCTATCTTTGTGTCGTCGCCGTGCAAGCAATCCTGGTGACAACGGGGGGGTGTGATGTGTCACAGCAGCCTAATTATTATACACGATTGTAACAAGCAACATTTCCTCATGGAGTGTCCATAACCCCACCCACACAACCTCCCCTCGGGACAGCATGGCACCTGCTAACGCTGAACCACTTGAACCTCAGCATTCATAATGGCTAGGGCTCCACCAAAAAGACGGCGTCGTGCCGGCGTCGTGCCGTGACGTTGACGTTGACGTCGGCACTGCAGCACCCTTCATTGATTAAAACGGGAGCATTACTAAAAGTTGTTTCACTAAGACTAGTCCTGTGCCCGGGGGGTATGCACGCTCACTGGATATGAGGGATTGAATGTAGGTGTCTTAGAAGTAATGTTAGAGAGCCCAGATCGGTGCCTGTTGGGCAGAACAGTCACCATTGACATCCAGTTGTGCAATACCCATGGTATCAGTCAGATGCACTATAGAGTAACACGGACAGTCTATGCTGGCAGATGGGCGGGGATACACAACCCAGCGAATCTCACCGAGAGTCTCCGGCCAATAGCATGTGTTCTCCTCCCCCCACCCCCCTCTGCTCAGCACAGAGAACACTGCTGCGTCATGACGTCAACAAATTCAGCGCGACGCCTCCACTCTGATTGGTTAGGGAAATTCTACACTTCCTACAACAGTGATTTTAACGCGATCGCCCAGGATTTATTTTTCTACCGATCGCCAAAAAAAGGCTGGGTTTCCGAGGCTAGATGTACTATGACGTCAGAGTACGACGTCAGCATGCAGACAGACAGCTATCAGTGATGTCAGCAGCACGCTAAATGATTCTCCGTCGTATGGTAAGGCTGCAAGAGTTAAAACATTATCGATAGTCAAATCAAATAATCAATTATAATAGTACATTATTTTTGGGCATGGCATTACAGGCAAAAAGATTCAGAATTAATTGCAACGCGATGCATTGTGCGCTCGTTTCATGACACGGCTGTGCCTCAAAGTATTAAATAATAAGTGGTTAATCGATTCGGTGATCAAACTTCCTTCTTCTTTAAGAATATTAAAGCACTAAGGAAAAGTAATCTATAGATAGAACAAACACAAACACGACTTCGCGAACACGTCACAAGCTTTTCGCCGCGCAACACCGCCGTGCGTACAGAGCATAAATCGGCCTTAACGGCTGCAGCCACCCGTTCCAATCTAATCCAGCGTGTCATTGTCATCTTCTTGACGTTGGAGCGGAATAATCAGATGATTGATTGAAGAGCGGCGTCGGCGTGACAGAGCACTGACATGGACCCCAACGTCTGCATGTCAGAGCTGACATGCTCCCATGATATATGAGTGTATCATCGCCCAAAACAAAGTGAGAACGGCCAGTCGCCCACGCTTTGCAAGGCGATACTGTACTGTTCCCGCTCTCTTTCTCTCTCTCTCTGTCTCTCTTCTCTGTCTTTCTCTCTGCCTTTCTCTCTCTCTCTGTCTTTCTCTCTCTCTCTCTCTCTCTCTCTCTCTCTCTCTCTCTCTCTCTCTCTCTCTCTCTCTCTCTCTCTCATTGCTGGGCCTCTTTGCTCCATGCCAGAGCTCACCCGTCATCCGAGCATTTTGACCGAACCTGCCATCCACAACGTTTCGACCCTCCGACCTGATGAACACCTGCTAGGGTCGAAACGTTGTTCATAGTCTAATAAACCTTTCTACTTGGAGCTACAGTGTGCGGATTTCCCTTCATCCTCTGAAAATAATAATACACACTTATTATTGGAGGAACTTGGACGTGGCCTACAGCCCAGTGCACGCACACGGACACACGCACACATGCACAGTGCACACACGCACGCACACACGCACGCACGCACACACACACACACACACACACACACACACACACACACACACAGACCCTGTCGTAGACAGCTAGCCCACTTGCAGAGCTATGTTGTGAAAGAGAAAAGCAATGAAAACATCAACAAATGTTACTACACAGCTGTTGTTGAATAATGATCAAACACTGACTGCAGCCCAGCTTGAACATGTCAAAAACGCAGACTCTAAAAGAAACCCCCATAACATAAGCCCATCAGATTCCGCTCACACGCCTGCATTGATTGATGCCGAGAGAAAGTATGGATTGATTAGCTTCTCTTTATCATGTTTATTGATCGTGTTTTGTACCCTTGCGCTGCCGATTACAGCTGCCTGAACATATCTACAGTCTACTGTGAGGGCGGAGGGGGAAAAATGCTGCTTCAGGTAATGAAATATGAGGATCTATTGAATTGGAAAAAAATAAATGCTTTTAAAAATATTGCTCTACAAAGCTAAACTGACGGACTTCTGAAACGATCATTATTTATGGGGGAACGAGCTGGAGGGAGATGACATGTTGGATGCTTTTCAGCATTTTTCATGCAATAAGATACTACAGTACTGTACGGTGCGGTACGGCGAGGGCCCCTCTCAATAGACGAGCCTGTATGAGAGAGAGAGGGGGGGAAAAAGTGCATCTGGCGATATGCTTAAAGAAAACAGGATCAATAACCAATCTTGGGCGCAGAGAGGGTCAGATTCAGCGCGGGGAGGTTATCATATAGCCCGACCCGTGTAATGAAGGGCCACTCACTGTGGCGGGGACCAGTTTGAAGATAGCTTTCAGAGCGGAGTGCAGGCGGAAGGGCTTGTATCTTTCATAGCTTATAGCGGTGGTTCTCAACCCTGTTCTGGATGGATCAGGCCAGGGCCCACCTAATTGAAAATCTCAAAAGCATTCGCAGCCTGTCCACACATCTGTCCACTTAAGCTGGCCATACACTAGCCGATAATCGGGCCCGACTGAATCGGGTAGAATTAAACACTACAGGATCATTTTTTCAGATTATTTTACCAGATAATCTAAACGGACTCAGACTAGCCGTTTTGAACAGTCGGGCGCTCCGCACGCTACAGGATTCTATCCCGATTGAGTCGGGCTCGCACACAGCAATAATAAATAATATAATGAATACAAGATGCCACGGGGGGTGTTCTGAGAGCTGTGCTTTGCAACACGCACGCACACGCACATACAAACACATGACGTTATCCACTGACTCAACACACAACACCACCTGACGCAACGAAAAAAAAAGCTTCAATATGGAAGTTGTGTCCTATTTTGACGATATGAGTTCACTTGACACGTTTCATGTACATCCAACTCTGACATCCCCTCTCTCTCCTGCGCTAAAGCACCGCTCCGTCCTTCTCATGGCTGATGGTGCCTGATTTATGATTAGTCGTATGACTGTGTAGCGCACCCAGAACAAGATCTCCAAGACCAAACTGTGTCTGTCCCGTGCCACGTTGTAAGCTTGTAGATCAGGATGGGCGTGTACTTCTTTGACTCCTAGAGATGGGATTTATGGTCCTTTGAAGTGAACCGGATCTCTGGGATCCGTTCCTTTCAAAGAGCCGTTCAAAAGACTGGCTCATTAGTTACTTTGTAGATTTTGATTATAATTACAAATAACTTCAACCCTATATAGGCTACATTTATTTCTGCCATATATAGGTAGGCCTACATACCTGCCATTTGTTGCATTGTGAGCTTGTAGATCGGCTATTTTCAAAAGATTTTTCTACATTTTATTCATTGGAAAATCTGTGAAACGACATTCTGCCTACTTTCTACTATTGGTACTCTGTAGGCTACATTAATTAAATGTTCAATGATACCAATACGTTTGTACTTTTACTCAAGTATATTAGCATTCCAAAAACCTCTACTTGTGGCAGAGTATTTCCACATTGATTGCAGTAGGCTATTTTCCCACCACTCATTAGAAAGGAACGGCTCCCTACTGCGAACCGGATCCCATCGTTCTTTTACAAAGAGCCGTTCAAAATACTCGATTCGTTCGCGAACGTCCCACCTACTTGAAAGGGATGTGTGCTGGTCGCGGTCTTTCTTCTGTTTGTTTGATATGCGCTGCCGTTGAGTTTTAATTTAAATCCCAATCATTCATGATACAACCTGATGGACGGACGGACGCTATGAAAAGTGTGTCTGTGTGCGGGCGCGCGTGCGCGCGTGCGTGCGCGCGTGCGTGCGCGCGTGCGTGCGTGCGTGCGTGCGTGCGTGCGTGCGTGCGTGTGTGTGTGTGTGTGTGTGTGAGAGAGGCAGAGGCCGGGAGAGGTGGAGAGAAAAAAAAAGAGATGGATCTGTCACTCAGTCAGATGTATGCTCAGAGACTTGCGTCTATCAGCGGCTGCTGTACCTATTTTCTCTCAGTCCCCTGCTGCCCTTCCAGTCTTCCAGACAAGTACTGATCCAGGAAAATATCAAACATGTTTGAAAAGAGTCGGGCTACCCCCGATCGTCCTCCGAGCCACTCGGCTGGGCACCGAGTGGATCTGTGAGACCTCACGCTAGACGACGTTCATGCCCGATTGTCGGGCCTGTTTCAGTCGGTGGCAGCCCGATTGTCGGGGGGGTAATTAAATAGCCCGATTATCGGCTAGTGTGCGGCCAGCTTTAGCAAAGTGGTCAGATGGGTGGGCCACGTGCATTTTCAGATCATGTCTGTTTTAATGAGCAATCATTCAGTTGTGTTCCGGCAAGGGGTGTCGCACCAAATTCTGGGCCCTGGGTACAAGGATTCACTGCGTTATTTTGTGGTTTAACTATTGAAAAATAGCAGATATACAAGCTTGTAGATCTGCTATTTTTGAAAAATCATGAAAATTCTTTGAAAGTCTTTCAAGGTTTTCTGAAAAACCTATGTTTCTATGTCAATGGTGCTCAAACCTTTTAATGAGAAGGACCCGCAAAATTATATGTATTTGGCCAAGGACCCCCATCTCAAAATATTTAGTTCCAGGGACCCCCCAGAAGCAAAATTTGAGTTACAAATGTTTGTTTAGAAAATACATATATTCAAAGATTTGCTCACATTTTCACGAGTTTTCAAAAATAGCTATCAAATAATTAAGGCCCCCTCCACCTTGGGACCTAGTAACTCAGTCCCACTTTTCCCCCCCTTATGACGCCCCTGGTTCCGGCTTGCGTAGATCAATGGAACCAATGTAGTTCAGGAAGGAAATACCGAAAATGTCTACTATTGTCTAGACAGGGAGACCGCTGTTACTAAACAAAGTCTAGCTGTACTAACTGAACGTAGAGTTTTTATTATTCAAAAGTATAAACTCTATTATTCTGATCCCGATAATCTGATCATTGAGTGTTTGTTCAGCAACAGGAGTCTCCACACGTCTCCAGCTCTTCAGTAAACAGAAAAAAAGAGGGGGAAAAAGAAAAGGGGAAAAAAAATCAGATGGAACATGCATTGAGGGGAGAAAACCCATTTATCTGCTTCAATTTTTATAGTGTTCCAATTTCAGTTGTGTCTGCTCCTTTTTTTGTTTCATCCCTTCCAATTTCTCTTGTTTATCCTACATCCTGTATGAGTTTTCTCTCCTGACTGGATGAAATTGGTATCCTGACCTGAAAATGTATGTTCTGTTTACCCAGAGCTGGAGAGACGGGGGAACCCCTGTTACTGAACAAACATTCTATAACAATGATTGATTACGATGGGAATATACTATAGAGCTATTGAACGCTTTCAGTTTAAAAAATAAATAGCAAAAATAGCTGCTCTACAAGCTCATATTGTGTGCACATTTGTGCACGCCACAGTTTGAAGAAGTACGCCATTCATTTATGAGGGGAAAAAATAAACATAAAATGTTGAAATGGAGATACAAGGTTTCTGCCCGACTAAGCAACCATATTCCTTCCTGGGTGTATTTTAGTGCGACTGATTGACAGCATTAGCTTACCTATGGGGCGCTGACGTCGTGGGCATGATACGACCACACTGCCAACCCCAGGAGCGCTGTTACACGTGTCACGTTACATGGCATGTAAGACTATGCCGTGATTCATGTCCCCATGCTGAGAGCACAAGTGTATACTTTTGCAAGTGAAAGGCAAGCACACAACGCCCGTCTTAACCACACAGAGATGAATGTGTATTGCTGCGTAGTGTGTACGCTGTTGATGGGATGACGTTTGCAGGCGACGGGGGCCTCCTGCTCGCATATCATCGCACCGCGGTGGCCAATTATGTCACAGCCATCGGTCCGATCATTGAATAAGCCGAGCCTGCCTCTTTATCACCTGATTGCTGTTTATCCCAGCGTGTTAGGAAAACATTCCAGAGTATCTCCGCTGCTTCTCGGTGTGTATGTGACTGTAGCATCACGGTTCCAGCTTCTCCAATCGATAGAAATTCTCAAGAGACTCTTTTTATGTGTGTAACCAGTGTTGAATTAGTCCGGGGTCGCGCGCCCCCCGCCGCCCCATATCTTTTCTGAGCAGGGGTCACGCCTCTCACGCAAACGGACAAGCATTGATGCCAATGCCCCCCAAGTTCACACCTCAACAACGCTTTAGTGTCACAACAGGATGTTTTAACAAAGAAACCTGCCAGTATGCATATCAATAGACCTGTATTAGTAGGTGTTGAGCAACATGCGCGTAACGTCTCTACTCTCTAGATAAGCGACCCCCCAAATCACCAATGCACCACTGTGTGTACCCAATTATGTTTCCTCCCTTTTTAATTGTCATGACAATTATCCAGGGCTATACAGCACCCTGCTGGCTCACCTGCTAGTGAGGAGCCTCCACCGGGAGGACGTTGACTACAGCCTCCGACTGAGTCCTCCTGTTCATCTTCCCCCACAGACAGGCGCTGCTCCATCCTGTAGTCATGGTGTAAAGTAGTGTAAGTACACATTTACTTACTTAAGCACTGTACTTTAAGTACAGGTTTGAGCTATTTGTATTTTACTTGAGTATTTCAAGTTTTACTTTTACTCATCTCGGATGCAAATATTGCACTTTTAAACCATACATTTATTTGAAAACTTGAGTTACTAGTTACTTTATAACTACTCATTACAAAACATACATTAACCACTTCAGCCCTAAGCATTTGAAATGGGACAACATTCTGCATAATATGTACTTTTGGTATTTTAAGTACATTTTGATGCTAAATACTTTTTGTACTTTTACTCAAGTACATTTAGAATTGCTACTTCTACATTTCAGAATTGCTGCTTTTAATTAAGTACAACATTTGAGTACTTTTCCCACCACTGGTTGTCACTAGCACATGTGACAAAGATTGCCCCCCTTGCCCGGCTTCCCTCCCCATGGCCAGTTTTATTTTTAGAACACAGTTCACTTATATTAAGTGATTTTCCTTTTTTTTAAGTCAATGAAATCTTTGAAAAGGAAAGCCGCTCTATGGCCGAGGGGGTGTGGCTTTGATGTGAGATTCCTAGTCCTCTATAAGCTCACGCACACGGGTATTGTAGCATCTTCATTTAACGTCCTATTTTCAGCTCCTGACTAATCTGGTATCACGCACACAGACAGGGGTGTCACAAGGGGGGGGGGGGGGGGGGGGTGGGGAGTGGGACTGAGTTACTAGGACCCAAGGTGGAGGGGCCTTAATTATTTTATACTTTAGCTATTGAAAAATTGCAGCTCACAGCGAGCTTGTAGATCTGCTATTTTTGAAAAGTCGTGAAAATGTGTGCAAATATTTGAATATGTGTATTTTTTAAGCGAACATTTGAAAGTCAAATTTTGCTTCATATCATTTTGGGGGTCTTTCACATGAAAGGGTTTGAGCACCACTGACATAGAAACAGGTTTTTCTTGCACACATGTTTACGATTGTTTCAAAAATAGCAGATCTACTCGGTGCCACGCTGAGCTTGTATATCTGCTATTTTTCAATATAGTTAAAGCACAAAATAACGTGTAATAATGTGTAATAATGCCAGTCTAAAAACCCCTCCCCCTATGAAGAACATTCATGGGGGGCACACAGTGAATCCTTGTACCCAGGGCCCAGAATTTGGTGTGACGCCCCTGCACACAGAATCTACATGACAAAAGAGAGAAAGAGAGAGAGACAGCAGTCCTTCAAATGGTTCCAGAGTGGCCCCCGGGGCCAGTATAGGCTCTTAGTGCATCATAACCTTGACCCTGAGTGCTTGCACAGTGCTCTGAGCTTTGGCCACCGCAGCACCGGAGGGCCACTCCCGTGCTATAGTATTACACTCCCCCCCCCCCCCCCCCCCCCCCCCCCACACACACACACACACAATCCCCCACGTCACCAGAAAAGCAAAGCCCAGTGGCCAAATAATAATACTAAAACCAAATGTCAAGTCAAAGCGAGGACAGAGAGAGCGGTCTCCACCACGGGGCTTTAGACTGTGAGTGAAGGCCAGGAGAGAGAGGGAGAGTACTGTACATGTACTCTGGTGTAGTGGCTGGAAATATAGGTTCTGTTTCATTTACAGTGGGCCACCCATGGCACAATGGAAATAAGCTCTCAAGCTTTTTTTGTGTTCCTCTATCCCTTTAACATTTATTTTGTATTGTATTTTCAAGGGAGATACCTGTCACTCATATCAGAGATATGTATGTATATATTCATGTATACGGTATATTCATTTTCGAGCGGTGCTCCTGGAACAGGAACTATGGCTATGCCCTGTCAAAAGCCGATGGGAAAACGTGTTAAAAAATCTCCGGGGCTTAAACCCTGTAAGGCCCGAATTCATTTCTACTTGCAAAAAAAATAAAAAAGAAATCAACCTTTCAGATGGTGTCCTATTCAGAAGAAATTTTATTAAAATGTTTTAGTTTATAGCCATAAATCATGCTCTAATTTATATTTTGGGGATATTTTTCACAATAATAACATATGTACATGTTCTAGACATTCTAATGATCACCAAAAAAAAAATATTACAGGCATTGAGGAAAGCGCTTCAGTGAAAAAGTGAGATGTTGTTCGTCCAGACTCATGGACTCCAGAGATCTTGAAGTTGTGTGAATGTCAGCCTGTGTGGGGTGTATTTATATGCAAATATCGTGGCCAATGGCATTGTAATACTAAACAATAGGATCCAATGATGATGTTTAGGTGAAAACAGGAAAATAAATTATTTAAACTCTTTTTTTGATAAAATATAAATGTGTCCAAAAATTGACAGTGGGCCTTGCAGGGTTAAGTAAACTGAAGCGTGGCCTACATCTGGCCTAGATATTCGTCCTACATCTTGGCACAAACGGTTCAAAGTTTGTTGTTAAAATGTCTTTGGCTTAAGTAAACTGGAACGTGGCCTACATCTGGCATAGATTATGGCCTACATCTTGGCACAAACCGCTCAAAGTTTGTTTTACGCCCAGGCTCCCATTGGCCAAGCTTCGCAAATTAACTCATAAATAGCACAGCTCACTTCACACTAGGTGTGATTTATCTATCGATCAATTTTATTTAACCATATGACCCCTAACGTCCCTAATCTGGGCTGGACATTTTTTTGGCAAAACATAGCAGATCTTCAAGCTCACAGCGCATCACAATGTACAGCAGATCGGCTCATTTTGGTGAAGAGATTTGTGATCTAGAAGAGAAAGAGGAGCGGACCAAGTACTTATTCCAATTTGGCCACAAACTCACATTTAATTAGATTTTAATCATTGCGACCACAATCTGAGAAATAAATGTTTTATTGTTTCATGAGTTGGTCTGATTATGATCTGTCTCCACTCTCCATACCTTTATAGGCATAAAGATAACAGTGCAACTCTGATCAAAATAGCCATTCTTGTGCATTAGCTAGTTGTACTCACATGTAGGCTACAATGTATTTATTGGTACGGGTAATAATGTTGAAGATACATTATCCATCATTTAGCTTGGGACCCCCTGGAAGCCCAAAAAGGACCTCCATGTTGAGAACCACACATGAACATTATCCAGACCGTGTCTGCTCTATATAGATAGACACTCCATTCATCCACTTCAATCGATGCATCATCTCACCATATAGGTTTAGATCTGCTGAGGGATGGCAGGGGGGATGGGGGATCCATGCCCCTGTTCATTATTATTGTTTGGTCGGTGGGGATACAGTAGGCTATACTGTATATAGGCAATTATTTTTATCCCTGCTTCTGCTCAGAGTGAATTAAATATGATAAATGCATTTCCTTTTGGGAAATGGAGATTGTCTGATAGTGTATGTTTGATACTGATAAAAATCACAATTTAGCAATTTAATTAAAAACAATTTATTAAGTATTTATTATAATATGATCACAAAAATAGGCAATAATACAACACAATGTGTGCTATTTTCACATGTTTTGTGTTTTTGTAACCAGTGTGCATTTCCCTCTCCCTGCCTCGGCGTGCGTCTACTCTACAGTACATCTCAACAATCCCAGGATCAAGCCCTGCACTGTGCCCTGCCTCCAGAGAGTCTCAGTTGCTTCAGGGAAGGTCGGGAACCTTTCTGACCTCTCAGCAGACCTGGGATCAGCGCTCTATGGGCCCCGCAGTGATCATCCTAAGGCCCTTCTTTCACATGAGGTGTGCATAATGTGGAGGGGTTTCTTTCTGCTGAAGGATGAATCAATGTGGCATGAAGAGGAGAATTTCCACCCCATTTCCCCCCCTGATTACCCCACCACATACAGCTCCTTAATAGCTTGTTGTGTGTCATAAATCTCTTTTTACCACCCCGGCATCACAGATGTATTACAGTGTATGCCTTACATATTAAAACCAAAGGTGTCATTGGGATTTGTTGTCGGGGGGGGAGTGTACGTCGAGACTGTACTGTGTAGGCTGATTCGTACTTCGCCATGCGACAGTGTCGTGCGTGGAAAATATCAGACCTACAAGCAAGGTTTTTTTTTCCCCAGCTATTTTCAACGTGCAAGTGCAACACTGTGTTGCGACAAATTAGGTGTAAGGATTCATGCGTGTCTACGAGCAGTCGAGCAACCGTGTTCAATTTGTTGCGTTGTCTATAATATATTAGCCAGCATAGACTCTATATACCGTGAAGTGCAGTATACTGTAGTCCTGTCCAGGGGCGTCAAAAGGGGGGGAAAGTGGGACTGAGTTACTAGGGCCCAAGGTGGAGGGGCCTTCATTATTTTATACTTTAGCTATTGAAAAATAGCAGATATACAAGCTCACAGCTACGAGCATGCTACGAGCATGTAGATCTGCTATTTTTGAAAAGTTGTGAAAATGTGTGCAAATCTTTGAATATATGTATTTTTTAAGCGAACATTTGTCACTCAAAATGTGCTTATATCTGGTGGGTCCCTGGAACTAAATATTTTGAGAAGGGGGTCTGTGGCCAAATACATATCATTTTGGGGGTCGTTCACATGAAAAAGTTTGAGCACCACTGACTTTTCACGATCTTTCAAAAATAGCAGATCTACAAGCTCACAGCGTGGCACTCGGTGCTGCGCTGTCACCGCTGTGAGCTTGTATATCTGCTATTTTTCAATAGTTAAAGCACAAAATAATGCGTAGTAATAATGCGTTCCCACTTCCCAGTCTAAATGGGTTAAACCCCCTCCGCTATGAAGAACATTCATGGGGGGCCCGCAGTGAATCCTTGTACCCAGGGCCCAGAATTTGGTGCGACACCCCTGTGCTTATCTTCCAAAACATCTTGCCTGCTCGGTTTGGTAATAGAACCCAGTTGGGTATACTGTAGCTGGGAGCTGGGAGCAAAGTGAAGCACTGTGTGCTGCATTTCTTTTGACCCTGCAGACGAGATTCCATACCAGTAGGATCAAGGCCACCCACAGGCAGTGGAGGAAAGTAACTAAGTACAGTACATGTACTCAACTACTGTACTTGTATAATGTTTTACTTTACTTGAGTATTTCCAATTTTCAAATAATTTTACTTCTACTCCACTACATCTCACTGGTGAACATTGTACTTAATATACTCCTCTACTTGTACAACTTACTAATTACTTTTTATCCATAAATTGAAGACCATGGTCTATCCATGAATTGAATACCAAGGACTTCCGACGTAAAAGGACTTATTTGGGATTGTCCTTTTAGGCAGGGTGTTTAATTGTACCTACTTGTACTGTAATACATTATTGTATTGTATTGACTATACTTGTTCTGTTTGCCACTTTTGTCTAATAAAATATTTAATCAATCAATCAATCAATCAATCAATCAATCAATTAGCCCTATTCACGACACGCCAACTCAGCAAATTTGTCAGCATCCCCCGGGTGCTGACATCAATTTAGAAGGGGAAACTATAACTGAAATAGCTGGACTTAAAGCCAACAAATCTAATCAAATACGTTGTTCATACATTAACCACTTCAGCCCCATATAGGCTATACTTTGGCTATTTGAAAAAAATAGACTATTGCAACGTGTTGTGAGCTTATATAATTCTGCAATTTTCCAAATATTTGTATATACATTATGACATTTTGAAATTCTGAAATTCTGCATATTGAGTAGCCTACTTATGTACTCTTACTTAAGTAGATGTGGAACACAGCCTTTTACTTAGAGTATTTCTACATTGTGGTATTGCTGTATATTGATGTGAGTACTTCTCGCACCAGTGCTTTTGACCCTGCAGATGGGATTCTATAGCGGTAGGTTCAAGGCCACCCCAGGCAATACTCAGAAACCACATGTTAGGTTAGCTGGGATGTCAGGCTCGTGTCAAGGGGGCTTGCATGCGTGTCAGCATCGACCATGCAATATTGTTCCATCGAAATCTAACAAAGTAAGATATCTGTTGTGCCTGCCTTCATTACTTAAATTTCAGATGAATTTATTGAGTGTGTATTATTATTTTTTGGCTGCAGCATCATCACATTCGTAAACCAAACAATTCTATACAGCAGTGGTTCTCAACCTGTGGTACGTGTACCACTGGTGGTACATGGGCCCCCCTCTGGTGGTACTCAGAGGAGTTTCCCAAAAACAAGAAGAAATAGATAAGTTAATAGAGGATTTGAGAACGGATTAATCGCATTAGAAATATCATCAGTTTGCACAGGAAGTTCACAAATGTAGTAGCTAAATCTGTCCGATGACCTGGTTATCAAATTATTGGCTTAGAAATGCAAGGGTTAACTGTGCATAGTTGAATAGGATGGGGTGGGTCTACGCACCTCTATTTTAATTTATCAGTTATTATGGTGGTAATTGCAGAGACTGAGGTGGTACTTGGCGTAAAAAGGTTGAGAACCACTGCTATACAGTGTTCTTCATATTTCTCGCTTGCTATGTATACATCCATCCATCCATCCATCTTCAACCACTCAAACCACCAGTCGGGTCGCAGGGGAAGAAGATCCAGCCGAGAGCTCCAAACTTCCCTCTCCCGAGCAACATTAGCAACTTCTTCCTGGATGATCCCGAGGCGTCCCCAGGCCAGTTTGGAGATGTAATCCCCTCCATCTGGCCCTTGATCTGAGCTCACCGAGCCATATACCCCCTCCGCCACGACTTCGCCTCGAGATCCTGTCCATGAATATCACAAACAGGATAGGTGACAAAGCGCAGCCCTGGCGAAGCCCAACCCCCACCGGAAAAGAGTCCGACGTAGTACTGTGCACTATGTCGGGGGGAACCGGTCATATGCCAGATCCACAAAACACATGTAGACCAGATCAGATCATCAGATCATCAATCATCATTGTTTATATATGGACAGTATTTCATGATCCGGTTCAAAATTGTATACAGTAGGCCTATATTAGCCATATTCTATGACTGTGCACTATAGCAATATCTGTACAGTTTTAGCACACTTATTAGGTGTTTACCCTTTAATACTTTCTTTAATACTCATTAATACTAATAGTAGAAGTAGGAGTCTGCCACATAAACAGAGGAGCATATGACAACGTCTTTGAATCGTGAATCTCTTTATTGCTTGAGGCAGAAAGAAACAAGCAACGATGATGTACGACTCCTGAGAAAACAACTGTATGCAACAATAGATTCTGTGGCTGCTGTGACTAATTGAATCTCCTGCAAGGTGAGAAACATGATCGGCTCCGTGGTGCTTTTACTATTGATCGGTGGGAGTAATATACATAATGGACACAGCTGCAATGACACAACGCAACGATCGCATGCATCATAATCCACTGCACCTTTCAAAAAAACTAATAGCTTCAGTTTACGATAGTCAGGATGGTTTTCGAGCAGCATTTTTCTTTGTAAAAAATTTGAATGGATCCGTTGAAAGAAGGATAGGTGAGGGGAGGGGAGGAGGGGCAGTCAATAGGAAACCAAACTGAAAGAGATGTTTGCACCTGGCTAATATGAATTCATCGCTGCACTTACGAGTCGTTGGGTTTTCATGGATCCAATGAAGCCTTTCACTTACTGCACATGATTATTGCGTTCGAGTCGGGGACGGTTTTCTTTCTGTTTATTCAAATAAATAGTGTCAGCGCAGCCATCTGTGACAAGAGCACAATTGGGAGTGTTATTGTGATAAACAGGTTATACATCTCACATCTCTTTTTTTAAGTCCAAGAAAAAGCAAATGGCAAATTGCTTCAGCAACTTCATTTTGGTAGAAAGGGGTTGAATGAAGTCAAGCACCACTGACTGTTTGCAATGTGGATTTTTTTGCGTCATGTCACCTAAGGGGCAGGCTGTCTGGTAAGTGTTCATCCGTATCATATAAAGGTTTCAATTTGGAAGAAAACAGCATTTTCTTAAACACTTATGTCCTACGGTATGTCCTTCTTTGCAAGACAATTTGCAAAAATAGCCAGCGTGTAGATTTTGGAACCTACATCACAACGTGTCGCTTGTAGATCGACTATTTTTGGTGAGGAAATTTGGATTTTCCCAATTTTTTGGCTGGGGCCCACTGGTGGGCCTTGAGGATATTGCAAGTGTGAGTCCCCCCAAAAATTGGCAGGTTGTGGTCACCTTGAGGGAAGAAAGATGGCGTTCAGGCACAGACTAAAACACACATCTATTGAAAAATACAAACTAATACACTGCACAAAGATTCTGAATGCAGAGTTAACGTCCGGGTTACCGGGTAAGCGCCTTATATTTTGCGTTTGTACTGTACATGTTCGGAGAAATACAGATTTTAAGAGCAGATGTCCAGTGACAATTGAAGGGTAAAGCCCAAGACTTGGTCTTGTCTGTGGCAAATTTTCTTTTCACACACCATTGCAATGTTCGTATTTTGATCATAAGACCCAATTACTGCATGTCAAGTCTCCACTAGGTATGACAATGATTTACTACGACACTGTATACTACAAAATAGGAGTCTAACTATGCTAGTGTTTTATTTGCAACAACCCCCTTAACTCTGAACCAAATGGACCTATTTGTACCCTCTCAGAGTTACACAGGGCTAGCTCTTTATGTGTTTCTGGTAATAATAAATATTATGTCCACTCATTTTGTATGTCCGTAGCATAAATGGAATTTTAACAAAAATGTCCACCACAAGCTAACCTGGCGATGACCATGGTTGGGAACCAACCACTATGGTATACAGTAAGTCATTATAAAGGATATCGTCTATTAAACAAATCTCTAAGTGCTGATTGAGCGTTCTTACATCAACTCTTCCTTCAGTCTCAAAAGTGTAATTGCCAAAACAATTCCGAAGACAAATAACACTTCGCGCGGGGATTTAATGGCAGCGCAAAATGACACCTAAGGGAACTGAGACATTATCATCCCGGGGAGGACGAAGGCGCCATTACAAACTGATTAGGTGGAGAGGAGCTGGATGGAAATCACTCTTGGAAATCTTTTTTTAAAAACCATCAATTAGGGCTTCTGTCAAGTGAGCTTGGTTTCATACAGGGATGACTAATGCATACAACTCTCCCACTGCTCTCTCTCTCTCTCTCCACGACCAGTCGGTACACGGCTGTCACATTTGCATATGAAGCTCTGCAAAAGAAAAGAAAAGAAAAGAGAGAAGGGAAAAAATCCCCATTCCCTATTAAGTAGCCAGGCTCTGTGTGTGTGTGTGTGTGTGTGTGTGTGTGTGTGTGTGTGTGTGTGTGTGTGTGTGTGTGTGTGTGTGTGTGTGTGTGTGTGTGTGTGTGTGTGTGTGTGTGTGTGTGTGCGTGCGTGCGTGCGTGCGTGCGTGCGTGCGTGCGTGCGTGCGTGCGTGCGTGCGTGCGTGCGTGCGTGCGTGCGTGCGTGCGTGCGTGTGTGCGTGCGTGCGTGCGTGCGTGTAGGTAGTATAGTCTCCGTTACGGTTCAGCATGCTGAAATCTGACGACATGAAAGCAACACGAGAGCCGCCTTCCTTTTCCGCCTGTAATTGGGTGACTAAGACGACATGAGCTAAGTAGTGCAGGAATCAGGAACGGAACACTGGTGGCGACTTGTGTGAGATTACCATTTTGCACTGCCTACATGTCTCTGGAATGGCACTACCACTCACTGCTCAGATCTTATTTTAGGCTGGCACGTCCAATAGTCTTCCCAGGACGCCTTCACAAGTCACCCCAATCAGGACCCTGAATGTGGATCTGAGAGTTGTTACAGTCGACTGCTTTCAGTTTTGGGGGACAAAGGGTATATGAGGGAAAGGCATAGGCTTCTATCCACGACTTTCCAACGCTCCATAGTGCATTGCGCAGACGCTGTACCAAGCTTCCGGCGAGTGTGATTTACAAGCTCACAACGGTTGCATCTGCGACGCGACATGAGCTTGTATGTCTGCTGTTAAACCGGAAGTGTGGTCTAAACAGGTCCAAATAATCTCCAGTAAACTCCTGCGGAAACAGGTGGATAAATTAAGGAAATCTGCGCTGACATCATCCAATGAGAAAACTCTTTTTTTTTTAAAAGATTTGTTTATGGGCTTTTATGCCTTTATTGGATAGTACAGTAGACTGACAGGAAACAGGGGGAGAGATGGGGAGAGACACGCGGCAAAGGTCGTCCGGATCGGGAATCGAACCAGCGCCGCCACCAGGCATCAATGCCTATATGGTATGCGCTTAGACCAGTAGGCCACCGGGCGCCCCCAATGAGAAAACTCTTGAAAAAAAAAAAAAATGGTGACGTGATCCAATGGTAAACGTCTGTGTGTCTGTGCTGACGTCATCCACTGTGCGTCGGTGTGTCTGCACTGATGTCATCGAATCGGGAAAACCCTTGAAAAAAGCCATGGTGAAGTGAGCCAATGGGAAACGTTTGTGTGTCTGCGCTGTCATCCAATCGGAAAACCCTTGAAAAATCCAATGGGAAAAATCCAATGGGAAACATCTGTTATACAGACATTATACTAAATCTAATATATCTAGACACACACAGACCTAGTACTGTAAAATCCTGATTGTTAAAGCTGCAGTCAACAGTCTTTTTTATATTGTTCAGATTGAGTATAGGTTCTTGGTTTACATATGATCCTAGATTACTGTTTATTTTTATCCGACCTGACACCCAAACCCGGGTATCCCAAACGATCGGCAGAATTTAGACAGCTGAGCTGAGACAGAAAGCCTTTTTTAGGCAGGGGAGACATTACGCTTTGAGCTTCATGCAATACGTCTTGTAGCCATTATAGTGGGTCTACCCGCCTACGGGATGTACATTTCTCAATAGAAGCAGGGAGGCCAAATATAACCACCGCAGTTGTGTTTGTTGTTGTATCAACAGGAATAGAAACCTGCGTGGTGAAAAAAAAAAAGAACTGCTTGGATTCCCCATATTATGTCACTGGTAGGTGAGTTTCTGAACTGTCCACAGCCCTCCTGACACAGACCGAATAGACAAAAATGGTACCATATTATAATGAACATTAGTGAGGACCTATTATATGAAGATAATTATGTTGAACATGGATGAAGTGGTCCTTTAAACCAGTGGTTTTCAACCAATGGTCCGGGGACCACCACTGTTTTATTTATTTATGTATTTATGTATTTATGTATTTATTTTATTTATTTTTTATTCAATTGTGGACAAATCATGTTTTGGCTCTGAGAGGCTGAATCTCATCAAATGGTGGTCCGTGGCTCAAATGCCCAATAAATAATGGTCCTTGATATGAAAAGGGTTGAAAACCACTGCTTTAAGCCAACACTGAGGATTTTTCTGGAAGGACGAGAGCACAGATTTTTTTTTTTTTTTTTATCTCCCATGCTGTCGCCCAGCATTTAGTGTACGGGGGAGGCATAGGTTAGGAGGGTTCTGTCAGCCAAGTGTTCTGCTAGGGGAATAATTTTCTCATTTTATATTAGCGTACAGTATTATGACATCAGCGGTTCTCAGATATTTCCAAGGCAAGGACCCCCGAGTTGATATACACTGGCCGTGGACCACCATTTGAAAAGAGCTTGCCAGGTACAGTACATTACCCTCATAGAAAAGATTTGTTGTTAGATCAGACCAAGTAGGCCTACAACATTATACAATTGCATGTCTTATACTCTAAGTCAGGGGTCTTCAACCTTTTCAGGCCAAGGACCCCTTAGTTGAGAAATAGATGAAGCAGGGACCCCATTTCAGTGTTAGATAGATAGATAGATAGATAGATAGATAGATAGATAGGTACAAAGATAGAATCCCATGTCCTTGCTTTTGCAGGCAGACTGAGAAAGACAAGCGAAAGGCAGACAGACAGACTGGGAGGGGGGTATAGGAGACACAAAATGCAACCCTTCCACTGGGTGAAAAGAGAGATTATCTGACATATACTGGTAGATTATATGACCAATTTTGTACCAGTATACTGGGCATATACCCACATTATTGGAAGTTTTCAGTTCAAGAGATTTTCAGGCATATTCCCCTGTAAACTGCAAATAATAGGTGATATTCTGTCCCCAGCTAGACAAAGGCACACAAAGGCACACCCTGCTGTGCCTTTGTCTAGCTGGGGGCAGAATATCAGGGGAATATGCCTGCAAATCTCTTGAACTGAAAACTTCCAATAATGTGGGTATATGCCCAGTATACTGGTACAAAATTGGTCATATAATCTACCAGTATATGTCAGATAATCTCTCTTTTCACCCAGTGTTCGTTTGTGTGTTGCTTCGAACCGCATGCCACAAAGCCCAGGTCGGGGCTGCCATGGCGTGCTGAAATGGGGAAAAGTTTTGACAAGGAGTGCCATACATTTTTAAAGCGCTTATTGGCATTGCCTCAAAGGTTGCACCCTCCCGCTGCCCTCCCCTTCAGCTGCTGTACAGCCACATCAGTGTCAGAGTACCACCATCCCTGGAGGGGGGGGGGCTGGCTGGCTGGTTGGAAACTGGGCCGGCTGGGACTCGGGGAGTCTAATTGGGGCCCGAGGAGGATGCCTGCCTGATGCCTGTTGAGCTACAGCTGTGCTGCTGCTGCTGCTGCTGCTGCTGCTGCTGCTGCTGCTCACTGCGATGGCTGCTTGGATCAAAACCTCTGCAACTGACTCTGGGGTCAGAGGGGTGGCTGCTCAGCATGCAGTGTCCGACCGCGACGGACATTGGCTCTGTTCTGACCGATGCAGGATCAGGGAGTGAGGGCAGTCCCTGCAATCTGTCTGCCCTCTGACCTTCTGACCACCTGACCCCCCTTCGCCTGCCCGGTTAACTCCAGGCGGCCTCCATGTCTAAACCCAGACGCAGAAAGTTAATTGGATATCGTCAATCGGACATTGTGTACTATAAATGAGTGTTAATTTATAATCCATTATACGCTAAGAGAAATCGTAAAGTGTTAATTTATACTCCATTATGCTCTTAATTTAAGAGTTAAATTGAAGCTGCAATCCATGACTTTATTCAATGCGTTCAACATCATTTTCTTCAGTCTGTATGGTAGAGAATGTTAAGTTAGCTTTCTATAATAGAGGCCATTGCTCTCGCCTTAATACATTTCATGAAACATTTGAAAGCTCACAATGTGTTGCTTTGCGACGCATTGTAAGCTTGTAGATCGGCTATTTTTGTTAAAGATATTTAGTGTAGATGGGAAAAAGTGGTCCATGTACAGATAGACTTAGAGCAAACTCAGGTCCAGTTTACCAAGTCTAGAGGGTTTAAGAAGTTAAAGGGGTAGTTCGCCCCCCCAGAAATCTTATTTTCTACCAATTACACCCCCTGAAGCCTTGAATTCAGGAGGATTTTTCTTTTTGCATTTCTGAGGCAATCATTTGATAACCGGTCAATAGGAGACTCAGTAGGAGAATCAAATTATTGGCTTAGGAATGCGACAAAAACTAATTTAACACTGAGAGTGTAAACATGCATGTTTTACACTCCTCAGAGTTCAAACTAGCACAGAGGATGTTGGTGTGCATGCATGTAAATACCAGGGTGCTAGGGCTGGACAGCTGGCATCCTCCTTATCACTACATACAACACATATAGCAGTGTGACTGCACACTGCATCAATTACCTAACATTGAAATTCCCTGTGAAGTGCCATGATGAAACCGGCACACGATATTGTTCTCCCAACGCCACAGAATTTTTAATTAGTAGATTTAATTTGTGAAGGGAGACCGAGAAGAACTGGAGGCTTAATTTAGTGGATCTGACGGCAAGAGGGATTCATTGTGTCTTTTTGCCGTATACTCTCTTCTCTGTACATTAAGCCTGGTTTTGTGGCTGTCAGGGAGAAATCTTGTATCTCTATGACTCTTTATGTTTTTCTTTTAGCTGTAAGTGAATGCCCTAGCTACTTTGTCATACAGTGTCACAATAAAGAAGCAAAACATATTGATGTGCATTATTTCTAGGATACAAAAACAAGTAAAGTGTTTAAGTGTGTTTTTTTTTTTTTTTTTTTTTTAAATACAGAGACATATGTAGGCTCTGCCTACATATCGTGAGAATTTACTGAATTTACTGTAGAATTATTAGTGGGACACTACATATGGGCGTACGGGTTTGTTTAGGGTTATGTCAGAGTAGTCTCACGTAGCTAGATTACTATTACAGAATCTCTGAATGCTATCCACAACTTTCCAACATCCTATCGTGCATTGCGCAGAAGGAGTGCGTCAGTTCCGGCCGCGCAGCCAAGAGTGATCTACAAGCTCACAACGGTTGCATCTGCGACGTGATGTGAGCTTGTATGTCTGCTGTTCTCCGGAAGTGTCCCACAAATAATTCTACAGTAAATTCTCACGAAAACAGGTGGATATAGACTATAGAGTCTGGAACTACACCTCCCGAAAGCTGTAGTCACTGCTGCATAGAACTGTAGTCCCATTGGAAACATAACAGAAGCACACAGCACTGACATTAGAGTCAGTAGAGGGGCATATTCTTGTTATGTGTGTATAGTTTAAGAAAACATTTGAAAACATCATGGACGTAACACCAACAATGCCAGAGAAAGACAAAATAATAATAATATATATTTTTTAAAGAAGACATAACGCTTCCAGTATAGGACTTGTTATCGCTACTGCACCGGGAGAGGGTGCATCACATCCGCTTTATTGTATACTGATGATTAGAATAGCTGTCAGAGCAGCAAAGCCATAGAACGTAAAAATGTGTACAAACACAGAGACAAGCTGTGACATTTCTCATGGTAAACTGCGACCTTTGGTCGCAATAAATGCTCAATACCGTCGCAATAATAAACACTGACTGGAACCACTGGAAGCTGTAGGTTCTTTGTCCATTTCCAGATCCTTTTTTTTTTCATTTTGGACATACAAGGTTTCCACCTGACAGCGACGATTTATAATTAGTTGCGTGCCAGTCGGCTGTGTCGTGCACCAAAAACAGCAGAGCTCTCTCGTGTTTGTAGCGCTTGTAGATCAGCTAGTTTTGGTGCAGGGCACCAGCGTGCAACTAATTATACGTCAGGCTTTACACTGAGCCAAACAAGTCTTTCAGAGGATAGAGAGGATAGTCATGCTTGCAGCTATCAACGTCCTCCAGACTTGACGGAAGCTATTCAGCCTGTTTGCAAAACCCCGCGGAGCAACTCTCCTGGGGGGAGGGGGGGCTGGCGTTTGTGCAGCCATCGCCAGCAATTCCCACGTGTTGTTCATTTGCAATTTTTGGTTATTTCTTTTTTTTTTTGGGCACATTTAATTATGTTTGAGGAAAGTTAATTGTTTCTCGGGCATTAATGTCACCGCATGCCACTGCTCTGAGAATCCCCAAGTTAGGAATTATAAGACGTTCCTCCAAAGACGTAGAAGAAAATAAATTGATGGGACAAACACGACACTTGGCGACATGCCTGCCGTGAATTCTAATTTCCGTAATGAGGCCTAAGCATTCATATTTTAGACAATTTCGTATTTATATGTATAACTAGTGATGGTGTTAACAATACAAAACAGCAAAACATGTCATAACTTTGCACACCCCAAAAAAGAAAGAAAGGACGAGGGAGGGGGAAAAAAAAAGAAAAGAAAACAACACCTCAGAAGTGACTGTCAAGAGAAGTAATAGTGTAGCTGGTGAGAAAACTGAACTCATTTTGAGGAAGCCCAGATTTGTTCCCATGCAGTAAAAAAGAACTGCTTGGATAAAGACAAAAAATGCTAATCTTCTCCAGTCTCTTGTAAGGAAGTGGCCGCGCTGGAGCTGCGGGGGAGGATTTCTTGTCTGCGGTGCCCCGGGAGATGTGATATTTTTCCCCTAGTGATTTATTAAACGGAGCTGACTGTATATGAGGAGGGATGGTCGGAGGAAGGGCGCGGTATCGTCGTCCCCGGGGACGTGTGTGCACACAGCAATGTGACAAATTAACATCAAAAAGTGCCTCTGGTTCACGGGGAGCAGTGAGGAAAACTTGCCCGGCACTTGATTTATGTTGCTCCGTCCCTCCCGGAGACTCCCAGGCCAACCTTCCTGCATGGCCCAGTCACACCGCCCTCATGCGAGTATAATGGAGCCATTTAATTAAATCTAAAAAACGAAATGACCCTATTATGGCGGCCCTAAATATGACCTGCAATACCATTCAATGATCCCTCTTGTAAAAACCACACCAGAGCTTTCAGGGGGCTGCAGGCGCTTTAGTGGACATTAAGGTCGAGGAAACATCAAATATATAGTGTGATGCAGTCAATCTTCTGAAAATAATTTTTCTTTTAATTGGCAATAAAACGAGACATAACAGTGGCATGAAAGGAAACAAATAGCTTAAGATAAAAATATAAAAGACAAGAGTGTCTTGTCGAAGACGGAATCTGATTCTGAACATGATTCGTAAAAGTTTGCGGGTTCAAACTTTATGGTTTTGACAAAAAGGAACATTGAGCCACGTTCCGAAATAGCAGCATGTCACTTTCAGTGCGTCGCCATACATCTGCCAGGCCTATTTCTGTCACTCAAGCCCAGGTCCCTCCAGTGATGATGTGTGTGTGAGTGTGTGTGTGTGCATGCGTGCGTGCGTGCGTGCGTGTGAAGTGGAAGCGGGAAAATTATACTTCACACTCCTAGCCTCTCCTCTCCTACTTAGAGCAAAAGAGGAGCCAGATGCAATGACCTTAAAGAATTTACAGTACACTGGTTAAGCTATCTATTTCATCTCAGTGCTCACGAATGCCAAATGCAGGTGGGCTTTTATCATATAAATCTAAGTGGGAATGGGTTTTTCTGGAAGTACTTCAAAATGTCCTCATTCTAGTGTGCTAAGCTCTGTTTTAACCCCTGGAAGATTATTTGGGAGCAGTGTGGAGGTGGGTGGTGAAAGGTGCACGTGAGAGAAAGATGAAATTGGTTAACTTTATTTTGCTCCTTAAATAATGATAAAAATCAAACCTCGGTTCGAAGTGGAGCGGTGAATCTGAGCAGCTATACCCTGTGTGTGTGTGTGTGTGTGTGCGTGTGTGTGTGTGTGTGTGTGTGTGTGTGTGTGTGTGTGTGTGTGTGTGTGTGTGTGTGTGTGTGTGTGTGTGTGTGTGGTGAGTGTGCCTGGCCTGCACAAAACAGCGCCCCTCTTTAACTAGTGTGTTGTGTGTGGCCACTCAAGGTATTGCCAGGCTACGGACGGACGGACACGGCCAGCCAGCCAGCCAGCCACATACCCACGGACATACCTGTCTATTGGGAGCGCTTTCACCGCTCCAAAAAACATTGACCAGCCCTGTGTCAATCTGCCGATCTGCAAAGTGTTAAAACCAAATGTAATCAAAACTTCAATAGCTTAACTGTTACTGACTAAAGAATTATACTTATTTACGTTTGAACATAGGCCTACTGGGCTACTTGACATTATTCAAAAGATGGTTTATTATTCATTCATAGCATCATGCTAGCTAGAAAAGGGGGTAGGCCTAAGATTGCATTTAGATCAGGGAAAGGGGGCTGAAGCAACAAAAAAGTATGAGAACCATTGAATTATACACACTGCATCTGTACAGTCGTACACATTGTATTGACAATAGGTTTGTATTGTAGACTGTGTTGTTACCCCCCTGTCTAGCGCATTATGTAATAGAGAGATATTCGTTAAGGGCTTAGAAGATACTGTAGATATTTCCCATAGTGCAGTAAATAATAAATGTCGCAGACCTTTTTGCCCTGGATGTAAGAGGAAACATATTGATTGTGCCTGCCTGCAGTACCAAGAGTTTTTGTGTGGGATTTGGGGGCTAAGGTGTATTGGCAGAGTAAAAGCCTTTTAAATGCCACTCAAGTTTAGCTTAAGAGGAGCCAAGCGTCTTTGAGAAGGTCAGTGTTTCATGGGGTGAAACAAAGTGCAGGGCAATCTTATAGCCTTGCTTACAGTATGTGTTGTTGTTTTTCCTTACAGTATTATCTTCTCTGTCGGTTTGCAAAAGTACCAGATCGAAAAGCTCAAAACGCTGTGCTGCGTTTCGAGTACATAGATCTGCTACTTTTGGGTGGCTCTTCACAGGTGTCCAGGACCCCTAGGGGGTCCTTAGAGTTACTACAGGGGGTCCTCCAAATCTTTGTGTGATAGGATCATGTTTTTTACATTAACCACTTGAATCCTATAGCATCCCTATTCTGTGTAGAACGTTAGCCAAAAATATCAGATCGCTGCGAGGCGTTGTAAGCTTGTAGATCGGCTATTTTTGGCAAAGAGGTTTGTAGAGGGAAAAGAAGAGCTGACGGTTCAAGTGCAGGTTAAATGTCTGAAAATACACATTACTCCAACATGATGACAGTGCTGTCAAACAAATCTATGAACATAATATGCAACACAATTTTGTAGTGGGGGTCCCTGTTTCATCTCTCTCTCAGCTAAGGGGTCCTTGGCCTGAAAACGTTGAAGACCCTTGAAGTAGGGCATTCATTGAAACATGGAGATAAGAGGTTTCTGCCCGACAGCATCAATAGCCATTCCTATATGCAATATATCCTCCTGTGTGTGTGAAATTGTTCAAAGATATTATTCAAACCTCAATATCAAATATAATATCAGGCAGTCTACATTTCCCCAATGGACATGCATGTATGTATTTAATACAGGCTCACCAGAAGGATAAAACATATACCCACTAGTGATAAAAATGAATAACTAGATGAGGGGGCGGGGGGGTATCAAAAGCAGAAGCATCGCCCCGAGCAAATACAACCCTGTGTGAGTGAGTCTGTCTGTCTGTGTTTGTTTGTCTTGGGCTAATCTTGCAAACCACTGGATGGATCAAATTGCTTGTACACACTGCCAGTAAGCCAACATACATAATAGTGCATTTTTACTTCTTCTCCACTACATCTTAAAGGGAAATATTGTACTTTTACTAAACTATACAATTATTTGAAAACTTTAGTTACAAGTTATCTTTGTAGATTTTGATTATTATATTTGAAAATAGCAGATCTACGAGCTCACAACGTGTCGCTTTGTGCAAATTTTTTCATACATTTTATACATTTGAAAACCTGTGATATCATATGGGACCTTCTGCTAAATGAGCACTTTTACTTTTGGTACTTTAAGTAGATTTTTATACTTTCGTACTTTTACTCAAGTAAATGAATACCGAACTTTATATTTGTAACAGGCTACAATAGGTAGAAATAGTGCACTAGGAGCAATACTTTTTTCTGCAGTACTTCTACCACTACCACCACTGGAGAGATCCAGACCGGAACCCCACCGTTATACTATTCCCCATCTATTTTATTGTATTAGTTTGAAATACAGTATCATTTCATTTGCATAGATTTTCATTCAGAGTTTTACTCTTCTAGATCTGTATTTCGTCTTTTACTCTGATTGTTCTCCCAAGAATAGGGATGGTATAAAGTTTTTAATGAATGAATGACAATCATGGAAGACTTTTCTATGATGTAACATTTAGTAATTATTTTTTCAATTAGAGACTTATTGGTATAAGAGGGAAAATGCACCTTGTAAATTATGAGAAAATAACCACACTTCACAGAGGGTTTAAATTCCCATCAAGTGGTAATTATTTATTATCGTTATTTTCCTCTTAACTGACGTGCTCACATGCAGGGCATTATCCCTTAAATATTTAATCTCCCTTCATGAAATAAAATGACGAACAGCTGTTTAGCAAGTCTCACGGAGTTCTGTGGCTTGAAACCCAGAATATGTCTTCCGTGGGTTTTCTCCTCTGGATGTCAGACCTCAGCAACCCTTCCCTCTGTCAGAGACCACAGTGAGGGCACGGTCACACCAAAGGCCAAAGTACCAATCAGAGTGGATTCCCCATTCCGTCAATGTATTTCAATGGGAATGGAGCGGTTTCATGCCAGTAGACTCCTACAGTATCAGAGTGGATTCCCCATTCCGCCAATACACTTCAATGGGAATGAAGCGGTTTCATGCCAGTAGAGCAGGGGTATTCAACGAAATTGTTCAGGGGCCCACATTGTCAGAAACCCAAAGGGCCAAATGTGTGGGCCCCTCCTCCTACAGGTGCTTTCTTGGCCCACAGATGATCATTAAGTGTGCCTGCCATGCAATGGCAAAACACTTATTGTAATCCCCCATAATTAAAGGAGAAGTTCACCACTTTTCAACCTGTCTTCATATAATAGGTCCTCACTAGTGTTCATGATAAAATAGCACAATTTTTTTCTATTCAGTCTGGGTCTCATAGGAGAGCTGTTCAAATCCTTCCTACCGGTGACATCATCGTTTGACAAAAAAAATAGAGTTTTATTATTACGAGAACAATGGCTTCCACTTTAACATTGCAACTTTTTCAGGAATAGAAAGCCTGCAGTTTCTATTAGCTTGCATTTCCCATTGATGATGTCACCGGTAGGAAGGATTTGACCCACCCACAGCTCTCCTATGAGACCCAAAGTAGAAAAAAATTGTGATATTTTATCATGAACATTAGTGAGGACCTATTATATGAAGATAGGTTGAAAAGTGGTGGAGTGCCCCTTTAAGTAAGTAATTAACTCTCCTACTGCCAGATTATTTATTTATTTATTGGGTCTGGTGCCATCAAAAAGCGGCTTACCTTTGCGACGTTATAGCAGATAGACAGACATTTATTTATTTTATTTTTTTTATTTTTTTTTATTGTGCAATAGTGCACTTTGGTCTGCCAGGCAGCAGAGGGCGGCGTCATGCGAGAATGAATGTGAATTTGCCTGTTATGTGTTGAAGAAGAAGAAGACCAGTCACTGGCCACAGAGCCTTACAGCCAGAGGAAATCAACAAGGAAGTGAATTGTTCTCCGTTGATCTAACGCATAATGGATTTTTTACACCATCACCGCGGAAAATGTGTTTACAGTAGACGGCCGCGCGACCCCTCATCAGCTTACAGTCATCAGACGAACGAACCGAACGAGCGCCGTATTGGCATCGAGGTTCTGTAAAAAATGGGGCGAACGTTAACGTTCAAAGCGTGGGGAGAGTTAATGTTCTTGCAAATTTCTGCACGTAATAACTGCCGCACAATTTACGCCACCCCCGCAATATATACATAAAAACGTGCGGAATAGAGGAAAGAACTTTGCCTCGAGAATCAAAGGTTGGTGGTTCAAAACCAGTAAAAAACATTTTCTGTCTTTCACTGTCTGTTTTGTATTGTCTTGTATGTCATGACTTTTGAATAAAGATTTATTAAAACATTAAAACATTAAAAAACTTGACCAAGTTGAAAAAATCCACAAAATGTTCCTCCTCTTAGGAAATGGCACAGCGCAGAGGCTCTCTACCTATGCTTCCCACAGCTTTCCTCCTTTGTGGAAAACATAGGTGGAAAGCCTCTGTGATGTGCCATTTCCTCAGAGGAGGAAAATTTGGTGGATTTTTTCAACTTGGTCAAAACATTTTATATATATATATATATATATATATATATATATATATATATATATATATATACATTTTTTTTAATAAATCTTTATTCAAAAGTCATGATATACAAGACAACACAAAACAGACAGTGAAAGACAGAAAATGTTTTTCACTGGTCTTGAACCACCAACATTTGGTTATCTAGGCAAGGTTCTTTCCTCTATGCTATTAGAGCCATACTAAGTCTACAGGGGCAAAAATGAATGTCCTTTGACACCTTTATGAATATTTTCTGTCTTTCACTGTCCAACTTAATGGGAAAAAAAACTTTTAAATGAAAAAGAAAGCTTAGGCTTCTGAATCCTAACTTTGTTGTCCCCTGCTGACTATACGGCTCTATAGCACAGAGGAAAGAACCTTGCCCAAAGTACTGGTTGGTGGTTCAAGGCCAGTAAAAAACATGTTCTGTCTTTCACTGTCTGTCTTGTATGTCATGACTTTTGAATACAGATAAAAAAAAAAAAAACTTGACCAAGTAGAAAAATCCACAAAATGTTCCTCCTCTTAGGAAATGGAATGGCACAGCGCAGAGGCTCTCTACCTATGCTTTCCACCGCTTTCCTCCTTTGTGGACATAATTGCGACCGTCAGGTCGCATTTACTATCAAAACCTCCACCGGCTGTCTGTCAGTCAGTCAGTCAGTCAGTCAGTCAGTCAGTCCGTCCGTCCGTCCGTCCGTCCGTCCGTCCTGAAGGTTGTGCCAAACCACAACCTTCAGGACCCCGGACCTCCACGGACCCCCAGGGACCCCCTGCCATCGCCGCCAAATAGTGCAAAAATGACCAAATCAATACCCCAACTGGGCTGCTCACAGGGAATTCCCGGGGACCACCGACTCCTGCTGCTCCAACAGTCCTTCACCTTCATTGGTTTCACTTTGCCACGCCCCCTCTCCTCATTGGCCCAAACTTTATTTGGCTTTACTCATCAACCGTTTGTCGTACAAACTTGTGGGTGGTGTCAATTGACTTGATTAAGAGTCCTTAACCTTAATTGGTTCACCTTTTCCCGCCCCCTCCTATGATTGCCCGAAACTTTATTTGGCTTTACTCATCAACCGTTTGTCGTACAAACTTATGGGTGGTGTCAATTGACTTGATTAAGAGACCTTCACCTTAATTGGTTTAACTTAGCCCCGCCCCCTCCTCTGATTGGCCGAAACTTTATTTGGCTTTACTCATTAACTGTTTGTCGTACACACTTGTGGGTGGAACCAATGCCACTTACAGGCTTCTTTGTGTATACTGTGACCTGATGGTCACTTATCTCCCGATTAGGGAGTCTTACTGGTAAAATAAATTGTGTGTAGTTTTTTTGTGCACACACATATTTACAGTGCAGTTTGATGGGCAGACAGAGGCAGACAGACAGACAGACAGACAGACAGACATACATGAACGTGAACATATGGATGTTTTTTAATGTCACATTTGAAGAGATAAACAACACACATCAAAAGTGCAAAAGCTCCTCGGAGATGTAGAACGAACACAGGAAAGGAAAAACGTTTATTTTCTCCACTATTTACATGAAGAGAGAGATAGCCATCTCAGACAGTAGGAACAAGGGGAACATGCAATATGTATAAGGTCTGCAGACTGTGCAGAGTACCACAAAGGTCTTCCTACCTACACAACTACTTATTTGATCTTCCAGGGTGGTTTCAAGGGCATAACAAGGTAAATAATATCACAGATTCAATGGGTTTTTTGAAGATGAAATCAATCACAACCCCCCCCCCCCCCCACACACACACACACACACACACACACACACACACACACACACACACACACACACACACACACACTCCTTTGAAAACTGTGAAAATATTATAGCGGAAAACGACATCAGGAAATATCAATCCGACTTCTGTCAAGGTCCTGACAGCGTATTTATTTCCTAGACATGAAAAGCCGTGATTCGAGACATAACATAGTAAAGATCTTCAGTGTTAATTTAACTCCAGGAGTGTGTAAAACGTTGGTTACATTTCATTTAGCACAGTGCACAATGTGTACACTCACAGTTACACAAGGATAAATGAACACTGAGATTTGGACTGCGTATACAGGGGTGTCGCACCAAATTCTGGGCCCTGGGTACAAGGATTCACTGCGGGCCCCCCATGACTGTTCTTCATTGGGGAGGGGGTTTAACTCATTTAGACTGGGAACGCATTATTTTGCGCTTTAACTATTGAAAAAACAGCAGATTTACAAGCTCACAGCCGGTGCCGCGCTGCCGCTATTTTAAAAAATGTGTGGTCTTTCAAAACGTTTCTATGTCACTTTTTCATGTGAAGGACCCCCAAAATATGTTGTTCCAGGGACGCCCAGAAGCAAAATTTGAGTTACAAATGTTCGCATTAAAATATAGTCAAAGATTTGTACACATTTTCACGGCTTTTCAAAAATAGTATATCTGCTATTTTTCAATAACTAAAGTATAAAATAATTAAGGCCCCTCCACCTTGGGCCCTAGTAACTCAGTCCCACTTCCCCCCCCCCCCCCCCTTGTGTGTGTATACTCTATATACTGACTTTGAAGTTTATACTCCTGAGCTTTTGCACACTTTGAGAGTTACATTTGCACCTAGGATTTTACTGTGTAAGTCCAAAGGGCAACATCTCATGCTGTACGCTTAGCTGTTGTCGATCACAGCACAATAAGATGTGTGTGCATGTGCATCTCATTACACTACAAACAGGAGAATCTCTCTTTTCTATCGTACGTAAAAAACTACTTTATTTTATTGCAAATAAAAAATGACAGCAAACCGTTTCAGATAGTCAAATCTGTACATTTACTATTGGTTTTCATAATATAAATGTGTTAGTAACATTAATAAAGTATTCAATATACTGTACATACATACTGTACATACCAGTAGCTATACATCACAGTTATGCAGCATGAGTGTAGAATCTTTTTCTTATTACATAAATAAATAAATAAATATGCTTAAAGTCATATTGTGTAACATCCACAGACAATATTACATAAAGAGTTTAAAGAAAACCTACAATATGTTTTTGAACATTTCATTGAAATTTTACTTTTGCATGTTGATACTGATGCAAAAACATAGCATACAAATATCATACAAAAACAGACAATGGAGGAGCTACCAGAGGTAGCCAAACTGCCAAAACTGTTAGAACTGCGATTCCCAGAATTCAGTTTGAATCAAAACCATGGAAGTACAGCCTCAAAATGAATGTGGCAGGGACCTTGTGCTGAGGTTAGCACCATGTAAAAAATGTTATGTATTAAAAACATAGTGAAATTAAACATTTTTTCCACACTTTTTGAGCATACCCATAGTTCTAATGAGGACATATCTAGATGTACCGGTAAATGTTTGTGTATTCTTACAGTATGTCAAAACAAGTCCCTGAATGTCGAATTATAATTACTTCCTGTAAATGCAAACGTACTATAAGATGACATAGTTGGACCCTCATGAATATAAATCAATCTAGATTTCATTCACCCATTTCATTCCCATTGCTCATGTTCCTCCACTCGCACCTTATTTTAATTAGGGAGATACACTTGGGCGTTATAAACTTAAACAGTACATTAAAATATGTATCTGAAAACATTCAAGGCGAGAAATAAGCAACGCAGCGCTTAAAAGTGCTACTAGAATTTCTCCCCTCTCTCTCCGTCTCAGCTGCGCGATGTGCTCTGAGCCATAGACATAGACATAGAAAGGTAGACGCCTCCTTCGACTCTGATGCATGTGCATCGAGGGACTAAGGGAATCACGTGTGCATTGCTTCCACGTGCGTCACATATAGGGAAGTTGCTAGGCCAATCAGAGGTAGGTGGGGGCGGGTCTTTACGTACGCAGCCTGTAAGAACAGCTGAGCCGCGCAACATCGGAACTGGCTCTGTTGAATTGAATTGTAGTCCTTGGATAAGTCCCAGAAAAGTCGCGCTGTGATTGGCCAGTAGTCACTTTGACTGACAGCGTTCCCTTAGTTTTTCCAGGATGTCCGGACTACAACTGTTGCACGTCGCTCCAATGAACTGCAGAGGCGAACGAGGCAACTAGGTCTTTATATCTGTGCTTGAGCAGTAGTGTAGAGTTCAGAGATCCCATAGCCCGGAGGGAACAGAGCTGACGACTGACACTGTGATTGGTCCAAGAAAAACACACCCCTTGTTTCTGAGCTAAAGGGCCATTTCACCTTTGGGACAACCCTATCTTATTTTATTGTTGTTTGGGACACGATCAACACAATCCTGAGTTATTTTTTGCGTTCAATCTGTGTTTTTAGATATTTTAGTATTTCAGCAAGACTAGTGATGCATTTTTGCATCATCAGTGATGTGTTTTGCATCATATGATGCATTTTGCATCACTAGTACATGCTGAAATACAAAAATATCTCAAAAAACAGATTGAACACAAAAAATAACTCAGGATTGTGTTGATCGTGTCCCAAACAACAATAAAATAAGATAGGGTTGTCCCAAAGGTGAAGTGGCCCTTTAACTAAAACATTAGTAATGAAGCCATTTGTATGTTGTCTTTAACATTAAAGTAGATAAATAAATAGACTACATTTCCCGTACAGTGTCTTAACAGATCCTCTGAAGTTGTCTATTCCCAAATGTTTCTTTCTTGATTGTGGAAAAATATATCAATGAAAGATATTTAAAACATGTTTAATTGAAAAGGTTACACATGATTTTAAAATAAATAATGTAGCTACATTCAGCAACTTTGCTATTAATATTTAATCATTTCATTAATGTGACTATATGCAACTGAATCACTGTCATGTACTGCATGTACCAGTATCTGTTTTCTTAATAATACATAAATAAGCTCCATCTAAAATAGCCTTTCTGCTCAGCAGGCAGACAGTGACCCATGGTCACATTAGTGCTATTTCCCTGGCTGCCTTCCAAAGATAGAAGAGGGCCACTTCAAAATTGATCACAGTGTTTTAATCTCGGCAAGATTAAGAGACCTGAAGTTAATTACAGAACAACAACAAAAAAGGCAGGAAGGGGATGGCCCAGGCTCTTGAACCTGATTAAAAGGAATACAGATCTATACATACACATCCTGGAATCAAACAAGCCAACAAGAAGAAAAATAAAACAAATCCCTGTTCGTTTTTACTCATCAACATTATTAGATCAGTGATTCTCATAGTGAGGTCTGGAGACATCCAGCTGGGTCCTTATGGGCCCAGAGCAAAATGTAGTTCATAAAGTTTTCATATCTTTGGCTATTTTATTTTTTGATATTTTGAGGAATCTTGAGAAAACATTTTCACAACACAAATCTTCTCTTATGGAGGTTCCTAGAACAACATATTTTCAGACATTCGCGGCGCCAAATACTGTACATGTATCACTTTCGGGGTCCTTGACACGAAAATGTTAGAGAATCATGGCATTACGCTGACTTCTGCTCTCAAACCTCTGTTGTTCGGGCCGCCACGCACGTCACAGAATAATTCCGATTCAGAGCCAGCGGTTCGCCGACAGGCAAAGAACCCTGTGAATAGACTTGTCTCCCGGTGACAGGATCAGTGCCTCCCCTTCTCCTATGTGTGCATTCTTAATCAAATAAGCAGCTCTCTCTTTATTAACTCGGACAGGCTTACTTCAGATAAGCCCTGCCGTTTTAAGCCACTCCGGAGTGGAAAGCAAGCCCCCGGAGGTGATGAGAGCTGACTGCGGGACTCAGAGATGCGAGCTCTGAGGCTGACTGTGTTATTGTCTGGGACTGGCCCGCGACTCAGGAGAGAATCACTTCCTCTAATGGAAAACTATTGTCTGCCACTGAGGACATAGCGCTGTGGGGCATTCACCCCCATTGGTCTGCGCGGACTTATGCGCGAGGAAGAATGAAACACTATCCAATGGAAAGCTATTTTAGAATTGTAATATCCACTGAAGTCGATTGTGATTACTGGGTACATACTGAGATGGGGGTTGGATCCTTGTTGCATGCCTGGGTGCTTATTCAGGCTTCATGGTAATTCATACTACAAAAAAATAGCAAAAAAGAAAAAAGAAAAAACTATTTAATGTATTAGAAAGAAGAAAAATAGATACCATTGCTTTTGTTCAGCACCGTAACATAACAGTTTTACCTTCAAAACTCTTGAACGCCGCTTATCTGCAAACAATGAGGCACTTTGAGCATTATTTATTCATTTGACTGCATAGGATATAGGTTAAGGAACAAAACAGAATGCAATTAGAAGACCGTCTTTGCTAGAAATGTGCTGCCTTGCCGGCGGCAAATGAGCATTACTAATTTACTCCTTCTTCCCATGTAGTCTATAGTTAATGTCTAATGTAAAAGGATGACACATTAACACGCCTTTTATTTTACAGTGTGACACAAGAATAGGGTCAGCGGCAGTTCAACCTGCTGTAATGTAAACTGTAAAATGATATGAACGGCGTGTGTGCGTGTGACTCCGAAGGAAACATTCACGACAGAATCTCCCTGAGGACGAGGGACTCCATTTGCCCGGCGGGGGGCTCCTCTCCCCGCTGAGACGGAACGGAACCAGCGTGGTGCGCACGTTATCCAATCTCTCTTTTCTGATTCTCAACAGGTCGCACGTTCCCGCTCGAATTCGCCTCCGTTCAGAACCCCAAAATTGAATGTCTTGTTTGGTCGTGTAGAGTTCCAGTGTGAACTTGCTTTGCCTTTTACATTTGCTGCCGGGCAATCGTTATTATGATGGTTTTTTTGTGTGTGTGTGTGTGTGTGTGTGTGTGTGTGTGTGTGTGTGTGTGTGTGTGTGTGTGTGTGTGTGTGTGTGTGTGTGTGTGTGTGTGTGTGTGTTTTTCCCCCCCTCAGTTCACACACATTTCTGGCTTAAGTTTGACATTCTGACACTCTGGAAGCTTGGGAAAGCAGCTTGAGTGTCTGGGTCCGTCCTGAAATCACACCAGATGAGGAAAAGAAAAACAGAAAAGAAAGACAAACTGCAAAAAACAGCAACAGTGGCAGAAAGGAAAGACAAACTGTTCTTGACCCGTTTAAGGCGATTATTTCTGTCAGCGCCGATTTCCGTTAACTTTGACCGATTTTTCCTCTTTTTCCATTAAACAACAATCACACAATAAACTTCTCTCTTTTCCGTTTAGTCCTAATATTAGCGCGGGTATTCTGAAATGACAAATCCGCCTCTCAATCCTTATTCTCAAATGACTCATGATAAATCTGCCATTTCGCAGGGGATAAATAAAGTGTTTGCTTCTAGCCTGAGGAGGTCCATGGTGGTTTGCGTGGCAGGAGGGCCCGTCTCTGCAGAGCACTCTAACGGACTAATTGCTCAGGCAGAAAGGGTGCCGCACATTCTGCCAGACATGGGACCCCCTGGGGGTGGGGACTGGGGACGGCTAAAAAAGGAGAAGCTAAACAGGATTGGACTTTATACTAGGAGACTAGATAAATGTAATGCTTAACCACTTTCAACCTGGTGTTCCTATTTCGGCCACAAACGTTTTTCTTTTTAGCCCAAAAAGATCTACAGGCTCACAAGGCATCACGTTGTGATGTGCCGTGGGCTTGTAGATCTGCTATTTTTGCTCCCCCCCCCCCCCCCCCCGTTGCTATTTTCTTTTCTTTTTTTAAATATGGCACAAGTGGTTAAATATTCGCCAGGAAACATCATTTGGCCTAAAACTCTGATAGATTTTCAATACTTTATATCATTTACAATATACTTTATGTGATAAATAATAAACTGTATTTGTATAGCACCTTCACTTGTCATGAAATCCTGCTATTGAGGCTATACTTACCCATAATACTCTTGGTAAGATTTAAGAAAGGCAAATCTCCTGGTACAGTATGACGCATGGCTCCAACCTATAATAAAATAAAAAAAGAACAGCATGACTATACAAATTCAGTAAAACACAACATTATTAGCATTGAGAATACAGTATCTAAACACTGACACAATACATTTTATGGTGAAATATTTTTTTGTTATCAATGTCTTAGTATGGAGTTATTTCATTATACAACTTTCTAATATATTACAGCTATTTATCATATTTTGTTACCCTTTCTTATGTTTTTTTACACTTTTAAAGACATCTAATTATTCCCAGCTTTGCATCTAGATTATGGAAAGACTTAAAAGCAACAGGAACATGTGTTACATTGGAGTTTTTTTTCTTTTAGAGAGGGTTTATGTGCAGCTAGGTTAGATAGGGGGTTAGATAAGAGGTTAAACGGGGTTAGTTTGATTACCTTGTGGGGCGGAGGTCTGTTTAAACTGCCATCCTCGCTGTGCCGAGGGTCAGCTGGGGGTCATTATGAGTTCTCTTTAATGGACAAGGCAAAAGGCAGGCTCTTTAAAAAATGACTGGGAGATGCATGGCTCACATGACCGGAGGAGAGGCAAGAGAGAGCAAAACAACAAAGAGAGAAAAGAAATCCCCCCATATATATACTGTACATACAGTACTCTATAGAGGTCTTGTAGAGAACGGCGTTAATGCAGAATTTATACTCCCGGCGTGCGACCCGAGTCGAGCGCCAAGAACGGCAGGTCTACTGTGCATTAAGCTCACTTGGCTATTTTCAACGCGCGACTCCGACGTACAACTAGGCATAAAGCAGCGTTTTTCCAACCATTGCTAAAGTGCTTCATCTTTAAAGATCATCTTTAAATAGCCACCATTTAATTCATGTATTCATTTTACTTTTGATAGTGTCCTGAACGGGCAGGAAAAGTGATAGAATCAGAAGATAGAGAATCAAATGTGACGTGACGTCTTTTCTTTTGTTATTCCATAGTAACTAATGAGTCGAAATGTACCAAAAGTAATGTCAAATATGTGCTCCGTCATATGACAGTGTCGCGCTCCCAAGACTGACGATTGTACAAGCTCACATCTTTGGCATGTAGCACCAAAGTTATATACTGTCATATACTTATAAGACTAGAAAAGTCACATACAGTACTGTACAAGGTCACAAAGAACAGCACTGTTTAAGTACTGCTGTGTCATCCTGTTAACAGTACTTTGACATTTTGCTTTTATGCTGGAGACAATATTTGATGTTGTTTTGCATCAGCGCTGTCACCATGTCTGGTTTAGTTCACTGTGGACTCATCAATGGAGGCCAGTGGCTAAAAAGTATCATCATCAATCTTTATGTTAGTTTAGATTATGGTTACTTTGTTTTAATGTATAAAGCATCATGAATTATTCTCTTGAAGCAAATTCTTTCTTTCAAAATGTTTATTGAGCATCAACCAAGAAGAAAATATTAAAGGGCTTACATAAGCTCAGTTTAATGTAGTCAAACAAAGTTTCTAAACGGGAACACTTACCAAATTCTACGGCGTATGATTTAAGAATTAAAAACGGAATATTAGGCCTACAAAGTTGGAGAGCGTTATTGATTTTTAACTTTTTCTTTTTAATTATAAAATTGAAATGATTCGTTTTAGAGCTTCTAAATAAAATGTGGGCTTGAGGGGGAAGGGGTCACAAAAATCAAAAGTTCCCGGGCCGTTTTGCAGCTATGGGTATTTGGTTTACAGAAACTCTGTACAACTATTTAAGATGTATTAAAGGGAAGGTGTTGGGGGGGGGGGACAGAAACACTATTACTAAGCCTTTAAGAATGAAGCAGCTGACAACACCCACAAATCCACACCATGCTTTCATAAGCCCTTTAACACTGAAGAACGGTTATCTTACAAAAGGAGAAAAAACAACAACAATACAATATGTCTGCAGTATGACTTTTCCTCTTTCCATTTTGTAAAGGTATAATTTACAAGGGACACAGTTCACCAATCCCCCCCCCCCCCCCCCCTCCCACCCCTACCTCCCCTGGGAAAAGAATATCTACATTAAACCGCACTTTGCTATAGAACTAAACTACAACATGTCTTTCTTGTTAAGGGATCCATCACGCACTTCCGGGAGGGCTGATAAATTAAGTTGTTCTGAAAGCTATGTAGAAACATTGTATTAACATCTTAGAGGTGTTATTTAGTAACCAAACAGAATATAGGCTGATACAATGTGACCCTTTACAATCGCATAGCTGAGAGAGGAACTTAATGTACTTCAAAGATGATGTATTTCTTCATCTCAATATCCACTAGAGCTCAGTTTTAGAGGAAAAGGATACATTATTTATTAACATCTTTTTTCATCTGGTGGAGATTTTTTTAGTAACCGGGGCGGGGTTGGGGGGGATGGGGGTGGACGTTTGTTTTGGAAACCAGGGTTTACCAATTCATTGTCATTACTGTCCCCGCGTTTTCCTTGTTGTTTATTAGCCGGTTTGTTTCAATTAAACTCTAAAAAGTGAGGGAGTGTCCATACAAAATCCATTACTTGGGTTGAAACAGCCATGAGGACTCTTGATGCGGGGCCCGCACAAACAGTTCAATATCTGGTGTAGGGCTGCTCTCTGTACACGCCCTTGGATGTCCGTGAGGCTGGCGCTTTCCTGCCGTTGTTGTTTGCCCACTCTTCTTGACCTGATTGAGAGCAAAAGAACAGATAAAAGACAGACACTAAAACAGGGGTTTTCAAAGTGGGTGACGGGGCACCCTGGGGTGCCGCGATGGCAGTCCAGGGGTGCCGCGAGATCATTTGATAATATTTTGAATTTATTTGGACACTTGAAAATTATTTAGTATCATTTTAAACTTGAAGTACAAAGTTATTTTCAGTCAGTTCTAACCAAAATGGCTGTTATTTCAATGTTTTCCACGCAACATAATCACTAAAATATCGTCACTGTCGGGCAGAAACCTCATATCTCCAAGTTTCAAATGTATACGTCTTTTGGTAAAGCAAAGCCCTGCTTCATCATACAAGACTGTCGCACAAAACTAGTGAAAACAGCCGATCTACAAGCACAGCCGATCTGTGTGCTTGTAGATCTGCTGTTTTCACTAGTTTAGTACATTTAATAGATGATAAATACAAAACGAACGGTTTTGGACATACAAGGTTTCCACCTGACAACGACGATATGCTATAAATATAAGGTGCTGTGAGTGAAAATTATAATGTAGGGGTGCCTCGGATTAAAACAATATTTATGGGGTGCCCTGAGACAATAAAGTTTGGGAACCCCTGCACTAAAACATACAGTACACAAAAGACCCTGCAGGAGCCCATACAGTATGTCCTGTTTCGGTAGCAAGAGACAGCATGATGTTCAAGTACACCCCATGGACATGACGTTAAGATGTCTCAGGGACGACCCAATCCTTGATGCTGAGCGCCAAGCAAGGAGGCATTGGGACCAATTTTTAGCGACCCAACAGGTGATCAGGTGGGCGGACACTTTAACCGCAAGGCTAAGTTTCCATAATATACGCCACCAGGGTCTAAAGCTGGTTGCACACTGCTGCGTTTCTGAAATCCGAAATCTGCAATAACGTTTTTTCAGGCTAAGTAGAGAGAGAGGAGAGAGAAAGACAGCAAGGCACCCAGTGGCGACAGTTGCGAAAATCTGAAAAAATCAACCCTGGTCCGAAAATAAATATGAAACAGGCGGAAGTGTACAAACCTGATAGACATAACGTGAGGTTGATTTTTTTGTTATTTACATACTCCGAAATTCGCTCCAATATTCGTCAGAAAAAATGCAGCAGTGTGCAAAGACATTAAATGTCTTAAACGGAAGAGTATAGGGAGACCACCCATAGAGTTATAATATATCTAGAGAACCGGACTGCTCCGCCATCACCTATTTCAATGAAGTTGCTCACACAGTACACAAAGCACCCGGAAGTACCCTTTTTAAATGCACCAGATTTTGGTGCTCAAATGCGGACGAAGGGTTTCAAACGGTAGAAGCATGGCACAGTAGCGTTTTAAATGTGGAAGTACTGCATACAATACAACCTTTTTACGCTCTCAAGAGTAAAATTATTGTTTAACATCTGGCATTACTTAATTTACGTTTGCTTGTTATCTCTCCTATAAAAACAGCATGGAATTGTGGACAAAATCTGATCCAACAACAACAAAATATCCTAAGTCTTGGGTCTGAGGCTAAATCTAAACCTTGATTAGATCTAAAAGGTTGAAAACCATTGTTTTAAATGAACAATGAGGATGTTATTGTGTGTACCCCCACTATACTGTATAACATCATAATGTATAGGCTCTTTGTAATCTCGAGTCATGACCTCCACTGTGAACACGATGCATCACAAAATGACTGATAAGAGTTAGTTATCCCATGACAAAAGGCAAACGGAGAGACGGGGAGAGCCAGCGCCACTAAGGGCTCGCCTCTCACGTGGACGGATGCATGGCAGATAATTGAATCGGGGGGATCAAGTAGCTACTTGAAAAGAGACCCGTTTAGTGGCTCCCGGTGAAAAAGGTCACAATTACCATTAGCCCACCTCAGCCGTCGTTCGGCTCTCGCTGCCGTCAATGTTCAAGTACCTACATATCGATGGCGTCTTTTGTCTGATCTTCAGCCACTCCGCGGTCTCCCCTTCCCCAGAGCTGAGCGCTCACAAAGGGCTCGGGTTCTTTCTTTTCTACAAGGCGAGCTCTCCGTTGGCAGCCCATAACCAATAGTCCTTAATTAAACCTGTCAGCCTTTTCACCTGACAGTCACTTTGAGAGAAATGAACCAAGGTAACCTTGTGCGTTTTGAGAATAAGGGGACGGTATATCATCCTCTGTTTATCTGAGGTGGCGTCCCTTTGAATTGAAGTCGAGCGGTCCTTTTGTTTTCTCGTGATGCAAAGCCCCCTATGGCGCACCCTCGCATGCCGCATGGCGGGCCCTGATTGCTTGGCGGTCCCAACTTGTGTGGTCAGCAGTGGCGGGGAAGTTACTTAAGTTTATTAAACGTTGTTTCGATCCTTTTATTGACCGGGGTCGCCCAGGGGTCTGTACTTGACGCCCTCCTTTTTTGCTTTACTGAAAAGATTCCAGTCGACAAATTGTATATTCGTGAGCTTGTAGATTGGATATTTTGGCAGGATGTTTGCCTATTTTAGCTGAATGTTTGCCTATTATGACATGACCAGAATAGAAATGCAAGGGTCGAATGTGATTGAACATTTCAATCTTTATGATGATCCTTCAACAATTTAGAAATGCATGTCTTGGGATAGACTGTGAATTGAAAATCTAGTTTTCAATCCAACTTTGGGTTCACTCCCAGTCATGTGTTGGGACAATTGTGTGTAAATATAGACATGTATAGATGTCACTTCATGATGTGTATCTTTTTACCTGAGGAATATTCAAAAGGATTGTAACATTATTTGAGTTGCAATACTTCCTTTTTATACATAATTACAGTGTAACATTCCAAAGCACTTTCAAATAATTATCAAATGTGGCAAGTAGTTTCCATACAGTTTAAATACCACTGCACAAAGAAGTGAAGGGAACAAAATGTTCCCTTAATCTTTGAGATTTCTTTGAGCAGTACTACAGTATACTATACTCAAATAAATTCAAATAAATTAAGGGAACATTTTGTTCCCTTCATTTCTTTGAGCGGTATATGTATATTTCTTTCCATACATCTTTTCTAGGTAGTCTAGGTTAATTTCTCAAGAACAATACTGTGCAGTGTCATCATATCTGCCATCAATTGTTGATTTGGGCTTTGCTGTTATAAACACACAATTGCCAAAAGAAGTCACTTGAGAGACCGTACTGTAATGCGAATTAATTGAAATAATGAGTTGCATAAATGTATCCGTATACATTTTTGTACAGTCAGTATTTAGTGATAGTTGATAGTGTGTGTCCGTCACAAGAGAATCCACTACAGCTGTGGTGCATTGTTTTTGCAGTTTGAGGCAACAGTGCATGCTCAGCAGTGGTGGAGGAAGTGCTCAGAAGTTGGATTTAGGCCTAGAATTATTGAATGCTTTAACTATTGAAAAATAGCAGATATACAAGCTCACAGCGCTGCGAGCTTGTATATCTGCTATTTTTTTTTAAACCGTGATCCACTGACAAAAACATAGTTAAAAAAACAAAACAAAAAAACGTAGAAGGATTTAGAAGACACTAAAAGAATCGGGTCAAAATATTCAAAGATTTGCATACATTTTCAAGATTTTTCAAAAAAAAAAAAAAAAAAAATAGCAGATCTACAAGCTTGTATATCTGCTATTTCTTTTATATTTAAAGCATCAAATATTGCGTAATAATGTGTTCGGGCCTAAATGGGTTAAGAAAAAGTAGCAATAGCACAATGTAGAAATACATTATGTAAAAGGCCTGTATTAAAAACCATGAATTTCACATTTTTCATTTTTTTCTTGTTTTTTGGTCTTCCCAGTGTCTCTTCCAGCCCCCCCCCCCCCCCAAAAATAACTATTCATAACTCAGTGATTTTCTGAATGAGGAGTGTCTGAACGGTATACTCTTTTGAAATCTGCCCTCAGTCTAGGTCAGCTTTGGGCTCATTTCCTACTGGGCCACCTCGAGAAGGGGCGGTACTTTTTGGGAGGCTATATTCTATTGAGACTATGAGGTGGGCGGGGTAAAGTGGTGCTAAAATTGGAACGATACAGAGAAGATTAGCATGGTGCCATGCAAAAAGTGGAACAATACAGAGAAGATTACATGATGCCATGGTATCTTCTCTGTATCGTTCAAATTTGAGCCCAAAGACAGCAAACAAAAGGCATTTTGGTATTGCATCTGAAATGGCTTGGAATTAGAGACAGACAGAACATGACATTTCAATATGTGAGTGGTTGTTTAGGCTAAAACCTGTATAAAACCACATTATGGACCAATATTTATATAAAATATATATTTTTAAAAGCATGGTGTGGCCCCTTTAACTACTTGAAGCCCAGAATCCACATTCTGGTGGACTCACCCTTTACCAATTAAATATGGGTGAGGTCTGCTACCGTTTACATAATCATAAAATAAAAACGGCACCTGCATTATATACCAGATACATGTCCAACTCACCATAGGATTCGTAAGATTCCCCACTGCCGTATTCGTAGTAGTCGTCCGAGCTGTGAAGGCAGAGACAGACAGCTGACAGTCAGTAGTAGTCTACTATCGGTAAACATGACACGAGAGTAAAAAACTGAAGGCTATCCATCAAACTTAGTTGAAGGTATCAGCAGATAATTGACATGTGTAAGGAAAAAACAACAACACCAATACACCATTAAATAACATCAAAGTCACATTGGGTAATAAGCGGTCACAGGCGCTAGTCAATAATGGCGTAAACATGGTTGAGGTTGTCTTTCAAAATGGTTCCGCCTGGAACGTAAACGCGGGAAAGCAAAGATCAGACGGCGTGCAATCACTCAAAAGTTTGCATTGCACATCTGGCGGGCCCTCACAAGTAATTTCCCTTTCCATCTTTCCTCACAAACCTACAGTTCCATATCAACGGGTGCAGAGATCCATAAGAGATGGCAACTTTAATGAAAAATAAAAAGGTGCGTGAGTTTGTTGCGTCGTGAGCGAGCGTGTGTGTGTATGTGTGTTGGGGGCATCTTGCCGAGTGGTTCATTTCTTGCCTTATTCTTCATTTATTTATCCTCCCCAGTCCCCGGTGAGTTGCTGACAGAACAATCCTGCTCCGGTATCATTCAGTAACGGTGCCATCATTCAGCAGAGGCAATTCATCATAGGGCTGCCACTGAGGCGACGTCAGCCCGTCACCCAGCTGAGGCCTCGCTCCTTGCCTGTCAGTCCGCGACCAGTCTGACAGCAAGGAGTGCCTCATCCTCTCCCTGGATTAGAGGGGGCTGAAGGCGCCAGCCAAGGCTTCTAGCCTCGGCTGTATACCGCCGTCAACAGCAGAGGACATCTGAGGGTGAACTTGGGGGCTAACCGATCAACGAGTGGCGACATCAAAGGCTGCAGATACCACTATATCATTTTCTGAAAGCCACTGGATGTGTAAGGGGGGAAAAAACTCAAACACAACAAGGCAAACGGATGGAGGACAGAGATAAGAATTCCACTTGTAGGACCCCTATGGCAGGTTAATAAGATAGAAGAATGTCTCATTAGAGGCCTGTGGCTCAGCTTAACCTTGCCCAGGTTTATTTGCACAAAGGCAGTGCAAAGGTATTTGCATAAAGCATTAGCGACGATAGCTCTGGACAAATAGACGGACAGGGGAGAAAACATAAACAGGAGAAAACATAATCTCTCCCTTGGAGTGAATGAAATAGAAAAAAAGAGAGGCAAAATTGTGTCAGGGTAGACAGTATTTGTTGTAGTAAATTTCTCCCACTCGTAAGATTTGACAGCGATATTGTATTGTGAAATGTTGTGGTTAAACTTTAAGCCTGCATTTCTCATACGTTTTCATGTGAAGGACCCCCAAACTAATATGTATTATGTAATAAACTATGACGAAAAACTTTCGTCGACTACTTTTTTCACTGACGAAAACAAAATAAATACTAAGCTACGAGGACTAAAGCTGAATATATTTACAAATTACAATTTCGTCAACAAATAGAAACTAGACTAAAATGAGACGAAGAAATTGGGTAGAACTAAAAGACACGTCATTTTGGTTGCGCTCGTTTGCCCCCACAAAACTGTGAAAAGTGATGACTCATCACTAAACCATAGTTTTTTTTGGCCCGTTTTTAGCCCAGGGAATGTTTTTCGAGCAAAACAAATGCTTGCAGAATCATGAAAAAACCCTAGTTCGACCCCTCACATGCTACTTAAAGCGGATGTATTTTTATTTTTATTTTCCTGTATAGGAAAGTCAATGAGACCCCAAATTTGATTGGCTCCCACAAAGTTTTCAAAGGAAGTTGGGTTTGAAAAAGTTCAGAGGTGATAGTAGACACCTTTATGAACACATCTGTGACTCGGCTAACTTTCCCTAATTACAAGTGTAAAATAGAGCATTGCAACGCCAAAATAAGTATTCGTGAACCAAATCAACTGTAGATTTAGTCGAATAAAATCTTATTTAGTCAACTAAAACTAGACTAAAACATTCTAGATGACAAAAATATGACGAAATGAAAATGTATTCAAAAGACTATGACTAAAACAAAATCTGAATTTGCTGTCAAAACCAACACTGCTTTGAGATTGAGAACGTTCTGCACTGCTTTAATCCATGCACCAAAACTCTCCACTGCATGGTCAAGTATACTCAGACACTTTACTCTAACTTTTTGCTGTGCTGGCTTATTCAACTGTATAGTACAAACAATGCAACAGTGGCAGAAACAAACAAAGCATTTCCCTCGCACTAATGTCTCCCCTTCACAAAGCGAGGCCAGCTGTTGTTGTTGGGAGTGTGAGCTTTTCCAATCAGCACTCACTGCAAGCAGTGCCACCATGCATCTGCCATGGATGTCACAACGCTATAGTATCCTTGACACCACTCGTTTGGGAGAGAGAGCCGGCCTGGACGAGGAGCAGAGGGAGACGAGAGTGTGCAAGGGAGAGAGAGAGAAAGTGTGTGTGCAGTGGTGGAAAAAGTACTCACATATTTTGAGATCTGAGATGTAGTGGAGTAGAAGTAAAAGTATTGGAATTTGGAAATACTCAAGTAAAGTACAAATACCTCAAAGTTGTACTAGTACAGTACTTAAGTAAATGTACTTAGTTACTTTACACTACTGAGAGAGAGAAAGTGTGTGTGTGTGTGTGTGTGTGCGTGCGTGCGTGCGTGCGTGCATGCGTGCGTGCGTGCGTGCGTGCTTGCGTGCGTGCGTGCGTGCGTGTGTGTCAGACATACCACACAGACCTGATGCATGCTTTGGCTTGTCATGTTGTGTCCCCCATGACAAGACCTGACAGGATGCTAAATAATTAGATTTCACACCATGCTAAAACGCTGGGATATACTGTACTATATATTCCACGATCGTATCCTTCAAAAATAATGTCACAAAATCAATTTGCCACAATTCACATTTTGGGCAGAGGCGAATAAAGACGTGTAGACATAATAACTAATCTTGGCTAAGCAGGCAAGCAGTCCTGCATGTACAAATGTCTCTCATACATTCAATTACATACAAATCGAAAGTCACCCCAACAGCTACAGTATAAATCAACACTAAAGTACCAGTACCAAGCAGTATTTCCCCCTTTTTTGAGAGGTGCTAAAGTCTCCTACATCTGGCTTTGTCTGTCTGTATGTATGTCCGTATTCGCCAAGCTTTGCGGGACGCTTAACTCATTACTAAGTACTTTATACATGTATGATGTCACAGAAGCCAAAAATAAAAGGTTCAAGAGAGAGAAATGCTTTAATTTCATTCACTAAAAGGCAATTGTCTTTTGAGAACATCATCTGGGGTCCAGATGATGTTCTCAAGTGGCTGCGTAAAAACACAAAATATTATGAACTATATAATGAAATAACCAAACATAGCAGAAACTCCTGGTTAACTTGTGGTGAAAGTGTGGGGGTTGCACTTTATTTTGGGATATTGGGTGACATTTTAGTCTTTTAGATAATTCTCAGTGGAGCTAGAAAGATTGGTGAAAATAAGCAATGCTCAATGGTGGCAGGAAGCTTCTGCAGCCCAGTAAACTAAGGCAGGAAAAGTGTTAATAAAATCAACTCATAAAAGGCACTGCTCACACACTGGGTATGATTTTTTAATGTAGAGTAGCCAATTATTTTTTCCCCTTTTTCTCCTTGCAATTTAGTCGTCATTAATTCCCTCGCTTGCTCTTGCTATTGTAACCTACTGGCTCACCTGCCAGTCTCCACCAGGAGTGGAAGTGGAAGCGCCTGGGTCCTACTCCTCCTGTTCAACATGTCCTGCTGATAGGTGCCCGTAGGAGTAACGATCGCCCCAACCTGGCTTCCCTCCCCTGAACACGGCCACCGGTACTTGACCCCTGTCCCGCCCGAGTACACTTTAATCACTCTCTATTGCAGGGGTCTTCAACGTTTTCAGGCTAAGGACCCTTTAGCTGAGAGGGGGCCCCACTACATATTGTATAAAATTGTGTTGCAGATTTTCATCGATTTCATAGATAGATTCATAGACTTGTTTGACAGCACTGTCATCAGTCCATGTTGGATTCATGTTAATGTGTTTTTTCAGACATTTAACTACTTAAATTGTCGATACTAAGTAAACTTGACCTTTCACTCTGCACTTGGTCGGCTCTTTTTTACCTCTACTACACCCAACCTATTTGCCGAAAATAGCCGATCTACAAGCTCTCAACGCCTCGCAGCTTGTAGATCTGCTGTTTTTGGCTAAAGTTCTCCTCAGAATAGGGATGTGAGGGTTCAAGTTGTTAATTTAAAACAATTATCCTATCACACAAAGATTTGGCGGCCCTCCTGTTGTAACTCTGAGGACCCCCTATAGGGGTTCCGGACCCCCTGTTGAAGACCTCTGCTCTATTGTCGACGAAAGGAAAATAGCTGACCCCACGAGCTCACAACACGCCGCCCTGCAACACGTTGTGAGTTTGTAGAGCTGCCATTTTTTTGCTACTTTTGAAAATTGTTTGGACAGGGAGGCCATAGGCTGAAATAGGTTAACAGTCTTTTCTTTTGGTTTTGTCCCAAGCTGGGAAATCATTCGATTTCGAAATGTCTCTTTGATTTATCCCTACATTCCAGCCCTTTAACTTGTGACAACAACAATCCCTGGTTGTGGTCCGACATGTCGCAGGCTGCCTAACGACTCCAAAAGCCACTGGGCACTTCTAATTTCTGGGCTGACATTTTATCAATATCCCTTTCACTACCTCTCTCACCAGCCTCCACAATGTCTTTCCCCCACTCAGGTGCCCAGGCTGATGGGGCCCTGGGTTGAATCCTGAAGGTCACCGGTGTGGGTGAAATTACTGGTATGCAGTGTTGTTTTTGACAGCAAATTTTGATTTAGTTTTAGTCATAGTCTTTTGAATAAAATGTCTTTTAGTTTTAGTCATAATTTAGTCACCTGAAAAGTATTCGTTTTAGTCTAATTTTAGTCGACTAAATATCATATGATTTTAGTCGACTAAATCTACAGTTGATTTAGTCAACTGAAATATATTTTGGCAGGCCTTGATGGCATCGTAATGACTGATTTTACACTTGGTTGCATGCTGAAAATAGCAGATCTACAAGCTCACAACGACGCGTTGTGAGCTTGTAGCTCGGCTATTTTCAGCATGCAAAACCTGAGAGCAACCAAACATAAAATGACTGTCTTCTCCACTAGTCCCTCCCTAACGTTTTAGTCTAGTTTTTATTTTGTTGACGAAATTGTCAATATATGTAGTCTTAGTTTTAGTCATCACAGCTTAGTTTTTATTTCGTTTTTATTTAGTTTTCGTCAATGAAAAAAACACAGTCGACAAACACTTTTAGTCATAGTTTTAGTCAACGAAATCAACACTGCTGGTATGCGTGGCCCAAAGTCGTGCAAAGTCCAAAACACTGTGGCATGGCCTGGGCCACAGGGTGGTGGTCCAGGCTGGTAATCCGCCCTGACAGCACGGCGCAAGTTCGAGTCCCGATCCCAACGACCTTTGCTGCGTGTCATCCACCCCATCTCTCTCCCCAGTTCCTGTCAACCTACTGAATACCTATCAATAAAGGCAGAACAATGTCTTAAAAAACAACAAAAAAACACTGTGGCATGGTTTTGTGAAGTGAGCGAGCCAATATGTCTCTCCATGTCCATCTAGAACTGTAATATTAGCAAAAAGTGTTGGTATTTATTTATCCGTTTAATTTCTTTTCTATTCCGAGCACACCGAGTATGCATTGCGGGTTAACAGGTAATGATGCGAGTAAAGCAACCAAGAAGTGACAATTTGCGGTAATTATATTACTGCATTCAATGGACTGCATGCTTTCAAGGTTTTTAGGTTCCGGCTGATTCACAAACAGTGTGACAAAAAATGCAGCAACAAAACAAACAAACAAAAATATTGAAATTGTTATCACCTCACCTGTTGTCAGAATTGTATGAATGTAGGAATAAACCATGCGTACTTTAGACTTCCAGTGTATAACATCCTTGTACAATGTAGGTTTCATCATTGAATCCAAATCAAATCACTGCCAAATCAAAACTGTACAGCTGGCAGCCAGAGCTTAACAGGAGGTGCCGATGGTGATATAATAGCTATGATACTATGATATGAATATAATTTAGCTCTATACAGTATATATACTTTGTTGTAGGACAAATGACAGAAGAAGCAGATCTACACGCTCACAACACATTTTTATTTTATTTTAATTCAAGTCGCTATATATTTGTACCACTTGTTGTTATGCCAATTCACCCTTCCCACACTTGTACTGTTTGTGTTGCCACGTACTGCTGTTGTATCCTGCTGGCTCACCTGCCAGTGAGGAGCCCCCACCGGGAGGACAGAGAGGTCCTGCTCCAGCCGGTAGGACTAGGAGTCAATACAGTGTATATACTGTACCAGCAACAAAGATGACCCTCCCTGCCTGGCTTCCCTCACCTGTGTTCGTATGGGATGGTGTTTTCCTCTGGTGTTTCAGTCCGAGTGTATCAAAGGGTGCGTTCGGAAATGCGCACAGGACTGCGCGGGCGTTTATCGTGGGCTTGCCCAGGCCTTACGGCCTGGGCATAAATATAACGATTGCATTCACCACGGCTTCGTAACTCGCGCGGCGCTCCGCTGGCCGCGCGGCCCTGGCCCGCTCTTCGCGGCCACTCGCGCCTGCGGCGCTCGGGGGCGAAGAGCAGGACCAAGGTCCGCTGGCCTTCGCGCCGCTTGCAATGTCGTGGACAATAACTGTGACATCTAACCATAAAACGAGCGCTCTACCACACCCGGTGCGCATTTCCGAACGCACCCTTTATATACACTCTGACTGAATCACCAGTAGAAAACACTCTCTCGTGTTCGTATAGAGGCTCAGCCAAACCAGATGCATAGCGATGAACGCCTAGACTCTGCCATGGTGGACAGGTACCGGTACTTTACCTCTGCACTAACCAAGCACCCTGCAATGTCTTTTGAAGAAAAGAAAATAAATTGTTGAAATATTTCACCTACAGTATAATGACATACCCACAAGGTTGAAGTGCCCCTTCCTAGAAATTTATGGAATCAAAAAGTCCAATAATATTATTTAAAAAAGAGTGAAAGTCAGCGGCTTAAAAAATGAAATAAAAAATAAATAAACAATACTCCAAAAATGTACTTAAAAGGATCCCTGGCTAATACGACAAATATGCCTTAATACATTATAATTGTCCTCTATAACTACAATGTAAAATTAAAAACACCTTAAATATTGTATTTCTTCTAGAAATAGCTAATCTTCGATTCGCAATTTCTAGAAGAAATAAAATAATTTAGGTGTTTTTAATTTTACATTGTTGTTAAAGAGGACAATTATAATGTTTTAAGGCATATTTGTCGTATTAGCTAGGGATCCCTTTAACTTATAGTACACTCAAGTAAACTAGTAGTTACTATCCACCACTGGTTATATTATGTCAGTAGAGGCATTGCCCTGGCTGTCACATGTATGAAATTGAAAAGCTCTCTTTCCTAGAAAGAGAGCTTAATTTGACATTCATTACGGAAGGCTCCATGTCTCCCAGGCAGCCAAGACACGGAGGAAAGCCATCCGTCTCGAATGCAGTGCACGGACGAACAGGGGTAAAAAGGTCACAGCCACAGGCCTCTCAGGTAAACACGTCTCTATCGGGGAATCCGATTCCAGGTCCACACGTTTTTTAGTTTTTGTTTTTCCACACAGGTTCAAAAACCTGCGTCTCCCAGGTACAGGGAACGTCCATGTCATCTCTGTGAATGGTTCATCTTAAGCACTGATGTTGCCATTCCCGGGCGCCATATAACAGATGGCGGTGTTAAATCTGAATGATGTAGTACACGTCCCTAGTGGACTTTGTTTTCGTCCATCGCCATTACTCTTCCGTTCCTCTGTGATAAATTTGAAAGAGTCCGGGAGGGCATTAGCAGGGAGGCACAGAGGAGGAGACCAGGGCTGATTCGGGGACAGCCTCTTGCTGTTCTCCTATCGCTGTTGTCGGCTGGAAACCTTTATGTCCAAAACCGTTCGTTTTGAAAATAGCTGATCTACAAGCACACAACGCCTCGCACCGCGAGGCGTTGTGTGCTTGTAGATCAGCTATTTTCACTAGTTTTGTGTGACAGTCTTGTATGATGAAGCATGGCTTTACTTTACAAAAAAACATACACATTTTCAACTTGGAGATACAAGGTTTCCTGACAGTGACGCTATACACTACAGGCAGCTCTGGTATGTCATCCTCGTGTGAAGCCAACATTTCCACACCAATCAGGACAGGAAGGACAGTGAATCCTTGACTGACAATGCTGCCTTGATCCCCACAATCGCCTGTGTAATCTTTCAAAGTGGGTTTACGTTCACAAGATTTAACAATATCGATTTAATTTGGCGCTATAGAGGAGGGAAAAAAAGACAACGCAGAACAGTCCTGATTGTACAGAATAGAACTCACTGATGATTTCCGCAGACAACAATAGGCAGAATGAAAATCGTTGGAAAGGAAAAAATATAAAGTTTGCGTGATTTCAAAAGGAAACTGTAAATGGCGGTATAGACAGGCCGGTGATTGCTCAGCATGGGGGCTGATTGCACTGCAATCTGCACAGTTAAAGGTCCTGCTATGGTGTCACAAAGACCCACGATCACCGCTTTACAATTCCAAATCATTCGTACGGTGTGGCCATTCATGTGGCTTTTGGACCCAAATGAATGTAGACAGACGATCAGAGATCTCCACCTGCCCATCTAAATTCAATGTATAGGGGCTAAAACAGCGGAGAAAACCTTGCAAATCTAAAGCCACAAATGCTATGAATACAAATATAACTGTCGCAATATGAGGGACTGCCCTAAAGTCTTTGCAATGGTAATTCAATTCAGATTAGATTTAAAATTTCTGTCCGAAAATAGATGATTTAACTCACACCGTGCACTGTAGATCACCTATTTTCAGCTTTAGGGTTAGTGTTAAAAACAGCAAATTTGTATGCATGCATGCGTCCGTGCGTGCGTGCGTGCGTGCGTGCGTGCGTGCGTTCCTGCGTGTTTTATTTTTAAATGGAGGTCTCGAGAAAAGAGAACCAATTCTGCTGATCTGCCCCAAAACATATCCAACCCCAGTTGTTCTGTGTGTACCGGTATATACTTCCTCTGTTCTTCTCTGCTACGGTAACACAGTTCTCTTCTTGTACTGAGATTTACACTTGTTCCTGTGGGGATGTGTCTGCCCTTTTAAAAACACTGTCACACGCATGCAGCTATACTTGTGACTAGTGTCACCCCAGGGGGACCTGGACCGCGAGGCCTCGGTGGTGGCGTGCCCAATCGAGGTGGAAGGCAACTGTGGTGCACGCACCGCGCGCGGAAGGCCCAGCGGTCTCGCAGGTGTCAAATATGAAATATAAAGCTCTGATCACAACAGAGCTGCGAGTGCCGGCCCGGGCCTCGGCGCGACCTCTCCCAGGGTCCCAGGGTCCGGGGCCAGGCAGAGCCAGGAAGGAACGCACCTGTCATCCTCTGTGTTTCCCCATTACATAGCAGGGGTTCCCAATCGTACACAAAAGAGAAAGTCTTCTTGGGATCCAGTATTACTAAACTAGACCAGGTCAACCTGGTTGTGCCAGACCCCGGTTCTGCCAACCCTCTGGGTTGCCAGACCCAGAGGGTCTGAGGGTCTGTCTGTCATCATCATTTGTGACATCATTTGTCTGCCTTTTGTAGGCATGTCATCATCATGTCATCATCATGACCATCTATGGAGAAAAACAGGACAGACCGACATTTGCTTATGTAGGCCTACCCATTTCATGGGTCTGGCAAATACTTTTGGACATTAACCACTTAAGCCAGATTGAATTTAAATAGCAAAAAGCAATAACATTTGTGTTTGATTTAGTTGAAAATGTCTGGAAAAAAGGGATAAATATATATATTTTTTTAATCCTTGAAAAAGTTCTTCTTTGTTTTTAGGATCATCATTTTTTAAGGCATTTAATCGATTGGACTGACGTGCGAGTGTAGGCTTACAGATGTGCGACTTTGACATGTTTTAATTGTTGATTTCATAAGTCTTATGCTTTATTGCGGCGTAGGTTGCAGATTAGTATGTGAACGGTCACAGCTTGACCTGACATCACGCTCTGGCTTCACTGTGATGTCACACTAACAGAATCCCTTTTATATCCATATATGGAGTTCCCTGATGTCATCAATATTAAAGTGATAGTTCGCCTATTTTGTAACCACAGCTGTATGGAGTACTCACCTATAATGGACTTGTTTCGAGGGCATTATTTAGTCAACTGAATGCAGTGGTCAGAGATGTGGTCAGTTTTCTGCTGAATTAAAAGTAGTTCCATTGAGTTGCCCGACCCATTTTTTTGTAATAAACTAATCCACAAAACCGCCGTCATTATTATTGTTGACATATTTCTACTTCTACGAGTAATGCTCGTTCAACTTTGACCCCTCTGTAACATGGTACTATTTCTTCTCTTGAGTAGATCACTGCGCCGCATTCAACTCAACGGGCGCGTCCCGCGGCAGCCGCAGCACACGCCCCCAAAACAGTCTGCACTGATATCCGCCTGGTCGCTCCTGAAAGCTGAAATCTTGCCTTCGGTCCTAACTATTAGCTGTGGACCCCCTTATATTCCCTCAAAGACCCTGCCCTGGGGGTCCCCGGATCCCACTTTGAGAACCAATGGTACAGACGATATATTTTATTAGTCCAGTGTTGTTTTACGCTCGGCAATCGGTAGCTCTGGTCCATAGCGTAGCGCTATGTCACCGATGAGCCCTTACGCTTTAGGAAAGCCTGCGCACCCTTTCCTCTGTAGTAAAAATACAAAGTACAGTTTCGCTTCTCACCAAAACAAAGACATCTCCATAGAGTAAAAAGCCTGCTTTCAGAAGTGGGGGCAATCTGTCTAAATTTCACGTCTAAAATGCACTTTTTGCCATAAAAGAAAAACTATTTCATCCGAAGGCAAAATCTGGTCAATGGACTTTTCTATTGACAAGATCTGTAGAGGGCGGTGTGGAGTAGCTAAAACTTCCAGTGAAATATTTTCTTTTCTGGACCAAATGTGTATTTTAGACGTGAGGTGGGGGGCTACGAGTGTTGCCACTAAGGACAGTAGGCTTTCGACATCTTAGAACCGTCTTTGTTTTGGTGAGTAGTGAAAGTGTATATTTTATTTTTACTACAGACGAGAGGCTGAGCAGCCTGGGCTGCCGTGGCTCTGAGCGCAAGTGCTCACCAGTGACATAGCGTAGTGTTAGATACGGGACCAGAGGGGAAAGCTCGCTGGCTGTCTTTATCCTTGGGGAAACGGTGAAGACGTTTTTTCTTTTACCCAGAAATGCATGGATATATCTCCCTTGTGTTAGCAATGGCAGATAAGGTTAGCTAAGCTGCTATTCAAGGCTAGTAGGAGCGATCAGCAGCGACCACACAACAAATAAACAGCGTGTGCTGCAGCAGCTCGCAGCAGCACAGAGCATACGCTGTGAGTGATGCGGCGCCATAGAGTTATAGTGCGGCGCAGTGATCTACTCAAGAGAAGAAATACCATGTTACCATGTTACAGAGGGGTCAAAGTTGAACGAGCATTACTCGTAGAAGTAGAAATATGTCAACAATAATAATGACGGCGGTTTTGTGGATTAGTTTATTACAAAAAAATGGGTCGGGCAACTCAATGGAACTACTTTTAATTCAGCAGAAAACTGACCACATCTCTGACCACTGCATTCAGTTGACTAAATAATGCCCTCGAAACAAGTCCATTATAGGTGAGTACTCCATACAGCTGTGGTTACAAAATAGGCGAACTATTACTTTAAGCCCATATCTCCATGTATGGGCAAAAAAGGGTATGATGTCAGATGTCATAGACATCAGGGGACTTTCACATAACAAATGACCAGGCGAGTAAGCATGTTTGGGCTCTCACAGCATATCTCCATGTACAGTACATGGATCTCCATATATGGGTACCAGGCATCTCCATATATGGATAACTGGTCCCATATACATCACTGGCAGATGGCCAAGAAGTGGCGCGACCTGTCGCATGTCGTCCTGAGGCGTCTTACTAGTTATTTATTGCCTTGGATGTGTGATTTGCTGATGAGAGCAGCTGTGTTTCTTAATTTCACTCCAGGGCATTAAATACATTATTTCTATTCTCTTCTATTCTATTCTCGGCTGACGATGAAAACAAATTAAAGAGGCTGTCCACGTTGTCTCCTCCAGTCTCCTTGACCTTACGCCCGATTAATACACAGCAGGCTGCACCTTGGCTGGGCTCTCCTGAGACCAGCGGGGCCCTACACACAGCTTTTAACAAGAGGACGATAGCGTTGCTTTTATCACATCAACGCTAAAAGACAAGGGAGCCGGGAGGGCTGTGGTCATGAGCGTGCTGAGCGCTGCTCTACAAGCCGTCACAGGGCACACACACTGTAGTGTACACAAACATGTCTCAGAGTTCATTTAACACTCTGTGCTTAAAGGGCCATTTCACCACTGGGACAACCCGATCTTATTTCATTGTTGTTTGGGACACGATCAACACAATCCTGAGTTATTTTTTGTGTTCAATCTGTGTTTTAGATATTTTAGTATTTCGGCATGTACTAGTGATGCGTTTTGCATCACTAGTGATGCGTTTTGCATCATATGATGCAAAACGCATCACTAGTACATGCCGAAATACTAAAATATCTAAAACACAGATTGAACACAACAAATAACTCAGGATTGTGTTGATCGTGTCCGATCACTAGTGATGCAAAATGCATCACTAGTACATGCCGAAATACTAAAATATCTAAAACACAGATTGAACACAACAAATAACTCAGGATTGTGTTGATCGTGTCCCAAACAACAATAAAATAAGATCGGGTTGTCCCAGAGGTGAAATGGCCCTTTAAGACTCCTCCAGGTCCTGAGAATCAGGGGTTCTCAACCTTTTCAGGCCACGACCCACAAAATAATCATATTTTAACTAGGGACCCCCCCCCCCCACCCTGACGAGCACTAAGAGTTGAGGCATTACATTGTGTACAGTATAACACGGTTCTATTGTGAAAATAGCAGATCTACATGCTCACAACGCCTCGCTGCCTCTAGGCTATTTGACAATTTGGCCAATTAAAAAGTCCTTAAATTGTTACTTTAGAAATGTCCATATACCCTCTATAAACTTAAACGTTATGTTGGTTCCCCCCCCCCCCCCCCCCCCCCGGGGGTCCTGACCCACAGGTTGAGAACCACTGCTGTAAATGATGCAAAATAATATCTTGAAATGAATTGCAGGTGTCTACGTACAGTAGTTTTAACTGTCATGCCTGTGGGTTTGGATGGGTTCATTGGTTCATGCCTTTCAACTTGTATTAAGTGTAAATGCCTTACGTTCAGGCCAACTGCTTCTGCAGGGCAGTGTATACAGTAGGTTCATAACATAAAAGAATGTTTGGAACTTTGACAATGTTCGGAACATGTTGTAACACATTCAAACTCAGTCCTTTATGTTATTCCATAATGCGATGATTATTGTCAATGCAGCCAGAAACCACATGTCTAAAACCATTATCACGGTTGTCAGTTTGGTCTTCTGTCTATACCATACTTGGGCAACTGGCGGCCCGGGGCCACATGCGGCTCTCACCTTCATTTAAAGGACAACTCCACCCTAAATCACGTCTAGGCTCATTTTCCTACTTATATTGATCCAAAAAGACTGTCCATGGGGTCTATATGCCTATTTCTAGGCAGAAATGCCCCTGTTGTCCAGTTTCCCCAGCAGAACCCAGCAGCTCTCATAGCATAGAGTGGAGCCTATAAGCCTATCGCTTTTACACTATTTGTTGTGGTCAAAAGTGTTTTTATGTTTCATTAATGTGGTACTAGTTGTCATTACAAACACATCCATGTCATCGTTGTCCCACACAAGCCATCACACTCTGCTAAATAGATGTTGTGCTTTTGTGTTTTGCCAAGTCCCGGAAATGATGCCCTGTGATTGGCCAGTGCAGTCACTTTGATTGGCACTTGTGCCGAATTATCACCCCAAAACATTATTTATGAGATTGTGGTGGCTTGTGTGGGACAACCAAGGCATGGATGTGTTTGTAATGACAACTAGTAACACATTCATGAAAAAGAAAATCACCTTTGGACACAACAAATAGTGTAAAAGCGATAGGCTTATAGGCTCCACTCTATGCTATGAGAGCTGCTGCGTTCTACTGGGGAAACTGGACAACAAGGGCATTTCTAATAGACCCCATGGACAGTCTTTTGGGATCAATATAAGTAGGAAAATTAGCCTAGAAGTGATTTAGGGCGGAGTTGTCCTTTAATGCGTCCCGCAAGTTAATATCGGAATACAGAGATATTATTGATTTCAGCTGTTGCAATTACAAACATGACCCGCTTTAATTACTCCAGTCTATATTAGTAGCTTAAAAATGTTACTTTTCAGGATTCCAGTAAAAAAATTGCAAAAATAGCAGATCTACAAGCTCAAAACACGTCACAGTTTTGAGTTTGTAGACCGGCAATTTTTGCTACTTTTGTGTGACATAGAATAACGACGTAGGGCATAAATTATGAAAAGGTATTATGCAACGTGGCCCTCTGGAGTGAGTGTGGAAATATAGTGGCCCTCTCCATCACCAAAGTTGCCCACCCCTGATCTACACTGTTTTATATGTATGCAATAGAATTGAGTTATTCAAAGAGAATACATGAAATAATAGGAGATACTCTATACAAGATTTCCATCCGCGGCAAGCATTATACAATTATATATCTTGAGATAATTCACATAATTAGCCTGCACAGCATTACAAGAATCTCTCTTTAAGCGAAGGGGGCGCCTTCGATGTATTAAAAAAAAAAAAGAAAGAAAAAGACAACGTGGAACCACAAACGGCAGCTGGGTTTCTATCTGCTACTTAGACTAACAGACAGCATGACAGCAAGTATGGTAAACGTTGTGCTTGTTATATCCTGCAGCAACTATCTGAAGACCTTCCGCACACTTAAAGCTCAGATATACTGGACTGGGAGTTCCTCCTTAAGGCATTGCAAGGCATTGTTAAGGAGACATTCGTGTCTTGCGTGCGTGCGTGTGTGTGTGTGTGTGTGTGTGTGTGTGTGTGTGTGTGTGTGTGTGTGTGTGTGTGTGTGTGTGTGTGTGTGTGTGTGTGTGTGTGTGTGTGTGTGTGTGTGCCAATACAGGGGTGTCGCACCAAATTCTGGGCCCTGGGTACAAGGATTCACTGCCCCCATGAATGTTCTATAAAGGGGGGGAGGGTTCAACCCATTTAGTCTGGGAAGGCATTATTTTGTGCTTTAACTGTTGAAAAATAGCAGATAAATCTATATTTCTATGTCAGTGCCGTGGTGCTCAAACCTTTTCACGTGAAGGACCCCCAAAATGATATATATTTGGCCCCATCTCAAAATATTTAGTTCCAGGGACCCCCCAAAAGCAAAATTTTAGTTACAAATGTTCGCTTAAAAAAAAAATACATATATTCAACGATTTGCACACATTTTCATGATTTTTCAAAAATAGCAGATATACAAGCTCACAGCGTGGCACCGAGTGCCGCGCTGCGAGCTTGTATATCTGCTATTTTTCAATAGCTAAAGTATAAAATAATTAAGACCCCTCCACCTTGGGCCCTTGTAACTCACTCCCACTCCCCCCCCCCCCCCCCTTGTGACGCCCCTGAGCCTACAGTTCGTCCAGCTGGGACCCCGGCCCGCCGTCGCCCCCCTCAGGCTGTAGGCAAAGAGGCCAGACCTTTTGTCTAGCAGAAATGTGATGAATGGAAGGACCGGGAATATGAACCCTTAGCGTCCCTGTTTCTTGGGCATGTCGTAAAAGGTGAACATTTGTTGTAAAATAGCCTATCTACAAGCTCAAAATGCCCCGCAAGGTGACGCGTGGTCAGCTTGTAGCCGGCTATTTTCGGCGAAGAAATGTGGTCTTGAGGGGGGGATACAGAACCCCAGGGGAACCACAGTCAACCAAGTATATAGGGTTTAAGTGGTTAATTTATGCGCTCGGTGGGATAGGGTAACCTTGTTCAGTTCAGTACAGCTATGTTGAAAAAGAAAATACTGTCTTTTTTTCTCTTCCTGTTTGCCCTAGTAATGTCTGTCTGTGAAATATGAAGGCAGGGAATCTCAAGTCCTTCGCCTGACAATCCCACTCAGCGCCATTATTTATTGTCCCTGTCCAACCGCTAATTAACGGCAAATATATCGTAGTGTTTACAGGACAAAACAACTAGACAAAATGGAACACAGCACAAAGTGTGCTCACAGATGCTGACAGGATAAAGACCACACCCAATGAATTAAGAAGGACTTTAAGCATACTACAAAAGCTGCTTTTCAGTTTTCATTATAACACGCGTTCACCATGCCAGCTCACGCTACTGCAAACGCGCCTCGCCAAAATGCGATGCGTGGGAAATGCACAGAAAAAGAGGAAAAACAAAGAACTGACAAAGGGCTGTCTCTGGAGGAGGCACAGTCGTCTCCAGTGTTCGGGGCCCATTAGTTGCCTCGTCTCTGTACAGATAATGTAGGAAAATCTCTGAGTTTAACCGAGCCTCCAGCCCTTTCATGGCGGAGTCCATTTGTCTTCTGCCCCGAGCATCACACGATTATTCACATCAAGGCGCCTCTTAAAACAAACAGCCGCTAGATGCTGAAGGCCAGCGCCTGCCTTTAGACCCACAATGAGGATCTCTACATCTTACAGACACTTCAACATGAGCCCCCCAGAGTCTCCCAAGAGAATACAGAGAGAGACAGACTAAGGGAGACGGAGAGAAAGTGAGAGAGAGAGAGGAGACAGATAGACTTGAAGACAGAGAAACGGAGAGACCGAGAGAGATATACATACGTACATAAAGAGAGATGAAAAGAGAGACAGAGAGATAGATAGAGAGAGAGTTATAGACAAGGAAGAGACACAGAGATGGGGAGGGAAAATCTGATCCAAAAATAATAAAATATGGACACAAATTTGTGACCCAAGCTCAAAGGAGGCCATTGAACATCCCTCTGACAAAAAACAAAAATAACAAGGGACAGATTTTGTTGTTGTTTTGTTATTTTACATAGAGGGGGGGAAAAGAGCAGACCAAGTACCATGTGTTAACAAACAAACAAAAAACATAAATGTATTCACACAACACTGAGTGTGCTGGCAAGGAAGTCTATTAAGCTATATCTAAAATCTATGAAACAGGTTAAACTGCAACACAATTGAATACTATGATGTAATAGGGGTCCCTGCATCATCTCTCTCTCTCGGCTAAGGGGTCCTTGGCCATGAAAAAACATTGAAGCCCCCTGCTGTACATCATCCGTATCACGAGTCGAGGAGCACAGCACATTCTAAAACGGGGTTAAAAACGCGAAGGCAGGGACGCAAAGAACATCGTGTTACACAGCTACAAGATGGATAAAATGGGGCGACACCCTAGCGGCACGAAGCAAGGAGGCTTTTGACCTTATGTGACATGGTGAGGGTGATAGCTCCCGGGATATAGGAAAATCAATACGCTGCATTTAGCCGTCCAGGAGCCACTGTTAAATGGAGCAACCTGCTACCTAGACACTTTGTTTTGCATTGACACCGGACAGCAGTAAACACAGTGGAGCTAACAAACTTTTAGGATTGAAAGAGCGTTTAAAATGAAGCTAATCGATCAGGCTAATTACCCGCAATGAATGGATTCCGCTCTCGGCCCGGGACCGCCGGGTGGACGCAATAGGAACAGTTTCATTTTGAAACCCTCGTGAGCCCTTGATCAGTCCAAGTATTACTTTACTATTACACAGTGGTGGATAGTAGTACCCTAGGATATGTACTCATATACTGTACTTAAAGGATTACTTCACCACTTTTCAGCCTATCTTCATATAATAGGTCCTCACTAATGTTCATAATAAAATTCTACTCTGTCCAAGTCTCTTAGGAGAGCTGTGGGAAGTTCAGAAATCCATAGTCTTGTGACATCATCAATGGGGAATCCAAGCTAATTCCTGAAAAGTTGCAAAGTTAAAGTGGAAGCTATTGTTCTCGCGATAAAAAAAAATAAAAAAAATCAAAGATATTGTTTAAAAACAAAACTGTCAAACGATGATGTCATAAGAGTATGGATTTCTGAACTTCCTGCTCTCCTAAGAGACTTGGACCGAGTAGATTTTTGGAGCCGTGTGCAAAGCACATGAGCTCCCAGTAAGTGGCTTTCGGTTTGTGTCTCGTCTAGCGTTTTTTGTCTCGTCTAGTGGGAAAAAATTGTGTCGTTCAGTTCGAACAGGATCTGTGCATGCGCGACTTTACCGCGCGCACACACCGATTGCACACACACACACACACACACACACACGCGCGCGCGCAGTGAGTGCAGCCTCTGTGTCGTGTGTCGGCAAGCGCATCACTCACTCTCCCCAAGCCTGCACTTAAACGTGCGATTAACGCAGTGATGTTGGAGCCTCGGTAAGGAAGCAAATGCACTGACAACACAGACAGTCAGTGTGAGATGCTGCTAGCAGCAGGGCTAGTAGTATGAGACCCCATAACTCTATGTATGAGACAGACAAAACAGCAGAGATTTTTGTAGCAGACAACCACAATCAAAACTACAATATTACCGCTGACGGCGTCACGCGCAGCACATACCGAAGCGTTGAAACGGCACATTATGTAGACAGCGCGAGCCCCATGACACACACCCTCCCAAGAACATCAGCGCTCCAACATGTACATGAGCACATAGTAGCCTAATCACAGTGTCTCTACACTTAACATCATAACATACCGCAACAGCTAGTTTATCTGCGTTCTGTTCAGTTCAGAACTCCATCCTATGGGTGGCACTCTAGCGTCACAGAACACCCCTGAGTTGCACTGTACTTGAGTTATTTTTCCATACGCCAACTCTCTTCACCAAAAATAGCCGATCTACAAGCTCTTGTAGCATCTTGTAGTGAGCTTGTAAATCTGCTACTTTTGGTGAATATCCCCTTAGAATAGGGATGCTGGGGTTTAGTGATTGAATGCCAAGTATAAACGTTTATTTTAAATCTGTCCTAATGAAATATAAGGGAGCCAAGATTTAAGGGAGCCTCCGCACACTCAAAAGTGTGCAAAATCATGTTCTTTATTTTCAGTTAAATAAAGTGCAAGCTTTTGGTCATATACCTTCTTCAGGCATGCAGCACCTCGATGAGCGGTGGTCCTTTCACTATTAATCTGTCCTAATGGAAGCAGATATTTTTGTTATATGTTTGTTAGGCCTATTATGGACAGTATTTGTTATTATTTCAAAAATAGTAAATATGCTGCATTTGCATAAAGCAAGTATTTGTCTACTCCCATGTTGATATGAGTAGTAATATCTGTTTAAGGTAGATTTATAACAGATACGAAATATGCGATTAATTTGCGATTACTCGCGCGATTAACTACGAACAATCATGCGATTAATCTGATTAAATATTTTAATCGACTGACAGCTCTAACTAGACCACATCATTTATAGATCTAGAAAACATAGAATTTATAGATCTAGAACACATAGAATCAAAAACGTAGTTCTGGAACTGCTCAAATTCACGGCTCCACTTCGAACCAAGGTTTGATTTTTTTTTGCAATTTTATTATGAACATTAATGAGGACCTATTATATGAAGTTGAAAAGTGGCAAGGTCCTCTTTTTTGAGATACATTTTGAGATACTTTTACTGGAGTATTTCCATTTTTTCTAATTTATTGCGACCGTAGGTCGCATTTACTACCAAAACCTCCACCGGCTGTCCGTCTGTCTGTCTGTCTGTCTGTGAGTCAGTCACACTTTTGCCCTGCTCATATCTCCACAACCGTTGCCCCCATCCATGCCAAATTTTGCACACACACTCCTTACCTGCCAAACTACAACCTCCAAGGACCCCCGGAGCTCCAGGGACCCCCAGGTGTAAAAAAATGTCCCTCCGTGAGTCAGACGTCACACGTCACACGTTTGCCCTGCTCATATCTCCACAACCGTTGCACCCATCCATGCCACATTTTGCACACACACTCCTTACCTGGCAAACTACAACCTCCAAGGACCCCCGGAGCTCCAGGGACCCCCAGGTCCCTCGGGGACCCCCAGGTGTAAAAAATGACCAAATGTGCAAAAATGACCAAATGACCACCCCAACGGGGCTGCTCACGGGGAATTCCTGGGGACCACCCACTCCTGGTGCTCCAGAACGGATGCAAAAGTGGTGGCGCCCCCAGTGGAGGACCCCCTCCACTGCAGCTCACATAAAATGCCGTAACTCGGGCTAGGAGCGTCCGGGAGAGCCGGGGCCGGTACCTATTCGTCCGCCAAGGCAACGCGGAGACCCCACCCCTCATTTCTCACATGCCCCTCTTCTAGCGCCACCTTCAGGCCGATTTTTAAAACACATTTTTGGACACTGCTCCTACAGTTTTGGCCCTAAAATCACGCAAATCGCTACACAGTATGTCTACACTCATCCCATCAACATGAATCTGTCCCATATAGCGCCACCTTCAGGCCGATTTTTAAAAACACATTTTTGGACACTGCTCCTACAGATTTTGCCCTAAAATCACGAAAATCACTACACAGCATGTCTACACTCATCTCATCAACATGGATCAGGAAGATTTTGGAAAAACAAATTTTTGCCCTATTTGTGGAGATAAGCGACCTACGGTAGCTTATCTCCCGATTAGGGAGTCTTACTGGTACTTTGTATACTGTATTCTACCCCACTACATCCCAGAGGCAAATATTGTGCCATTCACTCTATAACTTTCTATTCAAAAACAGCTTGTGTGATCATGTGAGCTTAAAAAAATCACACCCGTGTGAACTGGATAACATCTGATCTTATTAGCACCTTCAGGCAGAGAGATAGGGCATGGGCTGTGTATCGTAGAACAAGGGAACCTGCCGACAGGGAGAAATACAGACTGCTTAGAAATAAAAGTAAAATCATGACCAGAAACTCAAAATCAAACTATTACAACGTATCCCTTACCCAGGATTCTAACAATCCTAAACAATTTTGGAAAAAAGTAAAAACATTAACCAATGCATCCGAAAAAACTGATCATCATAATAAGTTAAAAGTCAACAACACAATACTTCACAATCCTCTCTTAGTAGCTCAAGCTTTCAATCAACATTTTTCCTCAGTCTGTACTCCTACTACGTCCGCTTCCTATGTTGTTTCTAACAATACACCTCCCTGCCAAAGCACATTTCATTTTAAAAGAATTACACCTGTTGAGGTTCTGAATGCCATCAAAGACCTTAAAGTAAGCAGTGGCCCCGGCCTAGATGGTGTTGAAAGCAAATTCCTTAAACTTGCTCAACACATTCTCATGTACCCTCTCTGTGATCTTTTCAATCTATCTCTCTCAACCCACGACATACCCTCTATCTGGAAGTGGTCACGTATCACTCCACTGCACAAAGCTGGTAATGAACTGGATCCCAACAACTACAGACCAATCTCAATTATCTGCTCAATAGCTAAAGTTTTTGAAAAATTAATTTATATTCAACTGTCCAACTATCTTTCTAAACACAATATTCTATCACCTTCTCAATCTGGTTTTCGTTCAAATCATTCTACAACTACTGCTCTAATAAAACTCACCAATGATATTTACTCTTCATCAGGCAATAGCGAACTCACAGGTGCAATTTTCATAGACCTTACCAAAGCATTTGATTTGGTTGATCACTATCTTCTACTAGACAAACTCTATTCTATCGGACTGTCACGTAATGCCCTACTGTGGTTCAACTCCTATTTACATAATAGAAAACACTGTGTTGTCATCCAGGGCAGTACTTCAGATTTAGCAGTGCAGGAACGTGGTGTGCCTCAAGGCTCAACCCTAGGTCCACTTCTCTTCTCCATCTTTATCAATGATCTTCCTTCAATCTTCTCTGACTGTAATGTTCAACTCTATGCAGACGACACAGTTATATACACATCAAAAACCAACTTATTACAAATTCAGTCATCACTTCAACTAAACTTCAATACTCTTGAATCATGGCTTTCAGATAATAAATTAATAATCAACAAAACTAAAACAAATACAATGCTCTTTGGGACGGCTCAGAATATTAAATCACAAACTCAAAATCAATCATACAATATTTCTTGTCTTGATGGTACAATACTGCATAGAGTTGATCAAATTAAATATCTTGGACTCTGGCTTGATTCATGTCTATCATTTAGATGTCATATCGATCACATCATTAGGAAAATCAACTTTAGCACTGGTGTCCTCTACCGTAACAAAAAATGCTTTACACATACAGTCAGAAAGAAACTTGTTCAACAACTCATACTTCCAATTCTTGATTATGCTGATGTGGTCTATCAAACGGCTCCCAAAACAAACCTTCTTCCACTTAACTCAGTTTATAACCGTTTATGCAGATTTGCTCTTGATTCTCCATATATGACCCACCACTGCACCCTGTATGAAACTCTCAATATACCATCTCCCACATTAAGAAGACAGCAACACTGGCTGCAGTTCATTTTTAAATGTTATCACTTTCATTATCCACAGTACTTAAAACAATATTTCGAACGTTTGACTACCACACATCAGCTAAGACATTGTTCACAGATTTATTTTGAAGTTCCGGTTGTGTCGACATCAGTTGCTAAAAAATCATTTATGTTCAAAGCTCCTTCAGATTGGAACAACCTACCTGTTCATATCCGTTCAATAACATCTTTTAAACTGTTTAAAACCACACTGTCCTCTCACTTTGAGACCACCTGTTCATGTTTTAACTAATCATCATGTTTTGCTCATTCATCACTACAATAGATCTATAACGAAATGATTATATATGTGCTATATGTGTACTTTTGTGGCTGTTTGTTGTGTATGTTTTGTTTTGTTTTGTTTACTGTTTTGTTTACTGTTCTGTTTGTTTTGTATGTTGATCGAATTGTCTGTACACTTCTTGTCTAACCTCTTGAGCCCCATTGCCCCCGCCGGCGGGGGCAAAAGGTGTTGACCTCTGAACAGCTGTCAATAAATGTCAATAAATCAATAGAGACCAAATCAAACTACAATTTCTTTGTTGATTATTGTTACAGTGGTCCTACAGCATAGTAATCAGCTGCCATTGTACTTTTCATCCATACATTACTCCTATTACAGTATTATTACTACTTATTGTTACTCGTTTTTATCATTTTTCACCCTATACTTTAACATTACTAATATTACAGCACTACTCTCACTAAAACATCTGTAGAGTTTACATAGTTTGCAATATATTCATACAATTTTGCCTATCAATTGGTGACACCTTGGTGAACAATTTTTCTATTCACTATATATGTTTTAAATGAGGTCTTGAGGCTCATTCACTATTCAGAAGGCAAAATTTCCATAGGCGGAGGTCTTTTTCAATCATCTTTTCCTTGGTAAATGATCACAGCAGGACAATTTGGTCAGAGAAATGTAATGTTTTACACTGCATTTGTGAATTTTCAGGGGTTAGCTGACATTTGGTGGGACAAGATCAGCCACAATCATGGTAGTTTTGTGTCCACAACTGTTCCAATTTGGGCATACATTTTAGGCGGATTTTTCCCCTGGACCCCCCTGGGGCTTAAGAGGTATGTGAAAAAAAGTGTATTTTGTAGAAGGATCTCCTTGAAAACGAGATGGTTCATCTCAAGGGGTTAATCCTAAATAAAGAATTTCAATATATATATAACTGAGCGGTGGTCGTGGAGGCTGCGCAACAGCAAAACAAATATATATATATTGTGTGTGTGTGTGTGTGTGTGTGTGTGTGTGTGTGTGTGTGTGTGTGTGTGTGTGTGTGTGTGTGTGGGTGGGTGGGTGGGTGTCTGGCCTGGCCTGGCCTGAACAACAGCGCCCCTCCCTTAACATGTGTGGTCACAAAAGGTACTACATACAGGCTACATACAACATACAGACAGACACGCATACAGACAGACAGACAGACAGACCCACACACACGGCCACGTATAGGAGCGTTGTGACCACCGCTCAAAAATTATAAAGTTTGACGAAAACATACAAGTACTTCTTCCACCACTGACATGACATCTTTTTAAAGTTATTTTTGGACATTTCTGCTTTATTTCTGATAGTGACAGAAAGAGAGAGAGAGAGAGAGAGAGAGAGAGAGAGAGAGAGAGAGAGAGAGAGAGAGAGAGAGAGAGAGAGAGAGAGAGAGAGAGAGACGGGTTCATTTGGTTTCATTTGTACACTGTCAGAGTTACAGAACTGTATGGGTCAATTTAGACCCCCTAAAGGAACCCACAGAGTCCTTGGAATCCACTTTGAGAACCACTGGTATACAGGTCAGTCTATCAGGACAGACAAACTCTCCAGACAACTCTTCCACAATCTCAGAGACAGAGACACCACATCCACTTCATTGTCTTGTCACTTTAAGCGCTTTGTTCCGATGTACAGACTAGTAGTAGAGACATGTTTGAGCGGACCTCCCAATCCGAATAATAATAATAATAATAAAATAAAATACCATGTCATTTAACATATAATCTTTAATATTAATATTATATTATTTTGTATTTTTACAGTTATTTGCAATACCCTCAAGGTCAAGGCCAATCATTTTGCCCCGATTGGGGAATCCCTGGACTTGTGCAGTATCTTACCAGCTAAGTCACCAACCGGGGCAGCTATTTAATCTATTTTTCCCATTTAAATATTACTACTGTGCCTGTATCCTTTACACCTACAGTACGACATTTACTTTATTAATATCAATAACTCTCATTGAACATTCACAACCGGCACACTTTGTATAATACGCTTTTTACACAGTGTCTGCAAAAAGCACAGGTCTGGAAATCCTGTCAACAACGGCAGGGAATTACATTCTCATTGGTATTCACCAGACTGATTACAGGCTGACATTTTAGACCTCAGACGGCATTTTCATCTTTTATGAAAAGATAAAAAAATTAAAAGTTAAAAATGATCTTTTATTTGATCTTCTCTTTATGGTGATCAAAGTCACCTGTGATTGTGGTTGGCCTGTGTCTCTTGTAGCAAAGTAGCACAACATCAAGGGCAGCGGTGGAAAAGGTACTCACATTTTATACTTTAAGTATCAAAACTGCAATGCAGTCTGTTACAAGTAAAAGTCTGGAATTCTAAATGTACTTGAGTAAGAATACAAAAGTATTGGCATCAAAATGTACTTAAAGTACCACAAGTAAAAGTACCAAATCTTATAGCAGATAGCATAGCAGATCTACAAGCTCACAACGCGCTGCATCGGTTATTTTCAAATAGCCTGGGTATAAAATAGGGCTTAAGTGGTAAATGTATGTTTTAAAACATTAATTTATATCTGCAAAGTAATTATTAACTAAAGTGTAAATGTAGTGGAGTAAAAGTACAATATTTGGATCTGAGTGTAGTGGAGTAAAAGTATTGGAAATACTCATGTGAAGCTAAACCTAAAAACTGTACAGTACTTAAGTACAGTACTTAAAGAGGTGGTGCCGTAGTTTTGTACTTTTTCTGTTTTGTATGTGTCTATGGAGTTAACATTACTCTAATACAGGGGTTTTCAAAGTGGGTGACGGGGCACCCTGGGGTGCCGCGACGGCAGTCCAGGGGTGCTGCGAGATAATTTGATGATATATGGAATTTATTTGGACACTATTTAATATTTAAGAACAAAGTTATTTTCAGTCAGTTCTAACCAAAATGGCTATTATCTCAACGTTTTCCTCGCAACATAAATGCTAAAATATCGTCACTGTTGGGCAGAAACCTTGTATCTCCAAGTTTCAAATGTGTACCTCTTTTGGTAAAGCAAAACCCTGCTTCATTATACGAGACCGTCGCACAAAACTAGTGAAAACAGCCGATCTACAAGCACGCCTCGCGCCGCGAGGCGTTGTGTGCTTGTAGATATGCTGTTTTCAGTAGTTTAGTAAATTTTTTAGATGATAAATGCAAAACGAACGGTTTTGGACATACAAGGTTTTTCCACCCGACGACGACGATATGCTATAAATATACGTTGCTGGGAGTGAAAATTATAATGTAGGGGTGCCTCGGATTAAAACAATATTTATGGGGTGCCCTGAGACAAAAAAGTTTGGGAACCCCTCCTCTAATAGACCACAGGGTGGGGTTATAATGTGCAAAATTTTCTTCCCTGTGTATTGTGTTGGTTACTTCCTGAAAGCTGAAAGCCTCTGAGTCAAAAGCGTGTAGCTGGTTGCCGGCTTGAGTGAGGCAGATCGCCCCCCGTCGCTGGCAGGAGGAGGCCATTTCGCCAATTCAAGTCTATTTTCTTCGATGCAATTAGGCTACAGAGTGCATTTGTGCATGATGTCTATTGTGCTAGATTGTTTTAGTATAGGCTCTACTCTGACTGATATTCACTACAGAGTAGGCTAGTCTATATTTCGCATTATACAGAGCGTATTTGTGCATGTGCATGTTCAGGTTCGGGTTCGGTTTATTAGTCAAATGCGTATCCATACAAGTACAGACAAACAATGAAATGCTTGTGCCAAGAGCACTCTCAGCCTTATTGCACACAAAACAATACGACAACAACAGGTCACCCAGGACAACCCAAAAAACAACAAAACAACCATACAGTGTGACAGTGTACAGTTTAAAAACTGCGTATATTGCACATGACTACCTACGTCTCGCTTCCATCTCTTCGTTAAGCAACCTGATTGCTTGAGCATAAAAACTATTACTGAAACGGGTGGTGTGAGATTTGATGCTCTGGTAACGTTTTTTTGATGGGAGGAGATAGAACAGGGAATGGGCGGGATGACAGCTGTCCTTTAAGATGTTCTCTGTCTTTTTCTTACAGCGTGTGTTATAGATTGTGTGTAGCTGTGGTAATTCTGTGCCAATGATTTTGGCAGCTCTCTTCACAATTCTCTGTAACTGTTTACTGTCTTGAGCAGTCACGTTACCAAACCACACTGTTATGCATCCTGTCAATACACTTTCTATGGTACAGCGATAGAAATTAACAAGAGCCTTGGTGCTTAGGCCAAATCTCCTGAGGCGCCGCAGAAAGTACAATCGCTGCTGCGCTTTCTTAAGGATACCTTCGCTGTTTTGAGACCATGTGAGTGAGTTTGTTATGTGAACACCCAGGAATTTGAAACTGTCCACTATGTCTACAGGTGAACCATTTATGGTTACGGGACTGTGATTGACTTCAGATTTCCTAAAGTCAACGATGATCTCTTTTGTTTTACTAACATTTAGAGAGAGATTGTTATTCTGGCACCATAGGGTTAGCTCTTCAATTTCCCTCCTATAGGCCCTCTCATCATCGTTGGATATTAGTCCTATAACCGTGGTGTCATCTGCATCTGTTGTCTAATGGGCTAGGGTTATATTGTCTCTAATATTCGCCAGTATATTTCTATCTATCTTTGAAGAAAATAGACTTGAATTGGAGAAATGGTTCTGCCTCACTCGAGCCGGTAACCAGCTACACACGAGTCAAAAGGCCCAACTGAAAACTGAGCTAATGACATCATATAATCATATAATGTGGCTAACTTCAGCTGGGTCACCACCCACCTGACAACCAGGCATACTTAATGAACTGGTGGGTGTGGCCACATAAAAACACAATTTTAACACTTTCTGTTCACCTTTTTGGAGGGGGGGGGGGGGGGGGGGGATCACGGCACCGCATCTTTAAGTAAATCTACTTAAAGTGTAAAGTGTAAAGTTACTTTACACCACTGATCAAGGGGAAGGTTTAGGAGGAGGTACTGTACTCACTTCTGTCCTTGAGTACTGTAGCTGGTGTCGTAGGATTCATAGCCCTGGTCGTCGTAGGCTTCTCCGTATCCTTCTTCGTAGTCCTAAAAAAAACCGGTAGAAAGATTTAAAAAAATAAATAATAATAGGGACAAATGATAGTAGTAATCACATGATGGCGGAAAAAAACGAGGCAAAAGCTGCAAAGTGCATTTTTGATCGCCATTAAACAAATGCAGGGATCTTCAACAGAGGGTCCGGGACCCCTATAGGGGTCCTCGGAGTTACTACTGGAGGGCCACCAAATCTTTGTTGGATGGGAACCTTTTATTTACATCAACCACTTGAACCCAAACATCCCTTTTCTGAGGGGAAAATGTGCCGAAAATAACAGGCGCTGTGAGGCGTTGTGAGCTTGTAGATCTGCAATTTTTGGCAATTAAGGTTTGGTGTGGGCGGAAAAAAAGGGCAGACCAAGTACAAGTTTTCCAAGTATCGAGGAATATCAACTATTGCCCTCCATGAGGCGGTTCAGAGTCCCAAAGTATAAGAAAAACAGACTAAAGAACTCTTTTGTACATCAGTCTGTTCTGCTATTGAACCAGAATCGTTGAACCACTGGACATGTTCTTTCTTGTTCCTTGTTTGTCTGTGATGTCTTTCGTTTCGTATTGTATTATATCTGTCTTGTCTGTACCTTGAACTGTGACGTCATGTGACGCAAAAAGAATTTCAGTGCAAGCTGACAATAAAGTTGTATCGTATCGTTCATTTTAAGTTGTTGACTTGCCTGAAAATACACATTAACATGAATCCCATTCCCAACACAACGCTACACATTAGCCTATGAATCCATCTATGAAAAGCTTTGGGTCCCTGCTTGTCCCTGCTGCATCTCTCTCTCAGCTATAAGGGGTCCTTGACCCCTGCACCAACGTCTAAAATGCAGAGGTGGCTGCAACACAAAAGGAGAGTTATATGTGTGCAGTGTGCAGTATGTGAGCATTCTATTCCTGGCACCAGCGGCTGACAGTGTCAGCAGCAGCAGCACCAGGGGTGTCACAAGGGGGAGTGGGACTGAGTTACTAGGGCCCAAGGTGGAGGGGCCTTAAATATTTTATACTTTAGCGATTGAAAAATAGCAGATCTACAAGCTCACAGCGCTGCACCGAGTGCCGCGCTGCAAGCTTGTAGATCTGCTATTTTTGAAAAGTTGTGAAAATGTGTGCAAATTTAGCAAATGCAAATCTTTGAATATTATGTATTTTTTAAGCGTACATTTGTAACTCAAATTTTGCTTCTGGGGGGTCCCTGGAACTGAATATTTTGAGATGGGGGTCCGTGCGTGGCCAAATACATATCATTTTGGGGGTCCTTCACATGAAAAAGTTTGAGCACCACTGATATAGAAACAGGTTTTAAAAAAAAAAAAAAAAAAAAATTAGAAGGATTTGAAATATTCAGAGATATTCATGAATTAAAAATAAATAGCAGATCTACAAGCTTGTATATGAGCTATTTTTCAATAGTTAAAAAACAAAATAATGCGTAATAATGCGTTCCCAGTCTAAATGGGTTGCAGTGAATCCTTGTAACCACCAGGGCCCAGGATTTGGAGCGACACCCCTAAGCAGCACCCAGGCACACAGCGCACCATCACAGCCAAGCCCAGACACCCCTCTCTCTCTCTGCCCTTCTCTCAGTATCAAGTGAGTGACGGCCAAAAGCGCCCAAGACCCGGCCGCCCTCCTGGCTGCGTTTCATCATCGCCGGCTCATAGGATGAGCCTCCAACATCTGTCTGCGCTCTGCCAGCTCTAGCGTTGCCAGATTTGAGTATGTGAGAGAAACAAGCAACCATGGTCTCAGGCAAACGAGCCAAAGAAGCGACTGTAGGCCACATGAGCACTTTAAACCTTTATACTGTAAGATCATAACATATCAGTGGGATCATCCTGAAACCTTGTCCTAATTGGGAGCACCCTGTGGACAATATGCCTTCCGGTTGGTTCTAGCGGAAGTGGCGGAAGTGCTGCGTTTAACGGAAGTTACGTCATGCGTTGCAGTCTTCCGGTAAAATTCTCACGGCGGAAGTTGAACGGTCTCTGCCTGATATTGTCACCAGGCTTTTCTCTTCGCAGATGAGTGAAGCCTGGCTACGCGAGGCTAAATTGGGAGTCATAGGTTATAGATGATCTATGATGTTATAGATTGGCCTTTGTTGGTGTCAATTCTTTTAGGGCACAAAGGCCAAATGCTAGGGCAGGAAGGCCATCAAATAAAACAAAGTTTAGTCCATTGAAATAATTCATTGAATTTAAGGGTGAAGGATGATTTTGAAGACTGAAGTGAAAACAAAAAGAAGGAAAAAAAGATAGTAAGTACGAAAGCTGAGAAGGAGAAGGCGTAGCCGTAGATGGAGCAATTCATAACCCATTTTCAAAATTGCTTTAAAAGTCAAGTGTAATTATTGTTATTATTTCTATGGCCATTTCTGAACTTTTGTCTACTTCCTTACCTTCTTCACTTTCTACTTTTTCCAAATGATGGCTTTGAACTTTACAAAGCACACAAGATAATTAGAGACAGTGAGAAGAATTGTCAGTCAGCCCGGTGGTCAGTATTCATTTTCTTAATGTCAGTGTTAATAGAGCTGCGAAGTTTGACGTCATTTACACATCCTACCTGGTTCCAAGCTCACAACGTGCCTATGTAAATCGGCTATTTGAAGTATTTTAAAATGTTTTTCAAAATAGTAAAGAGAACAAAGGCAAAGAAGTTTATAGCGATAAGGGATAGAGCTGAGAATCTCAACGAAAGACACTGTTGTCTACATGAGAAGAAAGAGACACTGGTGTCTACATATTGACAAGAAAGAGACAGAAAGGAGAATGTGGTACAGTCACCTGGGGCATTAAGGCCACAGTGGCCTCAGGTCATGGCATTGTATTGAGGGGCACAAGGCCAAACTGAGGGGCAATGGCATTGGCGGCCATGGCCTTCATGGCCTCCCTGAAATTCCTGCCCTGATTATGAGCTTGTAGATCGGCTAATTTCCAAATAGCCAAAGTATATACTGTATACATCATTTGGAAAATACAGTAGCTGATCTACAAGCTCACATATATATATATATATATATATATGTGTGTGTGTGTGTGTGTGTGTGTGTGTGTGTGTGTGTGTGTGTGTGTGTGTATTTATGTATGTATAGGATATATGAGCTTGTAGGGTAGGTACCATCACAAAGACATGCTGTAATCCTGGTCTCTATAATGCCTCCCCCTGGCCAGTCGTGGCGTCTGATGGAGGGGAATGGAACTGGTTGGATTAACGTGTTCCTTCCACGACCACGCGTTACGTCCAACCGGGGAAGCTCCCCCTGTCAGGTGATAAGAAGCGGCTTGCTCACTCCTCATGCACTGAAGGAAGCATGAGAGTCTCAGTTTGGGGCTCTCCCCAGTTTAGCAGAGGGAGAGCAGCACCCAGAATTATAGCTTAGGCTATAGGCACTGAAACATTTTAACAACAGTTCTGGGGGTCACTGGCACAAAATAGGCCCACAATCTGGAGATCTTTGCCATGAAAATTTTTAAGAACCACTGGTTTATAAACAACATTAGGAAACACACCCAACTAAGCTACTAAACTTTAGAAACATGCCCCAAAAAATAAACGCAACCACCAATATTTACAATGAACTTTACAGAAAAACAAGCCCAAAGTCGCTTATCATAATAAGCAGACATGGCAACACTGTCTGGCACTCTGCAACCCCCCGCCCCCCACCCACCCCTGTCCTCCCACCCCACCCTAAACACCACCACCACACCCCCATCCGTTGGCCCGACCCTGAGCACCATCCGAGAGGCACATCAAACGGGACCAGCGCCGCACCCGTCCTAATTTTGGATAAATGAGACTTATGTTCCACAAAAGACATCGACCCCCAGTGACACGTCCCTTGTCCCCCGCGCGTTTCTTCTCGCTAATTCCATCTGCCAACCGATTTGTACGCTTGGAATGGGAATGTGGCGAGATCCAGCGAGCAACCAGAAAAAAATACTCATCACATCGTTCTTATTAAAGGCCCTATAATGCCTGATTAGAAACATGCATTTGCCCGATGACAAGTGTTTGAATGTTAGTCTTTTATCTTTAATCCGCCAGAAAATGAACCGAATGTGTGAGGGAAACTATACTGCGTATTAAGTTTGTTAAGTAACAGCGCTACGGTACACTCCACTTGCTTGTTTCTGAGTAGCTCTGTTGAAGAAGTAGGTATTTTGGGACTCATGTCTGTTGTCATTTGGGTATAGTACAAGGATTTGGTTCGTTTTTTCTCCATTTTGGTTCTGTTCATTTTGGCATTTCTTTTTTTTTACAGATTGTTAGACAGAATGTTTGTTTCACTTGTGCCCCAACAGCAGGCAATTACAGGCATGTTTTTTTTTTCTTTCTTTCTAGCTTCTGTGAATGCAGTCAGTTACTTGTTAACTCATTTCACTTTCTAAAGATTTAGTTTATTGTTTATGGATAAAGTTAGTGTGTAAATGCCCATATAGTCACTCTAAACTGGTTCTACAGGATCACAAAACTGTTTTGTTCTAACAAGGACAGTTCTTATTGTCACTTTTCTTTAAAGATAACACAGATTAAAAAAAGATAAAGACCTTCTGAGAGGAAAGGAAACAGATTTTTTTACTTGGCACGCTGAAATGATCACACAAAGAAGAGAAGAGTCAATAGGAAACAATAAGCCATTTGTAGTTCAGATGAACATCATGTGCACATGTCTAAATAATCCCAAATACTTTGTTATGTTGTCCACTTTATGCATAATAATGATCATCATCATTTAGTCTGGTATCTGAAGAACCGAGTCCCTAGTAATAATTATTTATTATTCATAAGTGACTTATAAGTTATAACAGACTAGGTAGGCCAAGCGATCGCTTCTCCATGCTAAAACTGTACCTACTTTTGGGATGGGACGATAAGCGATATTATAGTTAATCTCAGTTATTCGTTATGTGAAAGTCCTATGACGTTGATGACATTTGACATCATCATACATACAATCCCTTTTATTGTATGCGCATACATGGAGATGTCTGTAGAACCAGCCACACAGATATGTGGCTGTCTTGGCGTTCTGTCTTGGCCATATATGGATAGTAAACTGCATCCTACTGTCGCAATAATAATAAAGCATTGTTAGGTTTTCCTGCTCCATGTGTTTTACATTTCATTCATTTATTTCTTGTGAACGACAAATGCTCTCAGAAACTCAGAGGAGTGGATTTTCCTTTTCCAGAATCCCTTTAAAGATGGCTCGGTTACAGCGTATCAATCTCTTTTGCAAGATAAACAAGCCTGGTTATGAATATTGAATGATAGCAATCTGCACCGAGATGACAAAACAGGCAAGACAGAAGAAAAAATAAAGACGCCGGTGTAACCAGGGCTGTGACGGTAACGTCTGATGCAATGAAAATTACTCCTGGAATGAAAATCCAGAGATGACAGCTTTGTCGAAGAGCAACTTATTGCGAGATTGGAATAAGCAGAATAAGACCGAACCCTAGGCAACAAACAACTGATAAGTAGTGCAGAGAGTAGAGTGTAGAGCCTCAAAAGGAAAAAGTAGGATAACAAGTAAACAATGGACCTCCCTAGCATCTGTCTAAATAACATCTAGCCCAACCTGATACAATTAGTGTTGACTGAATCCCTCTCTCGTCCCACCGTTCCTCTCTCTGTGCTGTCGACTCACATTGGTCATCACGGTGATGCGCTAAGGACCACAATAAACTTTAACAACGGCATGTTATTTCTGTTTATTAGCCTAGCCAACACACTGTAATTGAGTTACAAGAGGGCTGAGAGAAGGAGGAGACGTGCTGGTTTTGTGAATCGCGTCGGCGGCGAGGCTAAAAATGACATTGGGGTTCTTTACTTTGCTACTCTCCACTCTACTCTCGTACAAGTATTGCATACTCTCAGGGCAACGCGCTGTAGGCACATCTTTACAGCGTCGGGAGGTGGAAAGCAAGTCGGCGGAAAGTGTAACCGACAGCGTTAACGACGTTCCAAGTCATTCATACTGGTGTAGCGTGTTAGCTTAAAAAAAATAAATAAAACTGTGCTGTGGAGAGCACAATAGAGACAAGGGTGTAGCGCTGTTAACGTTTCCAATTCTAAAACCGGATTAGTGTGACAGTGAGGAGGGAGGGAGGGAGGGAGGGAGGGATGGAGGGATGGAGGGTGTTTAAAAATGGAGAGAGAGAGAGAGAGAGAGAGAGAGAGAGTGGGGCAGCCTCCCCCTCCCTAAGTGAGTCTTTCATTTGTATGCCAGTGGATGGCTGAAAGGCGTGTTGTTCAAAGATAAGGGACTGCCCTCAGAGGCCACTGAAGACTTACAGAGGGCCTGGCTCGGCGTGTTAGAACAACAGTATCACAGCCACGCCACGGCACTTTACAATACCGCTGTAACAGATAGGGGGGAGGCCGGCAGAAAAAGGCATAGTCAAATACTCAGCGTTCGTTTTAACTCGAGAGCGTTCAAATGGAACCAAATGGAACCCTACGGGTCCATTTGGTTCCATTTGCACACTCTCTGAGTTAAGCTGTATTCTGTGTCTGTGTTAAATTAACATTGGTGGTTTTTGCTGTGACATGAGGGGAAAAAAGGCTTATTTGGACTGGAGGCAGCAGACTTGTTCGCAGCATATTATTACTTGGCAGTTATTTCACAATCACTCAGTACGCTTTGCATGTGTTGCCCACGCGCAGGTTTTTAGGTTTTATTCCAAGTATTACATAAATGGCACCAACAGCGAGAGGAAAAACTGAAAAGAAAAATGGAGCGAATAAAATGAAGAAAAGCAACCATTAATTATGCCTCCTTTTTTTCCACACATCCTACAGAGAATTACATGTATTTGATCATTATTAATAAGTAATATAAATGTAAAACAATTGAGAAAATCGGAAAGACAAATTTTGCTTCTGGGGGGGGGTCCCAGGAACTAAATATTTTGAGATGGGTGTCCGTGGCCAAATACATATCATTTTGGGGGTCCTTCACATGAAAAAGTTTGAGCACCACTGACATAGAAACATAGGTTTTAAAAAAATACTTCACGATTTTTCAAAAATAGCAGATCTACAAGCTCGCAGCGCAGCACTCGGTGCCGCGCTGTGAGCTTGTATATCTGCTATTTTTCAATAGTTAAAGCACAAAATGTGAGTTAATCCTTGTACCGGGCCCAGAATTTGGTGCGACACCCCTGCTCATCAACATGGCAAGGCACGTGTCAGCATTGTGTCATGGTGTTATCAGCTGAGGCAACAATGAACACGTACATACTTGTTTCTTTAGTTGAACAAGTCTCTCTCACTTCCACTTAGGGATGGGAAGATGATCGCTATTATCGTTTAACGTGATAAAAAACACTACAAAATAATCGTATTGTTGAGATTTACTTTATCGTGAATGTATCCTACGTCATGCACAGGGATCAATTCACCTTTCATTTGCAGAGCTGCATATCCGGTACCATTTTAAACCCTCGATAATTGGTCAAACGGAGCTGGAAATAACGTACTTGATACAGTCTTTTTTTTCCATTCTCTACCAAATCTCTTTGCCAAAAAAATTGCCATTTACACAGCGCAACACCCGAGCATAACCAAACATAAAATGACAATGTCAATATATTTAGTACTAGTTTTAGTCATCATATAGTTTTTATTTTGTTTTAGTCAGTGAAAAAAGGTAGTTGACGAAAAAATGTTGACAGTTTTAGTCAACGAAATTAACACTGCTGTAAACGGTAAACTCCATCACATAACTGCCCTTGACACTTTAACCCTATACAGTGGTAAACCAATACTTTGTCTGTGTACTTGACCTGCTCTGTTTCCCTCTACACAAAATCCCTTCACTAAAAATAGCCGATCTACAAGCTCGCAACAACGTGTTTCATTGCGAAGTGGCCAGGGTGACAGGGTCACTTTGCGATCTCAGACTCGATCTAAGAATCTACGCATCAAATTTCTTAAAATAGCCAATACTTTATTCTATCCTTTTAGAACATGATCTCCTATCATTGGCTGCCAGTTATACCCGTCAGCAGTTTTGACAAGGCCTTTCCTCTGCAGGAGTCAAAATAGATGCTATAAGCCCATTTTATACTTTGTCATGCGATGCTATAGCTGGCATTAGCACTATGTAACTTTCCTCTTCTACCCCGGATTTAGAACCCCGGTCTAAAAGCTCACAATGCTGCACTTTTGGGTCTCGACCTGAAAAGTTTGGGAACCACAGTGCTAAACCACTAGTTCACTAGTTCTCTAGTTTTGAGCCAAAGACCCCCATGATGATATACTGTACATTTGAACATTTGGCCACGTACCCCTATATTTATGTGGGAATCTGGAATCTGTTTAATCTGTAATTGTATTTATCATGTAATTATTTCCACTAACATGTTCAAATATGCAAATTATCTCATTAAATGTGCACAATACACAATGATGTTGATGTTGTGTGTGATATTTGTTGTAAAAGTAATAAAACATACTTGAATGACAAAAAGATTATAATAATAAAACAAAGTGGAAAGATAGTACTGGATTCTACAGGGAAAATGACCTTCGGGTCATCTGTTTATAAGGACATTGCATTTCAAAAAGTATTGTCTACACATTTCTTTTTTTTAACTTTCAAACATGAACTGTGTAACAATCATTATAGCTCACTAGACAAATCACACTTCAGAGGAGTCAATTCCAGCACCCTTGGCTGTCCTTGTCATGAAGTGGTGTAAAGTAACTTTTACTCAAGGACTGTACTTATAGAGGGATACCCGAAAACCTGAATTATTTTCTATTCATTACTCACTCCATGGAGACTTGAATTCATGGATATTTGTATTTTTGAGCGGTGGTAAACCGCTCCATAGAGTGGCTGTGCATGTGTCTGTAGCCTTCTTCCTCAGCGTTTTGCCAATGTGTGTACGTAGCATCATGTTTGTCTAGTGATGTCATATGTCGTATGTCTGTAGCCTTTCTCCTCAGCGTTTTGCCATAGCAAAACGTGTGTGTGTAGCATAGCCTGTACATCCTAGACTCAAATCCTAGTCTGAAGACGTTATGCAAGCACGACCACCGCTCACTTCACATTGGGTGTGATTTTTTATTATTATGTTGTATGACAATAATTTGAGGAGACTCTTTGTGTCTCCATATAGGGAACAAATGGCACGTTCTGCATAAGGGGTCTTTCAGCCTTTATACTTTAAGTACATTTTGATACCAATACTTTTGTACTGTTACTCAATTACATTTTGAAATACAGACTTTTACTTGTAAGGCTGCACCCACACCAAAGTACCTATGAGAGTGGAATCCGCATTCCGCCAATGCATTTCAATGGGAAGGGGGTGGTTTCATGTCAGTGGAGGATATCTGCGTGCCGTGCCGACCTTGCGTTTATGCTGGAGGATATACAGTACATTATCCACTCAGATTCTGGTTTCCCCCCTCTGTCCAATCGGTTGAGTCGAAGACGGAATGGGGAGGGTTCTGGAAGGTTTCTGCTTTTGCACAAAGCAGTGCAATGCAAGATAGAGGGCACCAGATCCCTTTGAGTCACACCCTACCACTACTTCCTGTTCATCCACAGAGCATTGATTCTAGTAATTTTCTCCATTAGATTTCTTTTCACTTTTTTCAACTTGGGAAGGTAAAAAGATGAGGCAGACAAATAAAATGTATTTTGACAAGTAATAAAAGTTGAAAAAAGTGAAAAGACTTTAATCTAATTTGAGAAAACAACTAGAATCAATGCTCTGTGGAAGAACAGGAAGTAGTGGTAGGGTGTGACTCAAGGGGATGGCGCCCTCTATCTTGCATTGCACTACTTTGTGCAAAAGGAGAATGCGCTCTCTCCGTTTTTAGTCAGGCGTGCACCAAAAGAGTTTATCCACTGACGACCATATTTACTGTGTGTGCACCCAAACATTGCAGTATGCAGTATTGATACTTTTACTCAAGTAAAAAGAAAATGTTATTTTTTCCACCACAGCAAATGACTCTTCAGAAGAGTCAAGGTCAGGCAGGTCATTCATTCATAATGCCACTGCAGTCAACCAGAATGATATGACTCATTACGCGCAGGCTGGATTACTGTATTGAGACGACTTATAAGTCAACAATGCTGACCCACTTGCATTACTCATGGCTTGCCCGCCCCTATCCAAAGGGATTAGACCCCTTTCATCTGGCATGAATTCAAACAGATGTGGTTGCAATCATAATGCAAGTTGTTGCTGTTGTCTGGAAACCTCATATGTTCAAAGCTGTTACCAGGATTAAAAAAAAAAGAAGAAAAAAACAGATCACAAGCTCAAAACACGTCACATCGCGACACGCTTTGAGCTCGTCGATCTGCTATTTTTGCTACTTTTGTGTGACACTAATATACAGAAAGAAAAACTTAAAGAGGTGGTGCCATAGTTTTGCATTTTTCTGTTTTGTATGTGTCTATGGAGTTGACATTCCTCTAATAGACCCCCAGGTGTGGTAATGTGCAGATTTGTCTTCCCTGTGTATTTGTATTTACTTCCTGAAAGCTGAAAGACTGGGCCTCAAAAGGCCCAGTTGAAAAACACAGATTAATTGACATCATAAACTCATCCCCTCCTCTTTTACCATTCAGCCAACAATGTGGGTGTGGCTAACATCAGCTGGGTCACCACCCACCTGGGTGTGGCCACATAAAAACCCAAGTTGAACTCTTTGTAATTGGCCACGGACCCCCATCTCAAAATATTTCGTTCCAGGGACCCCCCAGAAGCAAAATTTGGGTTACAAATGTTCGCTTAAAAATACAAATATTCAAAGATTTGCACACATTTTCACGACTTTTCAAAAATAGCAGATCTACAAGCTCGCAGCGCAGCACTCGGTGCTATTTTTCAACAGCTAAAGTATAATTAAGGCCCCTCTACCTTGGGCCCTAGTAACTCAGTCCCACTCCCCCCCCCCCCCCCCCCCCCCCTTGTGACGCCCCTGCAAGCTGTCTGTCTGTCTGTCTCTCTCTCTCTCTCTCTCTCTCTCTCTCTCTCTCTCTCTCTCTCTCTCTCTCTCTCTCTCTCTAATTGGTAGAGGTATAATTGCAATGATGTCTGGACTACAATAAAGAAAATGGCAGTGCGTCTATTGTCCAATCCTGTCTGCTTCAAATAACTTTGTCAACCAGAAGGTGTCGAATGAACCAACATCAGGGTCTGAATGGAGGAGCAGCCAGGGAGATCACCTCCAATCACTGCAGATATGCTCGTTATATTTAATGCATTAACAAGCTCACAGCAAGAAGTGATGCGCTATGACAGGGGTCTTCAACAGGGGCTCCGGGACCCTTAGGGGGTCCTAAGAGTTACTACAGGGGGGCCGCCAAATCCTTGTGTGATACAATCATTATTTTAATTTAACAACTTGAACCCTCGCATCCCTCCCTTCCGAGGAGAACTTTAGCCAAAAATAGCAGATCTACAAGCTCTCAACGCCTCGTAGATCGGCTATTTTCGGCAAATAGGTTTGGTGTAGAGGTCAAAAAAGAGCAGACCAAGTACAGAGTGAAAGGTCAAATTGACCAAGTGGTTAAAGTTTTAAGTGGTTAAATGCCTGGAAAAACACAATAACACAAATCCAACATAGACTGATGACAGTGCTGTCAAACAAGTCTATGAATCTGTCTTTGAAATCGATGGAAATCTCCAACACAGTTTTATACAACATGTAGAGGGGGTTCCTGCTTCATCTCTCTCTCAGCTAAGGGGTCCTTGGCCTGAAAACGTTCAAGACCCCTGCGCTATGAGCCTTGTATATCTGCTACTTTTGAAAAGACAACCAATGTGCTATATATATAAAGCTCAAATGTAAAATGACACAGATGCTTTCGCTATTGTAATGGGTTAATGTAGCATACGATATGATACATGTTCATGTACATAATAATCTATCTGGTATGATTCATACCAGATAATAAAGATTGGTTAAAACATGTTTTTTCAAGTCCCGGATCATCATAGTTCTAACCTTTCGACTGTGCTCTGTGGCTTAGCGAATGGCATGAAATAGAAGAAAAAAAAACATACAGACGTAGATTTCAGAATCACAGAAATGACATTATGACTAATTCTCCTCCAATGGGATTAGCGGCAGGTAAGACAGGATCCCAAAGCGACTAATGAATTACATGAAATGCGATTTGGCTGCAATCACGCTCCCCTCTCAGGTCTGTCTGGGCCTGCCAAGAACTGAAATAATGACATTTTCCCCGTGATTTTGTTTGGTAACAATTGGATTCAGAATAATTTGATACTGGTACAAAACAAACAATAGACTTTGATGGAAGCAGAGTATGTAAACCTAACAAGATGAGAACGTATTATGACATGAGGACATCGCCGGGGATCAAAATGGCCGTAATGGCCGTCAACCGGTGCCAGACAGGAGATCCAATCCCAGTACGGGCAACATGCTTTCCAGCAAAGTAATGTGTTGGCCCACGGCCATGCCACACAGGGGCACAGCAGACAACAAGCAAGAGGAGAATTAAGTTAAACAGGCATGGTGGAAAATGTTCAACCCGTATTAAATGTAATGTAGGCAATAAACATTATCGTCGCTGACCGGTGGAAACCTTCTCTCTCCGTATTTCAACTTTTTGGGGGGATAAATTGACACCCTACTGCAGTGATACTCAAACTGCACCAGCTTAATGTCACGCATCCTTATGTTCCAGAGATCATTTTTGTACTAGTGGCTCTGCTCGACTAATTAGCATACCCAAAACGACATTGTAGGCCTAATGGAAATGAAATGAAAGAGAGATGTACTGTAGCTCTACGTAACAACTGCATCATTAGCCATTTGGTAGCTAAACATTCTGGGAATCAATTTTAAGTGGATTGTTTGATTTGATTAGATTTTCCTTAGCCATAACTATCTATGTTCACAAGTTTATTTGCACTTATGTGGAAATAAAGCAAATAAAAGAGAGAAGTTATCAAGTAATGTCATTTTTTCAACTGGCCTGTGGCCCCTTGACATTTTTGTGTTGTGGCCCACGGGTTCAGAAGTTTGAGTATCCCTGCCCTACTGCAGTGTTTCTCAAACTTACTACGTACAAATGGAACCAAATGAACCCGTTCCATTTGTACACTGTCAGAGTTACAGACCTCTATGGGTCAATTTAGACCCCCCTAAAGGTCCAGGCACAGAGGCTCGAATGCAGCCTGACAGTGTGCCGCGGGTTCTAATCCTGATTCTGATGACCTTTGCTGCGACATGTCAATCCCTGTCTCTCTCTTCCCTGTGTCCTGTCAATCTGCACTGACATTGGTGCTCTGGGTCTTTTTGCCCTGCTGGGGGCTAGAGCAGTGGTTCTCAACCTGTGGGTCAGGACCCCCAGGGGGGGTCGCCAAATGAAACAGTAAACAAACCAACAGAAAGTTTAAGTGTATAGAGGGTATCTGCACATTTCTAAATGGACAATTTGAGGACGTTTTAGTACCTCTAAATTTTAGAGGTACTCAAATTATATAATATATATATATATATATATATATATATATATATATATATATATATATATATATAGTCTAAAATGACAAATTAAACATTGGTTAAATTGTCAAATATTAGAGGCGGAAATTGTGAAAATAGCCGATCTACAGGCATGTAGATCGTCTATTTTCACAATAGAACCGTGTTATACAAAATGTAATGCCTCGTGTAGTGCTCGTCAGGCTGGGGGGTCCCCAGTTAAAATATTATTTTGGGGGTCGCGGCCTGAAAAGGTTGAGAACCACTGGGCTAGAGGACTGAATCCTCCAAGACTAGGGTCATTATGTTTTTTTTTCCTTTTCTGCCTGAACCTTGTCAACACAAGTAACAAGAGCTTGTTGTGAATAGGGATGGGACGATACGCGATATTATCGTTTATCGTGATAAAAAACACTCACGATAATCATATCGTGGAGATTTAATTTATCGTGATATCGTCCTCCGTCATGCACTGGGATCAATTCACCTTTTATTTGCAGAGCTGCGTGTCCGGTACTACTTAAACCCTTTATAATTGGTAAACGGTACTTATAATTTTATGTAATTGATAGTCTTTTTTCACTCTATCAAATGTCTTTGGCTCACAACGCGTTGTGTTGCGACGCGGTGTGAGCTTGTAGATCTGCTATTTTTTGGCAAATGTTCCGCCCCAGGATAATGGATTTTGATCATCGCAATAATATCGTAAATCGCAATTTCTTTTGTCACAATAATCGTGATATGAAATGTTCTTATCGACCCATCCCTAGTTGTGAAATAAATAAATAAGTGGAACAGCCCTCCACCCTATTATATGTCCTCAAAAGTAGAATATTCGGCCATACAAGGTTTCCGCCCGACAGCGGCGTGTGCATATATCCGTGTCATTTCGCTGATGAATACAAGACCCCATTTGTTAGCGCTAAATGAGGAAAACAATTCCTGAGGTAGGGGGATGCATTCAGGACCACGGAGAGAGCAACTCATTCAGCCTCTAATTCGCAGCGATGTGGTTAGATTTATCATGTGGCAGATGTTTGTGTGTGGGGGGGGGGGGGGGGGCTCTTTCTCTTCTCCCAGTCAGACACACAGGGGTGTCACACCACATTCTGGGCCCTGGGTGCAAGGATTTCACTGACATTTTGTGCTTTAGCTATTGAAAAATAGCAGATATACTGTACAGATATACTATACTCTACAATACTGCAAGCTTGTAGATCTGCTATTTTTTTTTTTAATCATGAACATTTGCGCAAGCCTTTGAATATTTCAAATCCTTCTATGGTTTTTTGAAAAGCCTATGTTTCTATGTCAGCGGTGCTCAAATATTCTCATGTGAAGGACCCCCAAAATTTTAGTTACAAATGTTCGCTTTAAAAGTACATAATATTGAAAGATTGGCACACATTTTCACGACTTTTCAAAAATAACAGATCTACAAGCTCGCAGCGCGGCACTCGGTGCCGCGCTGTGAGCTTGTATATCTGCTATTTTTCAATAGTATACAACAATCAAGGCCCCTCCACCTTGGGCCCTAGTAACTCAGTCCCACTCCCCCCCCCTCCCTTCCCCCTTGTGACGCCCCTGCAGACACACAGGTGCAGATGCCTTGGGGGCGGCCAGGGACGGGGGGACGGGGGGTGGGGGGACGCAGGTTTACAACGGTGGCAATGATGGCAAACAGCTGGTCCGGGAGTCATTCGGTGTGACCTCCAACGCATTTGAAATCGCAACCTCCGAATAAACCTGTCAGATGTTGTTAGGTATGGGCTGCCGGGGCAATTCTCCGGCAGCGGGGCCCACCTCCCCTCACCCTCTATCTGCTAAATATGCTGCGTCGGTGCCAATGTCCTGGGGGAACCTGCTTTGACAGTGTGCAGCGGGAGTCTCCTGGCAAGTGCACAAAGGCTCTGACTCCGAGCCTAACCCGTTTGGGCCTAGAATTATTGAATGCTTTTAACCGGTGGAAAAATAGCAGATATACAAGCTCACAGCGCGGCACCGAGTGCCGCGCTGCAAGCTTGTAGATCTACTATTTTTTGAAAAAGTCGTGAAAATGGGTGCAAATCTTTGAATATTATGTGTTTTCAAAGCGCACGTTTGTAACTCAAATTTTGCTTCTGGGTGGTCCCTGGAACTAGATATTTTGAGATGCGGGTCCGTGGCCAAATACATATCATTTTGGGGGTCCTTCACATGAAAAGGTTTGAGAACCACTGACATGGTAGTCTCTCAAGAACAGACTAACTGAGCTCCAGTTAAGTGAAAAGGACCTTCTCTTTGACGATGGCTGGCCAGATTGCTGACATAGAAACATTGGTTTTTCAAAAAACCTTAGAAGGATTCAAAAGACACTTATAGAATCGGGTCAATATTCTAATTTTCACGATTTTTCAAAAATAGCAGATCTACAAGCTCGCAGCGCGGCACTCGGTGCCGCGCTGTGAGCTTGTATATCTGCTATTTTTCAATAGTTAAAGCATAAAATAATGATACACAATGTGTACCCGTTCTAAATGGACTAATATATTTATTTCTGGCAGCTGTTGATATTTCCGCAAGGTTCCCTCAAGAATGGAAAAGGCAAAAAAATAAAAAAAATAAAAAAGCCCTGCAACACCAAAAGAAGAATGTAATACCGGCAGCGGACACACGGGTGTCCTCTTCACGCCAAGGCCACGTGTTGAAAGGAGGGAGGGGAGGCTTTACACACACACACACACACACACACACACATGTTCAACGAAAAGGGTCAAGACATAATGGTACATGCAGAAAGAATGTGTGTGTGTGTGTGTGTGTGTGTGTGTGTGTGTGCGTGTGTGTGTGTGTGTGTGTGTGTGTGTGTGTGTGTGTGTGTGTGTGTGTGTGTGTGTGTGTGTGTGTGTGTGTTTCTTACTTGTTCAGGCAAAATGTTCCCTTAAGTATACTAGATATAATGTTCCCTTAAGTATACTAGATATAATGCAGGTTGGGAATAGGATTAGACATTTAGAGATTAGGTTTAGGGGTTGGGGTTGGGGTTGGAGTTAAGGCCTGTCCATACTTTGACCGAAATCAAACTTTTCGGTCCAAAGGTCCGGTTCCACTACAAAATGACGTCACTCGCGACTTCTGAGAAGCAATAGACCGAATTAGAGTCAGAAATGTGCACGTCGGAAAAGTCCAACTCACTGAACATGTTGGAGATACTATGGACAGGCCTTTATGCCTGATGAAATACTTAAAAATGGTAAAAGAAAATTGGAATCCTTAAAACTGTTTGTGTGTGTGTGTGCGCGTGTGTGTGTGTGTGTGTGTGCGTGTGAGTGCGTGCACGCACGCACACGCGTGCACACACGCGTGCACACACTCACACGCACGCATGCGTGTGTCAGCCTCTGTCCTACAGTATACGCCGCAATACTTACGTATTCACCGTATGAGTCCTGTACGACGGGCGGTGGCGGTCTGTATCCGGCTGGCGGGGGTGCGCCCCTGGCTCTCTGGGCGGGCAGGCCCCCCCTCCCCCTGGTGGAGGGCACCCGGCTGGGTGGGGCGCCCCTGGGTGCCACCCCGCGGGGCACTGCCGCGTGGAGCGGAGGGACCCCTCCTCGACTCCTGCACCGCAACAAGACAAACAGCCACCGGCTTTTAGTTCAAAGACCCGTTTAGCATTTCATTGAGTGTATACAGTATGCAGGAAAGCATGTGTTTGCCAAACAACGGGCCGGGACCCATTTTTGGGTCACGGCACACAACTCTTTTTATGGGTCACGAGTAAATATACCTTTTTTTAAATCATGATGTGTTTTTGTAAGTTTGGACACAACATTTCCCTTTGGAGCTGAAAAGGTTTGGGAAGCTGTGTTTTAGATGAAAGAACAGACAGGGCAGAACAGAGCTGTTACAGACCCGTTTAGCATTTCATTGCGTATGCAGTAAATTATAGCCCACCAACTGTCTGATATGTCAGAGAGAGGGTTTTATTTGTGTGGGTTTTTTGTGTTGCCAGATACAGGGGTTGGAAATCCACCACAATGGTCTACAAACTGGACACCACCACAGTGGTCTGGTCTTCAACCCATTCAACCAAACTGTATTACAGCCGAAGCCAATGGTAGACGTTCAAACAATTACAAATACAATATAGCCTATATTCATAAAAGAAAAATCTAAAAAGCACTCATAAAAATATCTATAAAAGACACCAATGTTTCCACATGTGAGAGCGATATCTTACTGAGCTATTACCTCGGATTGATCAACATATCGTCGTTGTCGGGTGGAAACCTTGTATGTCCAAAACCGTTCGTTTTGTATTTATCGTTTAAAAAATGATCTAAACTAGTGAAAATAGCCGATCTACAAGCAGTAGATCAGCTATTTTCACTACTTCTGTGCTATAGTCTTGTGTGATGAACCAGGGCTTTACTTTACGAAAAAACGTACAAATTTGAAACTTGGAGATACGAGGTTTCTGCCCGACAGTGACGATATATGAATCACCTCATTATGAGACCCGTTGAGTCTACATTTAAAACTAAACATGAGGTTTCTTAGGAGAGCCTGGAAGGTGGAAGGTGGTTTCAAGATGTTTAAAACATTTTCAAAAGTGGCAGATGTACAAGCTGTGGGCTTGTACATCTACCATAATTCTCTTCTGTATTTTAGTGGAACCATTCATAAGAATGCTTCTTGTTTGGTACTTCTACCAAATTAGCCAAATTAGATTGCTGTATGTGATCAACAATGAGACCCATGCAGTCTAACTGCAGCTGTTGTTTAACAGAATATATCGTGTTTTAAGTTCTGAACATTTTCGTTTTTTTTCCCCCTAAGATGTTTTTAAAATATGTTAAAATAATAATCCTATATCACCCCATAAAATTGATCCACAACCCCAAAAAGTATATAAGCAGCACGTTCTGAGCAGAAATGTAGCTTACATTTTTATTACGTGAGGGGACAGCTGGCCAGAAAGGGTTGAGTTTAAAGATCCAATCTTAAGCCGCACGATTTGCTCACAGACGATCAGAGCCGCCCTGACATTATTTTCAATCATGTTTGACATTTATCTGGATCGCTACTGTCTGACGGTGAACGGTAAGCTACGATGGTAAGCTTCCTTCAATCCTCGCTTTTAGAACCAAAGGTTACTGGACATTCAACACGTTCACAGACACACATTAGATTAGATATACCTGTCCACCAGGGACGTGCAGAGAATGTTAGAGAGGCAGGGGCTGACATTTCTAAAAGGGCCTTTTGGTGAATATATTGAAAATAGCAGACCTCCAAGCTCACAACGCGGCGTGCTGGAGGTCGGCTATTTTAGGTACTTGATACCACACTGTACTAAGCATAATCAAGTCAATACTGGAGATGTGACTTACAGCATGGATTTCTACACAGAGAGGACAATTCTTTCGACATAAGATGCTGCATTCAAGTTCATGAGTGTTTGGACGAGGTAATTCTCTTGAATGCTGCCTTCAGGTATGGCATGGAAAGAGGGCGTTTGCATTTCTTTCACCATAATAAAAACTGCATTCATGGTCTGGAGAGGGCACTTTTTACAGACAGATAAAAGGGCAAAGGCTCAAGTCCCCGCTTTGATGTCCTATGTGTGCACACTGCACTTGCCTGCTGTCCACGTATGAACAGTGAACGGGGAAAGACTGCTTTAATTTATTATGCTCCACGCAAATGGAACAAACTTCAGGACTGGTTCGATTGGTCTCAATAGAGACATATAAAGTGCTTCTTGAGGACACACTACATAGTGACTGCACCTGTTTGATGTACCGCTGTTTGAAATTGCCTCTCAGTATATGTATTGTGTTTTTTATGCTGTGCTGTCCTTGAAAAAGAGAGCTTGCTCTCAATGGAATAAATAAAGGGAAAAAAAGTGAGCAAAAGTGAAATAAGACTCCACTATTGTCGCTAGTCAACAGCACCAAAATTCATGGGAGGGAGGGAGGGGAAGTATTTTTTAATATTTTTATTTTTATTTATTTGGTTTTGAATGTACACGTTTGGTTATGCAAAGCAGCCTTGGTAGTAAACAATTATGAGAAATGTACATTTAGAATATTTGTTCTCTTTCACTGTAATGTATTTTATTTTATTTTTAAATAAGGAAGCACTGTTTATTGTCTGATTTGAAAATGTATATCTCTATGCAGTGCTTGACAATAAAAATATTTGAAACAAAAATTCTGAAGCAATGGCTGCCGAAGGAGCACTAAAAAGGTGAAATGTGTCCACGAAGCGGAGGTTTCTGAGCCCACTGTATAGAATAAACCCCCTTTTCGCCCCTTTTGAGCAGTACAAGCGGCTGCTACGTCTGGCTCTGTGGTATGTGTGAGTGTCCGTATGAGTGTCAGTACATGCACCAAACTCCATATATGGAGATAACGGACACCACGGACAGAACAGCCCATACAAGGAGATAACGATGCTGTTGTCGGGTGGAAACCCTGTATGTCTATCTATTCATTTCATTTTTAATAGTTAAAGCATAAAATAATGGTTAAAGTGGTGAAAAACTAACGTAACAAAGATGCGTTCCCGTTTTTAATATGTAAAAAAAAACATGTATATTTTCCCTATTTTAGTGAATGCCATTATAAGAGAACGTTTTCAAAAAACGTAAAAAAACTAAAAGAAAGAAGATAAACAAGGTCGCACAGAACTTGACAGAAGGTGTGTTTTTATTGCTCTGCGAAAGAATTACCGTTTAATTACAGCCATGCGACAAGTTATCAGCTAACATCTCTACTATGTTTTTAAATAGAGCTCAATCGTCACTTTTTGTCACCCCGTTTCATTTTTATTTTTTATAATGACGCCTCTGGTGCCAAACTCAACTTCCCTGTGCGCGAGCACGGCTCGATTTATATTAGTAAACATTCAAACAGTGTCCCGCCCTTTAGCCATGAAATGCGAGAGAGAAGATTTCGGCCCATGCCCCAAATCTGTAATCTACAGCACCATTAACCAATTTATAACGGGTAAACATTATTGTGTATATCATTATTTTATGCTTTAACTATTGAAAAGTAGCAGATATACAAGCTCACAGCGCGGCACTGAGTGCCGCGCTGCGAGCTTGTAGATCTGCTATTTTTGAAAAATCTTGAAAATTTGACCCGATTCTATAAGTGTCTTTTGAATCCTTCAAAGATTTTAAACCCCTTTTGAGCCCCTTTTGAGCGGTGCAAACGGCTGCTACGTCTGGCTCGGTGCCGCGCTGTGAGCTTGTATATCTGCTATTTTTCACTGGTTAAAGCATTCAATAATTCTAGGCCTAAATGGGTTAAAGATGAAATGGAAAGCGGTGAAACAGTGACCTGATAGAAGGTCCTTCTGGGGTTTCACTGTGTATGAATAAAGTTAGCGCTCAGAGAGATCAGTGCGCAGGCTGCCTTTAAAAATGAAGCTCATTTGGGTGTCGAAAAAAAATAAGGTTCCACGAGACCACAGCGGATCTGAATTCGCTCGCGCCTTTGAAGACGTCGCAGATCAGAGCGCTGATGTGGTTTTCACGCTTCAGCGGAGAGTTGCTCTCGATCACTAATGCTAATTAAACTTTAAACATGAGTAGTGGTACTTCTTTCTTTTCTTTCTTTCTTCTGTGTTTATTTTAAGATATCTATTTATAATGTCACTGAATAACTCATGCGTGTGTGTGAATATTGCCACCTCTCACTCTCACTCTTCCAAAGCAAGAATTCTACACTAACAGTGATTGTCAAACACATCAGGCAACCAAGTGAGCTCATCCAGATCTCTTAAGTTCACCTCTGGGACAACCAGATCTTATCTCTACAGTGCGTCCTCCCGGTGGGGGCTCCTCATTGGAGGTGACAACACAGAAATGTGTGGGGAGGAATTAACTGGCATAAGGACTGCATTGGGGAGAAAAAGGGGTAGGCGTAGGCTACTCTATTAAAAAAGAAAAATCGCACCTGTGTTTTGATGGTATCGAAACACGACACACGTGCATATCGTCACTGTCGGGCAGAAACCTCGTATCTCCAAGTTTCAAATGTGTAAGGTTTTCTTAAAGTAAAGCCCTGCTTCATCATACAAGACACAAAACTAGAGAAAATAGCAGATCTACAAGCACACAATGCCTTGCAGACAGGAGAATAAGTGTCTGTAACATATCTGTCACATGTAGATGTAAGACTTCCAAAAGAGGTTTGGTTGGAGAAATATGCAAAAACAAAACTGAATTTGAGGTTGAATGCAAACACTAAGTGGAAATTGCTTTGAGAGTAAATATACCTTTCAGTGTCCCTGTATTGCTTTGATTGATTTGTATTATATTTGTATGGTTCCTTTTAAACCAGGCCCGGGGTCTGACGCCCATTTTTGCATATTATTTCATTTTATTTTCTGTTATCCTTTTAGCAATGCCTGCATAATTGTCTTGCTGTACTGTTTGCAACTTGTTAATATTATTAAAGTATTCAATCAATATTTAATATTTTCAGGGCACAACACTGCCGTACGATGACGCATAAATCTGACTTTACTCAGTAGTGGGATTTATTAACAGTAATTACATGTACAGTCAGGGGTAAAGCATGCAGAGTGTATATAGCACATATTATTATGTTGCTGTTCAAGGGCCTGTGGGGCATTGTTTCTTATCAGCACTCATAAAGAGAGCGTATTAGACATGGTAAATGCTAATTAAACTGTAATTCAAACCACAGCCAATTAAATTCGGTCTCTGAGCAATACAAACACACCTTCCGCGTGACCTTGTTTATCTTCAAAATCCAATGAAAAGATTGTTTGTTTGCTTTTATAAACACAAAGAGCAAACAGCGCGGCGGTCGATTTGTTTATTTCCTCCTCCAGTGTATTTTTGTTCTAAGCCCGGCATCGGCGCAGACAATGCGATGGCCGTGAGGAGCTCTGCTTTTGTTCTTACGGGCTCTCCGAGGAGCGTAGATCCACTAGGACACCCAGATAAACGACTGTAAAATGCAGATCTTTCGCATCTGAGGGCTTTTATGCAAATTGATGTGGCTTGTGCTACTTATTAATGATGCCAGACATTGCATCACTCGCACATTATAAATATACATTTTTGTTACATTAAAAAATAAACATTCAGTCTGATGACCTAATGGATTTCAGATATGTTGGCTCTAACTTAAAGCTATACATAACAGCACTTATTGTTTTATGAATAAAACATTATTTTAACCAATCGGTATGGTAGATCGTGTCAGAACATGCTGGGCCCCTGATTCAGCCCGGGAAAAAGAGTTGGAGAGGCCCTCATTGCGCGCTATAGAGAGAGATCTCTCTCACTAGCGCTGCTGCTACTCAAAGATTTGCCATTTCAGATCATGACAAGTGACAAGCCAGTGGGCCAATTACATGAGTTATATTTCGTCGTTGTCGGGTGGAAACCTTGTATGTCCAAAACCACTTGTTTTGGAGGCGTTGTGTGCTTGTAGATCTGCTGTTTTCACTACTTTTGTGCGACGGCCTTGTATGATGAAGCAGGGCTTTGCTTTGCGAAAAAATCTACAAATTTGAAACTTGGCGTTTCTGCCCGACAGTGAAGATTTACTTTGTTGGCCACCCAGCCCCCAAAATGGAACGAAGGCCAACATTTTATTTTTTATTTTTTTCCTAATGGCCGGCCTGGACTGGCCGGGAATGAACCGGCCGTTCGGGAGTTGTCCCGCTTTTCCCAATGGCCAGCACGTCCCTGGATCGTGTTGATACAACACAACTAGCACATCTGCAGTGGTTGAGGGTGGTCTCACCACTCTTCCATTGAGAATTCTAGGCCCTGGCGTCAGGGTGGGACACCAACGTGGTTGACAACGTCGATAAAGTTATTTGAAGCAGAAGGCACACCAGATTGGATTGGACACCAGATGTGCCGCCATCTTTGCCCTCTGCAGACCATGAATGCAGCTTTCACTATGGTGAAAGAAATGCAAATGCCCTCTTTCCATGCTAGACCTGAAGGCTGCATTCAAGAGAATTGTATTGTCCAAACTCTCCTGAACTTGAATGCAGCATCTTATGTTGAAAGAATTGCCCTCTCTATGTAGAAATTAAGCATCGAAAATAGCCGACCTCCAAGCTCACACCGCGGCACGACGTGACACGTTGTGAGCTTGGAGGTCTGCTATTTTCGATATTTTCACCAAAAGGCTGTTTTAGAAATCAGCCCCTGCCTCTCTAACATTCTCTGCACGTCCCAGAGCGTGCACATAGAAGTGGGCGGTTGGAAGCAGCCTCTTACCTGGGAGCGCCAGGAGCAGGTGTTCCTCTGCTGCGCGTGGCAGACTTGCCCCGCACCGACGGCACCTTGGCCTCCTCCGAGCCGCCATTCAAGTACGTCAGCTCCTGCAGCTGGGCCTGTCTGATCTCATCATTGTAGTCCTGCATACACACACACACACACACACACACACACACACACACACACACACACGCACACGCACACGCACACGCACACACACACACACACACACACACACACACACACGTTGTATTACTATGATTGTGAGGACATCACAATTGTAGGAGAATGTCATTTATTAACCACTTCAACTCCAGCATCCATATCCAGGTGGGAATTTAGCCAAAATAGACGATCTATCTACAAGCATGCATTGTGCATATTTTTGCCATCCTTTAGGACAGTGGTTCTCAACCTTAACTTGAGGACCCCTAGGGGGTCCCGACCCACAGGTTGAGAACCACTGCTTTAGGATCTAAACGATTCCGGTTCCTTAACGGTCCGATTCCTTAATGGTTCCCTTTAATGATTCCTATACGAGGTTCCAAATGGACCCTAACAGCTCTGTAACTCTGGGAGTGTACACCTTACGGGTCCATTTGGTTCCATTTCTACACTCTCAGAGTCATGGTGGTGCAGGAGATTTTGAGATTGAGAATCACCGGTATTGTAATTGTATAGCAGACGTGAAGTCCACATGCCAGCTCTGACAGTGCGATAAAACGGACAAACGGTTCCAAATGTGACGGAACCATTTCTGTGTTGTGAGCTTGTACCGGTAGATCAGCTACTTTTGGTGCGTGACACGCGTCCTGTGCAACTCCTACACCACAAGTAGGTCGGGAGTGGCTTATTGTCAGTATCAGCCGGTAACACGCGGGAGTCTGTCCCCGTTACAATGCGCTAGACCCCTGGGAGATGGACTGCTGAGGTGGAGCGCCACACCTACCTTCAGCTCCCAGTACTTGCCGCACGACTTGCCAAGCCGTGCTACTCATACGCTGAGTTGGCGGTGCCCGGAATCGAACCCATGACCTTGCGGTACAAAGGCGAGAGCTCTACCGACTGAGCTACCCGGGCACCTATATCTTGTCCTAAATTATAACTTAAAAACTTTTAGCAACCAGTTCTCTTTTCTCTTGGACCAGGAAAGTATCCTCACAATGTCTATTTCTCAAATTATCCTATACTTGTGGGGACATTTGGCCCCCACAGTTATAGTAATGCACACACAACACACACACGCACACGCGCACGCGCACACACACACACACACACACACACACACACACACACACACACACACACACACACACACACACATGCACGCACACACGCACACACAAAAATAACAGCGAGCGCTCACTTTCAATTACACTGTATTAAATTACGTCCTTTATCTCCAGGGTTACAGCCCCGGGAATATCTAATTAATGTACTTTACAGTGGCGGCGTGACCGCTACCCCCGAGGCTGCAAAACATTTCAGATACCCCGCTGATAAGCCCCGCCGGCGGGGGCACGGGACCCCGCTTGGCCTTATCGTCGCACTGTCGTTTCCATTGGCAGAATTAAAAAGCACGCAATTAATATGGAAATGGCTCTTTAATCACGCAGTGATTGTCGCGCGTCCTGAACCCGCATCGACATGTAACGTTAACTACAGCAGGTACTCTACTGTACTGGGGGGGGGGGGGGGGGGGGTGAGTGTGTGTGTGTGTGTGTGTACGTGTGTGTGTGTGTGTGATCATTCATAACGGCGATAGAAAAACATTACATACAGTTCATTTATAATGAATGGAGCGCGAGAGTGACTAGGTTTCCCAGAGTGCCTCGATCAGTGTCAGTGGGGTGGGGTGAGGGGGGGTGTTGACCAGTGGTGTAAAGTAACTACGTACATTTACATATATACCGTACTTACAGTAAGTGCAATTTTGAGGTATTTTACTTCCAGTTTTCAGTACTTTTACTTCTACTCCACTACATCTCAGAGGAAAACATTTTGCATTTACTCCCCTACATTTATTTGAAAACTTTAGTTACTAGTTACTTTGTAGATATAAATTATAATATTATAAACGTACATTAACCACTTTTGCCCCCTTTTTTACACAAGGCTATTTGAAAATAGACGATCTACAAGCTCAAAAACATTTCAAACATTTTATACTTTTACTTTAGGTACTTTAAATACATTTTGATGCCAACACTTTCATACTTTTATTCAAGTACAATTTGAATTCCAGACTTTTATTTGTAACTAGTATTGATACTTTTTAAAGTAAAATAAATATTGTTTCCACCACTGGTGTTGACCCACACTGAGTGAGTGACTATATACTATAACTATACTATATACTCAATGTTTTAACTCAACGACTTGAAACCTATTTAGTGTCCCTATTCTGAAGGGAAACATTTGGCCAAAAAAACAATAGACAATCGACTCACATCATGGGACCTTGTGAACTTGTAGATTGTGTATTTTCCGTGAAGAGAATTGGTGTAGAGGGGGGAAAAAGAGCAGACTAGTACAGTGCCAAAGTTTACTATGTATTGAGGGTATTGAAGTGGTTAAATGTCTGAAAATAGGCATTAACTGTGTTTTCTAATATTAATATAAGATGTATTGTATAAATAAACAAAAAACTGTAACTTTGAAACACAATTTTATACATTATACATCTCTCAGCTAAGGCGTCCTCAGCTCAACAGCAAATCTCCTATTCAAGGAATGTAGTGAAAACTGGAGACAAACTACTGTAAATAAGCGAGGGGGAACTGAGTGGAAGAGTCAGACACGCTGCCAAAAATGATTTGCTCAGATCAAACAGCGGTAAAAACAAAACAATACAGTCTCTCTCTCTCTCTCTCTCTCTCTCTCTCTCTCTCGCTCTCGCTCTCTCGCTCTCTCGCTCTCTCGCTCTCTCTCTCTCTCTGTTATCAGTCGCTGCGCAGGTGTACAGATAACACCGTTCGCACCCACCTCCCCGTGACCCAATTATGTTTAATCACCGTGATTGTGCAGTAACAAAACAAACAACCAAAAATATAAAATATATAAAAGCTTAACCCCAAATTACCCATTTATAATCAAATCAAAATGTACAGCAACACGAGAGAGAGAGAGAGAGAGAGAGAAAGAGAGAGAGAGACAAGAGTCTGGTTTGTATTAATAATCAAAACCTACAAAGTATTAACTAAATTTTCAAATAATTGTAGTGGAGTAGGCTAAGTACAATATTTGCCACTGAGATGTAGTTGAGTAGAAGTAAAAGTATTGAAAATGGGAAGTATGGAGTAGTTAAGTACAACATTTGAGTGAATATGAGTTACTTAGTTAAGGTATATATTAATGACATAGTTCAATGTTGAAAATGGGTGGTTCTCCCCTTTAAGCCCTATTATACTTCTATAAGCAGACAGACAGATTATACAGACAGGCAGACAGACAGGCGCAGGCACGTGCACAGTCTACACACATAGACATCAAAGGGGGCTTGAGCCCCTGCCCTTTTATACATCTGTAAAAAGTGCCCTCTACAGACCATGAATGCAGTTTTTACTATGGTGAAAGAAAGGCAAATGCCCTCTTTCCATGCCATACCTGAAGGCAGCATTCAAGAGAATTGCCTTGTCCAGACTCTCCTGAACTTGAATGCATTATCTTATGTTGAAAGAATTGCCCTCTCTGTGTAGAAATCCATGCAGTTATGCCACGTATCTCCAGTATTGACTTGATTATGCCTAGTTCAGTATGGTATCAAACAGCGAAAATAGCCGACCTCCAAGCTCACCGTTGTGAACTTGGAGGTCTGCTATTTTCGATATTTCCACCAAAAGGCCCTTTTAGAAGTGTCAGCCTTTGCCTCTCTAACATTCTGTGCACGTCCCTGGACAGGCAGACAGACGGGCAGGCAGACGGACAGACAGACAGAACATACTGGTATGAGGAACTTCTTGATCTCCTCCAGAGCGTGACCCATCCTGGCGTAGGCCTCTGCCGGCGGTGCAAACACCTCGATGAGGACGTGCAGGTCTTCACTGAGGTGATGGTATTTGGCCTCTCCGCTCTTCCGTAGCTCTTCCTCCTGTCGGAAACAAAAAACAACAAAAACAGCATTTTTAATCCCATTCAAACTGGAAAGCATCGGCCATTTTGTAAGTTTAAAGTTTTTTTTTTCCAGAAACCTGTTAGGATTTAGAATTGGCTACCTGTCTGAATGGGTTATGGCAGTTGTTTTACACTTCAAGTGTGTACAAATATATGATGTCTGCTGCTAATGTCTCTCCTGCACATAAGACTGCTGTATTACGTACACAACTACTGTGTATTATCTGTTGTTATTCTAGTACTGCACCTATACCTATATCTGTTACTATATATCCTGCTATTTCGACTGCCTCATCACCTTATGTACTGTACATATTTTACATAATCGTCACTGCCGGGTGTCATACTGTATGTTTAAAAACCGTTGGTTTTCAGGAAATAGAACAAAAATGTTCAGAATGAATGAAAATAGCAGATCTGCAAACACTGAGCTTGCACATTGTCCGTTTTCACCACTGTTGCTTGACACTCTTATAAGATGAAGTAGGGCAGGGGTCTTCAACAGGGGGTCCGGGACCCCTAGGAGGTCATCAGTGTTACTACAGGGGGTCCTTCAAATCTTTGTGCGATAGAAACTTTTTTTCTCCTTTTTTATATTAACCACTTGAACCCTAACATCCATATTTTGAGAACTTTTGTGAGCTTGTAGATCGACTATTTTCGGCAAAGAGGTTTGGTGTAGATGAGAAAAACAGCAGACTACGTACAGAGTAAAAGATCAAGTTTATTAAGTATTGAAAATTGGTTACATATCTGATAACACAAATTGACATGAATCCAAAATACACTGATGATTGTGCTGTCAAACGATGAAACTATATGGAATCTGGGGGTCCCTGCTTCATCTCTCTCTCAGCTAACGGGTCCTTGGGCTGAAAACGTTGAAGACCCCTGAAGTAGGGCATTAAGTGAAGGAAAAAGAAAAGTAGAAATATGGAGATAAGCTTCTGCCCGACAGCAACAACATCAGGAATATTTGTCATAATGTGACCCGTTTTCCTTGTTGTCTTTCCATCTTTATTCTTCTTCCCTTTTCCTGAAAACTGCAAATGATACGAGCTTGATTAAGTAGCTTCACTCGCTTTTTTCATGTGACAATAAAAGAAGTCGATGTTTTTGAAGTTGAAACTCTCCATTTGTTTCCACCCGGATTTAGCAACCGAAGCCGGGAGATTGTCCTCTAGTCTCTGGATGAGCAAAGCATTTAGAGTCTTTATCAAACGAGACATCTAATGAATGAGTCTGATCGAGTTCCAAGGCCAACAAACTTTGTATGGATTTTCATCTTCTTTGATACTTACCAACATAAATACAGTACCACAGTAAAAAGGATTGATCTCAGCTGTCTTTTTTGTTGTTGTTGTCTGCAACCCCCTAACAAAATGAGGCTTGATAACTTTGGAATGCGAGAGATGCAATCTGATAGTTACACGAAGACAAACGCAAAAGTCATTCCGGCTGTCATCAACTCTTTGCGTTCTTCTCTCTCTCTCTCCGCGTACAGAATGTTGCCCGCGGTCCTCATCAATTGCTGATGATGTGACACTTAACTGATCGCTGTGTGTCCCCTCACAGCTGCCTGTCCTCATAACAAATCTACTAAATGAAGCCAGCTGAAAACAACACATGGCTGCGAGCGCTCGCATGTACTCCATCAAAATGTCACTCCTGCATCTTCTTCGCATTTCATCTCATCTGCACTGAGGAGGACTGTTACAGCGTTAATGTATGCTCTGTTGTGCGATGGAAATGGAACGTCTGCAGACTCACAGCTTTCGGCGGATCGTCTGTTCGCTTCGACGCGGTGCACACCGCCGTACGACAAAGTGCAAATCGACACAAAGTCAGTCTGGGGGAATTTTGCTATTGAGTCATACTTGATAGGGCACAATATTGATTGGAAATCTAATACTAGATTGCGATCGGGGGGCTTTTGAATTATTTCAGGACCTTGGTATTTGCACTCATGATGATCGATCTTTTCAAGTCGTCCTTAATGCGGAGATAAGAGAATAATAGCGTTTCTTTCCCCGAAATGGCCCTGCCTCTTTGGTATTGTGACACTGCTGCGGGGAATTAATTAATGAAAACCTCTCGCATTATCGCTCATGTTCTATGTCTTTACAATTACACACAATGGATTCACGGAGGCTTGTTGAATGTGTACCTACAGTACGTGCTGAAAAGACTCCTGAGACATATAAATGACTAAAGTTTTACTCCATTTTAGGACTTCCAGACTGGCTCATCTTGTGCTGTAGATAAAACACCTCACATAAATGACTGAAGTTCGGTTACTTTTGAACGAGGATCATTAAGACATTTTTGTCATCATGTCCCGTAAAGTCATTATCCCTCCTAAAGTTGAATAACCCAGTTTGGGGTTGGAGTTATCGTTAGAATTAATTTGATGAGTCATTATCTGCCAAAGGTTAGGGGAGGTTCATTTTTAATTGTACCATCAAAGCCGGTATGAGTAATGAGAGGTGAACTCCACTCAGCGCCACCGTTTTGCCGCAAATGACACATCTCATTAGTCCTGGCTGTTGACTTACTTAAGGAGTATAATAGTTTAACCGCTTTCAGTCCCTATTGTGGGAATGTCATTATTATTGGTGAACGTTTACCACAAAAAAAGCTAGCTTGTAGAACGATTGTTTTTCTTCTATTTTTGAAATAGAATAAGAATCAGAATCAACTTTGTTGTCACATCACACGATTACAGTTGTAAAAGAGTGGGTGAAATTCTTTTTTGGGAAGAATTTTCTGACACCAAGATTGCAGTTACAGGAAGAGTTAGAGGAGGGAAGCAGGTGTCATCAATGATGTAAGATTTGGTCTCGTCCGTGGCAAATTATAGGATTAGTTTTTTACAAAACATTATAATGTTGTGAATGTGATCACAAGACCCAATTACAGTCTCCAGGTTTTCTTTAGAATATGTATGACACTAAGAATATGTATGTGGCAAAAATAGCTACAGATGTGCCATTTCAAAACGTCACACGTCCTGCCATTGGCAAGACAATAGGAGATTTCAGGGAATTTGCAGAACATTGAGCTCGTAGATCAGCTATTTTTGCTATTTTTATGACCTTCCCTGACTTCGAAGTTTAAATCTACCTATGAAGGTGGATTCTGCTTTTCAATGGGAATGGAGTGGTTTCTTGACATTAACTCTCCTACTGCCAGATTATTTATTTATTTATTGGGTCTGGTGCCATCAAAAAGCGGCTTACCTTTGCGACGTTATAGTAGATAGACAGACAGACATTTATTTATTTATTTTTATTTTTTTGGGTTGTGCAATAGTGCACTTTGGTCTGCCAGGCAGCAGAGGGCGGCGTCATGCGAGAATGAATGTGAATTTGCCTGTTATGTGTTGAAGAAGAAGAAGACCAGTCACTGGCCACAGAGCCTTACAGCCAGAGGAAATCAACAAGGAAGTGAATTGTTCTCCGTTGATGTTAACGCATAATGGATTTTTTACACCATCACCGCGGAAAATGTGTTTACAGTAGACGGCCGCGCGACCCCTCATCAGCTTACAGTCATCAGACGAACGAACCGAACGAGCGCCGTATTGGCGGAGAGGTCTTGCGAATTGGGGCGAACGTGAACGTTCAAAGCGTGGTAAGAGTTAAATGTCAAGAAAAAAAGAAAATTGCAAATTTTGCAAGTTTTTGCAAAAATATGAAAGGCAAAACAGGGAAAGAAACCTGTGGAAAGAATTTGCATTTCATTTTCAGGGGGAAAAAAGCAGTAAATACTGAAGAGTTGAAACGGCACACATATAGATAGCATTTTTATATAAAGTTTTTACTTAGGTAGGTGCTTGGTCTACCTACGTTATTTTTTGCTAGATTGATATTTCTATGCATTTGATGTATTGATGTTGAGTCGCTCTGGATTAAGAGGGTCTGCTAAATGTCTAAATTGTAAATTGCAATGTCCACCACAAGCCAGCATGGCAATGACCCAGAGAGGGAGAAAATAGAGAAGAAAGGATCGCAGAACAAAGGTACAGTCAAATCATTACAAGTCCAGTATACATAAGGTGCATGATTAAAATTTCGCAAAGGATATTTAGCACGGCCCAGACCGCTGGGTTAGTGGTCTGGGCACCTATAGGCTCTAATGTAGACTGACTGACTATGTATCGCGGGTTTGAGTCCTGTTCCTGATGATCTTTACTGCATGTCTCCCAACATCTCTCTCTCTCCCTGTTTCTATCAAACTATCAATAAAGGCAGAAAAGCCAAACAAAGATATCATTTAAAAAAAAATGATAGTTGGCACTTGGCACTATGGAAGGCCAACTGTGCCTTTTCCTATGCAAACTTCTAATAAAGTCTTCAATGCACGCAGCATATAAAAAAGTATCATTTGCATTATTAAAGTGACATAAAATGGCCTGAACTGCTGGCGGTCCGGCCCGGGCACCTAAGCATGAGGATCATTTCACGATAGATTTTAATCTCCACGATACGATTATCGTGAGTGTTTTTTATCACGATAAACGATAATAATGGTTATCGTCCCATCCCTACAGTATAGAGGTTGACAGGTAACAGGGACAGAGAGAATGCGAAGTGACACGCAACAAAGGCCGGCGGAATCGGGAGCCACTGGGATCAATTGACCTTTTACATGCCAAGCTGCATATCCGGTACCCCTTAAACCCTCTAGAATTGGTAAAACGGACCTGGAAATAACGTACTTGATACTCCTTCTTCACTCTCTACCAAATCTCTTTGCCAAAAAATAGCCAATCTACAAGCTCACAAAGCGTCGTGTTCTGAGCTTGTAGATCTCCTATTTTTTTGGCAAATGTTCCTCCCCAGGTTAATGGATGTTGAGGATATTATTATTATTTGATTATCGCAATAATATCGTAAATCGCAATTTCTTTACTCACAACAATCGTGACATGACATTTTCATATCGTCCCATCCCTACTATTAGCCTACTGTCCTATCAATAAAGGCATAAAAGCCCCAAAATACATCTTTAAAAAAAGGTCCATCAGGTGTAAAACCACAACAAATAGCAGCAGGAATGCGATCACAGTTTCATGAGCAGGGTAGAGGTAGCAGTGACACGGTTAATGATAAAACTTACAGTAGCAATGCAGGCAGCAGGTAATTGGGTATTTAGGGGGTATTTAAATACGCATAAGCATAAGTGGTTAAACAATTACCCAAGTAGGATAATAAAAAAAAAAAGACCCTGGCTTAACAGAAAACACTCCCCCAAAAATAAACCTCAAACCCTAACTAGAACACGGTAGTGGTCCAGCAGTTGTACTTCCTCGCCCCAGCTTGCCTACAGACAGCAGTCTGTACCCCGACATAGCCGGGAACAGAGAGCGTTCTATGTAAACAGTTAGCACGGTCTGTGCCGGAGCGGGACTTCTCACACAGGGCCGACAGAAGCAGGCCAGCGTCCTGTTATTGATGGTTAGAAATAGGACAGCCCCCCTCCCAAAAAAAAGAAGAAAAAAAAAACTCTTCCACAGTGTCAGACGAACGGCAACAACAGGTTTTAGCGGCCCAGTTTCTGTCTTTCGAAAGGGAGGGGGGGGGGGGGAGAGAAAAAATAGGAAAAACTCCAGGCTTCTCCGGGGCATTCCGATGGCGGCAAAGCAAGTTACTCCCCCCCCCCCCCCCTCCCCTCCCCATCCGATGCCATGCAAGGCAGTGTCTCTGATGTCACCTAATTATAAATAACCTTCTTTTAAGAGTGCCTGTGGTATGTTAATGATATGGTAATTCCCCCCATAAATCTGTGCTTTACGAGGAGAGGGCCTCCTTTGTGGGTAGCACCATCGCTGATTGAACTGCCAGTGTTAGGCAGTGTGTGTGTGTGTGTGTGTGTGTGTGTGTGTGTGTGTGTGTGTGTGTGTGTGTGTGTGTGTGTGTGTGTGTGTACGCGGCATGTGTGTTTCCGTTGCAAATAGGAGACACGCTCGTGAATGTCTGTCCTCTCTCCTCTCCCTGGCTCTCTCTCCATCCCTCGTGTGATTCCCTCTCCGCTCCGCGTATCTCCTGATACGTGTAGATGCATGCGCGTTCATAATATCCCTATATAATCATTTCGGAATGATTTATTCCACTAGCCCAATCTACATGTTCCCATTTGTCATTCAAGCGAGGCCTTTAAAAAAAAAAAAAAAACGTGCCATAATTTCCTGCAAAATGTTCCTATCAATCTATATGTTTTTCATTTTTTCTCCGCATGTTCGTTTTTCTTTTTTTTTCTTTCCATTGGTGAATATCTCAATACGGAAATGAATGCTGTGGGGGCGATCGTGTGTGTCGTCGCGTTAACACTGTGCACGTGTGTGCGCGCCCGTGTGTGTATATTTGTGTGTTATTGTTGTGCCTGCCAGCCAGTGTTCATCATACGTGGCTCAACCTCTCCCTGCGCTGATAAGCTGCATCACCGACCCGCTGTGGCTCCCATATAGCAGCCAAGCAGCCCGTAGCAGCGGGAGATTACAGCTGTCTGCCGTACTGGCACCGCCTTCTCCTGCATGCATAAGCCCCAATTCGTTGCTTCACCTACGGCGTACGCCGGTGTCGTACGCTCGCCGACAATTAGACGCTATGCCACTGGTTGTCAAACTTTTTCTTTTAAAGATTTGTTTTGGGGCTTTTATGTCTTTATTGATAGGACAGTAGACTGACAGGAAATGGGGGGAGAGATGGGGTGTGATATGCGTCAAAAGTCGTCCGGATCGGGAATCGAACCGGCGACGCCGCCAGGCATCCATGCCTATGTAAAAATGCCTAAGTGGCATGCGCTTGGACCAGTAGGCCAGCGGGTGCCCCTGTCAAACATTTTCATGTCACGAAACCTCCATTTGAAAAGATATGCCAGAGACCCCCATAAGAGTGATTTTTACGGTTCCAGCAGTGATTCTCAATCATTATATTTTCAAGGACCCCCAGTGTGACATGCATTAGGCTACGGACCCCCATTTAATGGTATTTCTATCGCTGGGACCATGATTTATATAAACTATGTGGTTTCATTTGTACACTCCATTTGGTGGGGACCCCCTGGAACTCCCTCAAGGACCCCCGGGTATGGAGACATGTCCCCTCACCGGACCCCACTTTAAGAACCACTGTGCCATGGAAGCCCACCAAGCTGTGGTGTGGGCTTGTGGAACTGCTACTTTAGCATAAATTGAGCGTTTGCATTTCCCTCTTGCCTGGTGGAAAGGCCATGGAAAGCGGGAGTCAGTCTGTGCGCCGGGGCCGAGGCAGTGTCTGCTGACAGGGTAAAGAATACTCCTGACTGCAGCTCAGAGCTTCGCCCCGCAGTTCAGATGAAATATTTAAGGACTAGGACAGGACAGGCCGCTGGATGTTTGGGGTCGAATTCTATTACCTCACCTGGACGACGGGGAGGACAACAAATCGTGGATGCGCCACGGCCCACTTGGGGAAAATGGGTCTTTATCTGCGTTTTCTGACACCGAAATTGACTCACCATTCAAACGCACAAGATGAATCTATTCCTGAAACTGTGGATATTATTGCCTTATAATTTTGCAAGAGCTTCCTTCCACAAAAATACACCATATCGGATCATTTTGTGCAGGCATTCCTGCTGTATGGGAAAGCCACCCACTATGCTGCCCGCAACAATGTCAGAACCAGTGCTGATATTTGGGCGATTTGTGGAGTAAGTGTCCGGAAACTTGCAGGTAATATATGTTTGTTTGTTGATAAATATATACTGCTACAGCACTGAAACACAACATCAAAAACTAAATGATGTGTAGCGTGTGAGTTTGTTCAGACAGACACACTGGAGAGAGGTTTACACGCATTGCGCATGTGGGGCGATGTACTGTATACTGCAGGGTTCCCCAATTAGTTTTCCCCAAGGGCCGAAATATATGTCTAGGGTACCAGCCGAGGGCCACAACATTGCAGGGGGCGACGGTGGCGTTCCCGCTACTCCAGCGACAGTTCAGATGTCGTCTTTGTCGGCGTTCCCGCTACTCCAGCGACAGTTCAGATGTCGTCTTTGTCGGGTGATCTACAAGCACACAACGCTTCGTGGTGCGAGGCATTGTGTGCTTGTAGATCTACTGTTTTCACTACTTTTGTGCGACGGCCTTTACGAGGGCCTTTGCGAGGGCTTTACTTTGCGAAAGAACATACAAATTTGGAGATACGAGGTTTCCACCCGAGAATGATGATATACTAGTGTTGTTGCTGCTCTTATACCACCATTATTACTGGGGTTGGTGGGGGCCAGACAGTAGCCCCCCGCGGGCCGTAAATGGCCCGCGGGCCGCCTATTGGGGAACCCTGGTATACTGTATGTGACGTCAAGCAGCAATTGGCGGTTGATTTAAGCTCACCTCATCAGTGGTGAAAAAAGTACAGTACTGACATTTTTTACTCAAGTAAAAGTATCCATATGACAATTTAGATATACTCTGTTACAGGTCCCATGTACAAAATGTACTTGAGTAAAGTGTGAATGTCCCTCCCATTTCACAGGTTCTAAGCATATACGAAATCTTTTGAAAATGGCCGATCTACAAGCTCATAATGCATCACATTGAGACTCATTGTGAGCTCATAACTGATATTTTCAATTGTCCGAAATATATATAGGACTGAGGTGGTTAGTGTGTTTTGTAATATAATATAATATAATAATATCTATTATAATACGTATAAAAAATCTACAAAGTAACTAAAGTTTTCATATCATTAAGAGTAAAAATTACAATATTGGCCTGCTCTAAGATGTAGTGAAGTAGAAGTAAAAGTACTGAAAATGTAAAATACTCCTGTAAAGTAAAGATTCTTCAAATTTGTAATTAAGTAAAGTACTTCGGTAAATGTACTTTTCACCACTGCTACCACCACCTTTTCACCCACTGCTACCAGCACCACCAGTAGGCTCTGTTTTTTCTAAGGGTTCTGGGTTTTCCCCGCAGGGATTTTTATATAGGCCCTACTATCTCCCTGCTTGTCTTCTAATGTGCTGAGCAGGGAGTAATAGTATAAGTATAACAGAGACTGAACGCCAAGAACAAATATAATATTCACACTTATATTTCCATTTTTATAAATAACCTCTTTGTGAGTTATATCTGACTGACTGTGATTGACACAGCAAACCTCGCTTCGGGTAACACATACTAATGTTGCTTTTCAGCAGGGTTATTTCTGTGTGAATATAATCAGACAGCATACATTAAAAAATATGAATAATATACCAGTCCTTCTCTGCAATCTGCAAAAAACAACCATGCTGGAGATTATGTGGATACATGGACGCTGAACATGAACATATATTTTGGAATTGTTCAAAAATTGACAAGTACTGGGATGATGTGTGGTCAGTAATAAAGGAGATACTGAAATATGAAATACCGAAGACAAGTGTGGTGCTGTATCTGGGAAACTTGACGCAGGAAAACACACATGGAGATGACATGTGTCTGGTCAAGGCTTGGCAGCCAGCAAAAAAGCAATAACAAGATTGTGGTATAAAAGTGACCCTCCAACTTGTGAGCAGTGGCTGTACATTATGGAGGAAATTTTCACACAAACACAGGATACAAGAAGAACTGTTCCTGGAATGGACTGAAAATGGACTGAATTTATAACCCAACAGAATGACACCACGAATGTTTAATATGGACTAAAATGTGATAATCAAAATGATGTAAAAATGTTGACCCTGTGAATGATGTACATGTGACAAACTGCAAATAAAATTTAAGTTTAAAAAAATATATATACAGTAGTATATGAATAAATAGAAAGTCAAAGACAATCCAGCTGTTTCTGAGAGCAAAGGGAGTGTGTGGGGGTGAGGGGTCTCCCGCGGAATGGGGAAATGGATGAGTTAATTATGGCGTTAACAGGGTAAAAGCGAGAAGCGCGGATGCCTTTACATCATCGTGCGGTGACAACACGCGGGGACATGCAGTCACATCTAGACGTTACCCACGCAGAGAGAGAGAAGACGGAGTGGCTCTGCCTCCGACAGCTTCTCAGCTCTCCTGCTCACTTTTACACTTCTTCCCCTGTCAACACAAGATCAGGGTGTCCCCCCCCAACCCCCCTAACCCCGCCGGCAGCAAATATTTGAGGAATTAGCAGGGGATGTTCTGCAGGCGTCTATAACAGGGGTCTTCAACGTCTTCAGGCCAAGGACCCCTTAGCTGAGAGAGAGATGAAGCAGGGATACATATCGTATAAAATGGTGTTGCAGATGTTCATCCATTTCTTATACAGCTTAGACTTGTTTGACGGCACAGTATCATCTGTGTAGGTTGGATTAATGTGTATCTTCAGACATTTAACCACTTCCACTTGATCTGTCGATACCTACTAATCTGCTCTTCTTTTCCCTCTACACCAATCCTCTGTGCCAAAAATAGCAGATCTACAAGCTCGCGCCGCGAGGCGTTGTGAGCTCAGCAAGAGCCGTTTCCACTAGAATAGGAACGCTAGGGTTCCAGTGATTAATCTAAAAACATGATCCTATCACACAAAGATTTGGAGGACCCCCTGTAGTAACTCTGAGGACCCCCAAGGCGCCCCGGACCCCCTGTTGAAGACCCCTGGTCTATAACACTCTGCAGCTCTTCACGTGTTGAGAGATGATTAAGGGAGCGCATAGATACCGGCGTGGAACGTTATACGGCTTCATTGTCCGACACCTCCATTATCCCCCCCCCCCCCCCCCCCCCCCCCCTCACTACCTCCCTCCCCACCCCAACCGAGAGGCAGGATTACATATTACATTTACATTTGCCAGATTATCCTCGGCGACGCACAAATGATACATTGTCTGCCTTTGTCAGCGCTCCCCACTAAAGAATAATGGTGTGTTCATGGATGCTGAATAATGGAGACACATGCTGCTGTTGTACCTTTGTTGGTGGTTACATACAGGCCCAGATATCTGTATTCTAAGCACTGGGTGGATCTGCTGGGGGGATGGGGGGGATCCATGCCTCTGCTTATGATAACAATCCACTCCCCCCCCCCCCCCCCCCCCCCAATCTGATCATTCATATTTATCACTAGTGGTGGGGATATGTTTTATCCCTGCTTCTGGTCAGATTGAATAAAATACATGCATCTCCTTTTGGGAAATTGTAGACAACATATTTGGGTCAATAGTGTGACATTGTTTCCGTCATCATCTTTTCCAAAATAGCGGAAAATAACAGCAGAACTGCTTGTAGATCGGCTTGTAGATTCAGTAATGGTCATAGGAAGTGGTTAAGTGTTTTTTTAACAGACTAAACCCTGTCTATGTTCATTTTAAAATGTGCAATTATACAGTACCTCTCTCCATCTGTCTCTGTCCATCTCTTTCTCCCTCTCTGTCTCTTATCCATCTCTCTCTCTCCCCCTCTCTCCTCCCTCCCTCCCTCTCCTCCGTCGCTCCTTCTCTCTCTCTATTTCTCTCTTCCAGACAAAGGAGGTCTCTGTTCCACAGCAGCCCAGCTAAAACCTGACCCAACACATATAATGTCCAGCAACTAGAAAACAACACAATGACATATTAGAGGGAAGCGCCAGGAGGGAAAAGAATCCGCTCTTAAGACAAAGTGCTGTAAATGGCTTTCCTGAGCCGAGGTATTTTCTTCTTCCCTCCCCAAACAAAAGAAGGGAGCCAGGCAGGCAGAGAGAGAGAGAGAGAGAGAGAGAGAGAGAGAGAGAGCGCTGTCTGTCAGTCATAAATCCTCCAGTGGTTTTGCGACGGCAGGTGAGGGCTGCCTAGGTCAGCACATCTCTCTGACAGATCTTTTCTCCCCGCTGCTCGCGAAGCCACTCTGCCATCAAAAGGCTTATTGATCGCGGCGATCAAAATGAATGTACAATATGATGGTAAGGTATCATCGCTGCCACAAATCGTCCCCCCCCCCCCTGACAAACACGCAGAAACAGGAGTGCAACAAGGACAAGCGGTGGGAAAAGCGTTGCTGTCGCTTGACGTCCAAATCAGCAGTCGTTTTCCTTTTTTCTTTCATTCGTTTTACTGAAACTCTAAAGAAAAATGAAATATATGTTGTCAATTGAGACCTAAGTCCAATTGTTTGTGTTGTTATTATTATATTGGTATTTTATTTTATGATATTTATGTTTGAATGTGAAGCTGAAAAAAGCCTTTTGTGATGATGACAGGCTTGGAGATGCAATCGGTTTAAGCTCTGCATAGGGTCAACAAGTTGGAACAATGTTAAGAGAAATACTGAATTAAAAACATTAAAAAAAAACATTCCCAAAAAAGAAAATTCAATTATTTTTTCAGTAATTTCATGAAGAATTTCATAATTAGAAAACAAATGTTTAAGAAGTGGTGAAAATAGCCGATCTACAAGTAATAAGTTGTAGATCTGCTGTTTTCACTAGTTTGGGTCAACTAAATATATGTCCACATTTTAGCCTTTAACATAAAGAAAGAACATACTTTACTATATGCACATTTTCTTAAATGCAACTTGTGGGACATGGTATACGAGTTGAGATGAGCTTTGTAATTCTGCTAGTGTTTTGAACTTCATACACATTCCCTTATAGTATATGAACACAATTAAAAACAATTAAAACTATCTTCAACACTATAGTGCCAGCCAGGGTAAATTTGTTTATCCAATCTTGTTTTGTTTTTTTCCCCCGGATTTGTCTTTTCCTAAATGGCTGTTAAGCAGCTATCATTATTTATCTGGCGATGCATTTATTTTGAGAATCATGCGATAATTTATTTCCAGATGGCAGTGGTGGAAAAAGTACTCACATGTTTTACTTATAAGTAAAAGTATCAATACTGCTATGTAGAAATACTCTCTAAAAGTCTGGAATTCAAAATGTACTAGATTAAAAGTACAGAAGTATTGGTATCAACATTTATTTAATGAACTCATGTAAAAGTACTCATTATGCAGAATGTCCTATTTAAAGGTTTCAAATGTATACAAATCTTTTGAAAATAGCAGATCTACAAGCTCACAATGCGTCACATCACGATGCATTGTGAGCTTGTAGAAATGGCTATTTCCAAATAGTTGGGGACCCACAGGCGCAAAAGCTCAAGAAATAGGGTTGAACCTGTGATGTTCTGCCGTACTTTTTATTTCTGTTTTCTATTAGTTTGGTCATTAAGGTCCACAGAATGAGAGGCCTGCTCTGCCGGAAACATCGCAAATTTTTTTTATGGCCATTTGTATATTCACTGTCCCATTGACTCCACTAGAAATATATAAAGAAGAAAGAAATCTGCTTTAAGTAACATGTTAGGGGTCAAACTAGGGGTTCTTCATGATTCTGAATCCATTGCAAGCATTTTTTTAGCATGAAAAATATTCATTGGGCTAAATTTCGCCCCCCCCCCCCCCAAAACTGTGAAAAGTGCAAATAAAGTGATGACTCATGACTTTTCACAATTTTGGGGGGCCGAAATTTTGCCCAAGGAATGTTTTTCATGCAAAACAAATGATTGAACAATTGCAATGGATTCAGAATCATGAAGAACCCCTAGTTTGACCCCTCACATGCTACTTAGAGCAGATTTCTTTTTTCTTTTTTTTATATTTCTAGTGGAGTCAATGGGACAGTGAATATACAAATGGCCATAAAATGTTTTCGCGATGTTTCCGGCAGAGCAGGCCTCTCATTCTGTGGACCTTAATGACCAAACTAATAGATAAAACAGGAATAAAAAGTACGGCAGAACATCACAGGTCCTCTCCCATTTTGGTGACTGGGTTCGCGGCTAAAATGGCCGAAATATATAGGGTCGTTAGTGTTCATGTATGTTTTGTAATAATAATCAAAATCTGCAAAGTAACTAGTAGTAACACAATTTTGCAAATACTTGTAATGGAGTAAAAGCACAATATTTGGATCCGAGATGGTAGTGTTAAAAGTATTGGCAATTGGTACAAAATACCTCAAAACTGTACTTAAGTACATGTAATTTCCACCACTGCCAGATGGCTGTTGTAGTTTTGAATATACATCATCTTAATTTGTGTGAATTCTGAAAAGACCCAAGAGTTAGTTTACCTCCGAGATAGACTAAAAATGGCCCCACATCACACTGGGGATTTCAGATGCGTTGCAAACGGATGTGGAGACAATGAGGAAAATGGAAATGAGCAAAAAGACAGAAGTGGTGGGAAGGAAGGAGTGAGAGAATGGATCGCTGTGGTATTACCTTTTCTTTGTCTCTCATGGATCCCTTTCCAAGAATTGACATCTTTGTTAGCGTGTCCTCCTGCAGCCTCTTTAACGAGTTCCCGCGTGGCCCCAGAAGTTTGCCGACAAAGTTAAACTGCAACGCAGAAACAAGCCAGGATCAATGACAATCTGCCCGTTTTAGGGATGAAGGGGAAAACGTTCCTTACAGTATGTCAATCAACACCAGCGGCACCAGTGTGTGTGTGCTTTTCATTGAAAGCGAGGAGGGAAAAAAAAGAATGAGCCTTTCTTTTTCCTCCGTCTGTAGTTTGTCACGGCAAGGACATTTCAAACATTTTCCACAGTGAAGTCTTTGCCACAACTTTCATTAATTACTCTTTCTATGTTCTTTCTTGCTGGCTTGCTCTGAAGCAACCTACATTAATGATATAAAAAATCTCTCTCTCTCTCTCTCTCTCTCTCTCTCTCTCTCTCTCTCTCTCGCTCTCTCTCGCACGCGCGCACATGCACGCACGCGCACACACACACACAGTATATGCATAAAAGGACAGGACATTAATACATCTGGAAGACAATATAGTTCACCCACTTAAACCATACCATACACTTTGCGGTATGCTGAATAGCAGAAATACAACAAGCTCGCAAAACACTGCATTGCATCACATTGTGAGCTTGTAAGATCTGCCATTTCTGCCATTTCTGCCATTTAATGACACGTTTTGAACATTTTCGGCTACATCCAGGTTGAAAGTGATTCGAGTCAAACGTAATCCTGAGCTGGTATCTCAATGGCTCTGCGAGGTCTGTCCAATTTTTCAGCTAACTTGGTTACCGCACCTCACACAAGGTTAACTCTTGTTATGTAGACAAAGAGGAGCGCTTTTTTTTGTGGAGCAACACCTATCAATGTCATGCAATACCAACACAGGCCAGGCACAGTTATACCCCTGTCCCCGTAACATGCTCAGGGAGCACCGCGGTCCTCCCTTTAACGGTGACTTATAAAGCTGTCTGCCTCCACTATCTAGGTCATCAATTAGCAAGCGGGAGGTAAGACCAAAAAAAGAAAAAAAGGGGGGAGGGGGGGGAGAAAAAAAAAACCCATCACATTTCTGTTCCAACACCACCTCACCTACTTCTCTGCTCTCCTTTGTTCAGAAAGCCAGCGCTCATTAGGAGCCTTTAGTGAAGAAGAGTGCAGGGACGTGCAGACAGAGGTGGAAAAAGTACTCACATTTTGTACTTAAGTCAAAGTATCAATACTGCACTGTAGATGTACTCCGTTAGGGTGCCCTCACACCAAAATACCTATGAGAGTGGAATCCACGAATGCATTTCAATGAGAGTGAAGCGGTTTCATGCCAGCCGAGGATTTCTGCAAAAAAACGCTCCCTTATCATTGAAATGCATTGGCGGAACGCGGATTCCACTCTCATAGGTATTTTGGTGTGAGGGCACCCTTACAAGTAAATGTCCAGAATTCAAAATGTACTTGAGTAAAAGTATGAAAGCATTGGCATCAAAATGTACTTAAAGTACCAAAAGTAAAAGTACTAAATGTTTGAAAATAGCAGATCTACAAGCTCACAACGCGTCGCATCGCGACGCGTTGTGAGCTTGTAGATCGGCTATTTTCAAATAGCCAAGGTATAAAACAGTTAGGGCTAAAGTGGTTTATGTGTGTTTTATAATGCTATAATCTGCAAAGTAACTTGTAACTAAAGTTTTCAAATAAATTCAGTGGAGTAAAAGTACAATATTTGGATTCGAGATGTAATGGAGTAGAAGTAAAAGTGCTGGAAATTGGAAATACTCAAGTAAAGTACAAATAACTCAAAATTGTACTTAAGTACATTAACTAAGTACATTACTTAAATAAATGTACTTAGTTACTTTACACCACTGCGTGCAGAGAATGTTAGAGAGGCTGAAATTTCTAGAAGGGCCCTTTTGGTGAAAATATTGAAAATAGCAGACCTCCAAGATGCGACGCATTGTGAGCTTGGAGGTGGGCTATTTTCGGTGCTTTATACCACACTAAACTAAGCATGAAATCAAGTGCATACTGGAGATGTGGCGTAACGGCATGGATTTCTACACAGAGAGGGCAATTCTTTCAACATAAGGTGCTGCATTCAAGTTCAGGAGAGTTTGGACAAGGCAATTGTCTTGAATGCTGCCGTCAGGTATGGCATGGAAAAGGGGGCGTTTTCATTTCTTTCACCATAGTAAAAACTGCATTCAAGGCCTGGAGAGGGCCCTTTTTTACAAACGGGTAAAAGGGCAGGGGCTCAAGCCCCCTTTGATGTCTATTTGTGCACGTGCCTGGAAGAGTGTGTTCTAATGCGGTGAACTCTCCAGGATGGTTACTTTCTGTTCTCATCACTTGCGGCCAAGAAGAGGGGGAGACCTGTGCTATGATTTATACTGAGTTGCAGACAGGTGTTGCCCCCCCTCCCCCCCTCTGAAATTTCAGATCTACAATCTCAAAAGACTTTAGATTCCCTATTATTGAGACAAGAGGTATCATGGATCTATTGCCTTAAAACTAACGTAAACTTCGTGGGCTTTCATTTTTACCCCAGACATTTCAGCACTGTAGACGTAATTTACTTATCCTATACCTGCATTATGAGTCGCATTTTTTCTCCCCATAGACTTAATATTGAGTCAAATAAGAACTGTGTTTCAAAACTAAACAAATGATCCCACGGGTTTGACTCATATAGCCTACTGTATGACGCATCAACTTACTGACGGTGTGAAAGCGCTAATGTTACTGCAGCTGCATTAGTTTAATTTTTGCCAGAAACAAGTGACTGAGTGACTGACTATCATAAATGATACAGGGCCTCCCTGACAATATGGCCGGAACAGTTTGTTTATTTTTGGACAACAATTCTTATATGAGACTTACCAAATTTAGTATTTAGTATTTAGCTACCAAATGGCTAATCTGAGTTCCTTTTTTTCGCCACCACCAAATGGCTAATGATGCAGTTGTTAAGTAGAGCTATCTCTCTTTCATTATGCATTAGGCCTACAATGGTTTTGGGTATGCAAATTAGTCGGGCAGAGCCACTGGACAAGAAAAATCGTCGATTTCAATGGCCGCTTTCAAGATGTTTTGGCAATTAACTCTGGAACGGAAGGTCCAATCTGCTCAGTTTAAAGCTTGTTGGATGCGTGACTTCGAGGACATTACAGTGACAAGAAAAAATTGCGCCGCGGGCCGGAGTTTGAGTATCACTGCTCTAGTCTCAGTAAAACAGCCCTGAGTTGCAACTATAGGAATTTTTTCCGTCAACATTTCGCTGTGTTTGGCAAAAAAACATTACATTCACCCATTCATACACCGATGGCGAAGGAAACCATGCAAGGCACCAACCTGGACATCAGGAGCAATGTCTTGCTCAAGGACACTTTGACACTAACTCTGGGGGAGCCCGGGATCGAACTGGGAACATTCCGGTTTCCAAGCGACCGCTCTACCTCCTGAGCCACTGCCGCCGGCAAATAGGGTTCAAGTGGTTACGTTTTTTTTTTTATAATAATCTGAGTATTTCTTCCACCACTGCTAATGGATGTGATCACAGGTTGTTGTTTGTGCCACAGCTGAAGTGTTACTGAGATGCAGGAAGGTGCTACAATGCGTCTGTCTCTCTCTCTCTCTCTCTCTCTCTCTCTCTCTCTCTCTCTCTCTCTCTCTCTCTCTCTCTCTCTCTCTCTCTCTCTCTTTGCGATAATGAAAGCAACACAAATGTGAACGGTGTCACCGTCATCATCTCTCCCACGCCTGGCGATCCCCACAGAGGAGGAGGGGAGGAGGAGGAGGAGAGGAGGTACAGTAGGGCGATGGCGTCTTGGGGATGATTAAAAAGTCAGTGGACACAAGTGTAGAGGAACGGGGATCTGTGATTAATCACGTTTAACCGGAGGAAGGGGGGGCGGGTCTGGGATGGGGTGGGGAGGGGGGCGGCACACATCTAAGATGCTTTCATCATTCATCTGAATGCATTATACGCCGCAGAGAGTGTGGACACTTGTGAGGACCACACAGGCGTAGTAGAATTTTGAGAAAGATAAGATATTGTGAGTACAATATTCCTGGTCCTCACAACACAAGTGAAATGACTGTTTTACGGTAATCAGGCACGTGCACAGACTGCACTCATAGACATCAAAGGGGGCTTGAGCACCTGCCCTTTTATCTGTCCGTAAAAAGTACCCTCTCCAGACCATGAATGCAGTTTTTGCTATGGTGAAAGAGATGCAAATGCCTCCTTTCGGTGACATACCTGAAATCCATGCCGTTACGCCATATCTCCAGTATTGACTTGATTATGCTTAGTTCAGTGTGGTATCACGCATCGAAAAAAGCCGACCCCCAAGCTCACAACGGCTTGCACTGTGCCGCGTTGTGAGCTTGGAGGTCTACAATTTCCACCGAAAAGCCGTTTTAAGCTAAGGCTGTTTTTTTCTGACATTCTCTGCATGTCCCTGTAATAATATAATATAAAAGGGTTTGGTATACAATAGGTTTGTATTGTATACTCAAAAATAGCCAATCTGCAACGTGGTGTGAACTTATTTAGATCGGCTATTATCAGCTTTAGTTTCTGAGTACATTTTTTTTTTAAATGTATAAATGTTACCTATTAACCCATGAAATGAAGCATGCGTGCGTGGGTGCGTGCGTGCATGCTTGCATGCGTGTGTGTTGAGCAAAGGAAGAGCCGGTGCTGCAGATTGTGCTGAGGACAGCAGCACACTGAGCACAGCAGCACAGCAGCGCGCAGCGACAGTGGTGTGGAAGGATAAATGGCTCTTCCTCACCGCAGAGAAAAGCCACAGTCTGAAGTGGAAGCTGACCAGAGGGAGCCCTTCCCTTCCCTTCCCTTCCCTTCCCTCCCCTCCCCTTCCCTTCCCTTCCCTCCCCTCCCCTTCCCTTCCCTTCCCTCCCCTCCCCTTCCCTTCCCTTCCCTTCCCTTCCCTTCCCTTCCTTCACACCCTGCCAGCGCCTGGGCTGCTCTGGACTAGGGATGGGATATTATCGTTTATCGTGATAAAAAAAACACTCACGATAATCGTATCGCAGAGATTTAATTTATCGCGATATCGTCCTCCGTTATGCACTGGGATCAATTCACCTTTTATTTGCCGAGCTGCATATCCAGTACCACTTAAACCCTAGCTATAATTGGTAAAAAGGTACTTATAATATACGTACTTGATACAGTCTTTTTTCGCTCTCTATCAAATCTCTTTTTTGACAAAACTTTTTTTGGCAAATGTTCTGCCGCAGGATAATGGATTTTGATTATCGCGTTAATATCATAATTCGCGTACATTTTCATATCGTCCCATCCCTACTCTGGACCCACAGCAATGCAGTGTTCTGGAAAACGCATGTTTCTATGATCAGCTTTCAATGTTTTCAAGCGGGCAGAGAAAGTTGAGAACCACTGGTATAGAGAAACACGTTAAGACTTCCGAATGGTTTTCTGAAAAACTTATGTTTCTTTTACAATATCTTTACGTATGTTATTTTACAGTATCTGTGGTGCTCAACGTTTTTAATGTCAAGGACCCCTAGAATTATATGTATTTGACCTCAGACCCCCATCTCAAAATATTTTGTTCCAGGGACCCCCCCAGAAGCAAAGATTTTAGTTAAAAATGTTTGCTTTAAAATAATATATAATCAAAGATTTGCACACATTTTCACATGTTTTTTTCTCCCTCAAAAATATGAGATCTAGCGTGGCACTCGATCGGTGCCACACTATGAGCGCCAAAGTATTGGTTAAAGTGGTTAGGTGACACGGATACATTCCCTGTCTTAATGGGTTATTGTATGATAAAAAAAGAGAAAATACACATTTGTACAAAATGTCGTGAACTGTCCTACTGTACTGACTAATGCTTTTAGAGGAGTGTGCATGTACAGTATGACATGTATGGACTGAGAGGTTTATAAAGGTCAGCTTTACCTCGTAAAAGCTGTTAGTTGATGGATGCTCTATAGAATCCACTAGAACGTATAACTGACACATTTCTGAATGTGTAAAGTACGTTCACCCATTAGCCATGTGCATAGTCACACACTGATGGCGGAGACGACCACGCAAGGCTCCAATTTGCACACTGGGCCCTTATTGGTGTCAGCGTTAATTTTTTCCCAAGGTGCGGCTACAAAAAGATTCAAACCTACGACCAATCACAGTAGCGCGAGGGTGATACGATACTCCTGCCCTACATCAGCATAATGGGCCCTGGTTGGTTCCTCACGACTTGTGAGCTGTGAAATATTTGAATAATAGAGCAGGGCCAGACCAGACCTAATCTGCCACGGGCAATTTAGTCTTCCTTAGGGAGCAATCGTTTTTTTATGAACAGCACCCCCTGGAGGAAAATAGGGGAGGGTCATGCTATTTTAATTTCAGTCCTAGGGAGGGTCTGCTGATTTCACTTTGAATTCAAGGGAGGGTCATGCAATTTTTCAAAAGCAAACAATGGCTCCGAGGTACAGGCACTTATACAACCATTGTCAACAGCCTTCTGCTTTATTTAATGACAAACCCTGGGTGCCATCCCTTGAAATGCCCCACAGTCACTGCAGTTAGTGAATGAACTGAAGTGGCTGTGTTTATACTACAATGTATTTTCCTAAAACAATGGAGAGCTGTGTAAGGCAGCAAAAATGGTTGTCAGAACTGTATCCCCCTCCATAAAGTAAAAAGTGAAATGGTGCTAAAAAAAAAATAACATTAGGTTAACGATCGCTCGTTGAAAATGCGCATTTGACCCAGATTTTACCACAGGCAATCAACAGCACAAAATGAATGGCAAAATGAATGAATGAAATGAATGGCTGCTGTTACATGTGTTGTGCACATGTGTCAACTGTTTTATCTGTAACCTAGATGTCAAATAACTTGTTCTCAACCTGTGAGAACTTCTCACCTTTTTGTGATGTCCACGTTGACTTTTACACTAGCAGCAGTAGGCTACTCGCTGTGTGTTACTTTAGTTTGGAGGGTGTGTTAGTTTATTTTGGAAATGTGTTTTTGGGATGAAGTACAGCTGGGATCTCAATGCATTATATTTGCATACTCATTATTGTTCATTGCTGATGCCGCCCACACCCGTTTTTCACCCTAAAAAATCATAATAATTTACAGTAAAAAAAGAAAGAAAATACATTTTGCAGTGCCCACCCAGAACTTGCTTCTCTGTTCTGTTCTCGCCACTGGTTAGGAATAACTACGTTTAGGTTTTAGGCATACTTTTACTGTGGTAAATGTCATGTTGTAGGGGAGGGTCAATCTTTTTTATTTTAATGCTTGGGGAGGGTCATTAATATTTCCCCCAATTGAGAGGGAGGGTCATGGCATTTTATAAAAGAGCGTATACATTTTCTCCAGTAACACCCCTCAATAAAAAACGACCCCTCCCTTAGTAAAAGCATCTGTAAAGCGTCTTTGGGTACTCAGAAAAGCGCTATATAAATTTGAGATACGGTATAATATTAAAATCAAGATTATTTGGGTCAGTTATTTGCATTAGAGTAGACAAATCCAATTGTTCTGTAACAAAACCAACAACAAGAAGAAGAAGAAGAATTCCCTTTGCCCCAGAAAAGCACACATCTGGAACGTGTGCCGGTATAGATGGTGCCCTTGTCCTCATGTCCCCATTCGTTTGGTCAAATGGAAGCCCAGTGTTTGTAGAGGCTGGATTCGAGCACTCTGAACTCCATGCTAAAGAGCAGTGGTGGAAGAAGTACTAACATCACAATATGAATGTACTCGGTTACAAGTAAGTCTTGTAGACAAGTAAAATTTGACTTGAGCAAAAGCACAAAATTGTCATCAATATCAGTAGTACAAAAGTAAAACTAGGCCACTAAGATTTGTCACACTGTTTTGAAAACAGCAGATCTGCAGTCGTGAGCTTGTAGATCTGCTATTTTCGAATAGCCCAAGTATAAAATATGCCTTTAAAGTGGTAAATGTACATTTTGCAATATAATAATTTAAGTTCAAATATTTATAGCGGAGTAAAAAGTACAATATTTGCCTCTGAGATGTAGTGTAGTACTGGAAATTGGAAAACTCGAAACTGAACTCGAGCGCAGCAGATGAGTACATGTACTTAGTTACTTTCGCACCACTGCTAAAGAACCATTTGGAAAATGGGAGTGCCACTTCAATGGCAAAAGTCAAGAGGTGACTCTTGCGGTTCAGGAGAAAACCCATTGAAGTCAAAGCGATCACTCCTGCCACTGCTACCTGTCAGACAGAACAAATTGAATTTGTCTTCCTTCAGTGGGCTTGTTGGAACTCTAAACAGCGTATTAGCGGCTCCACTTATCAAAGCTGTCAAAGTAAATCTGTTTAGCTGTGAACCTATGAGACACAGATAGGCCTCCAGATGACATTTCATGCCCGGCGCTCGGTACCAAAACATTTAATACTGGAGACAGACTAGCAAGTTTACTTTTGAAGCATATTACGCTTTAGGAGCGCACAGCGCAGTGTCACCCTGTGTAAAAGTTCATATCCTTCTACTGCCGATCGTGACTAATAAGTTCCCAAACTTTTCAGGCCACGACCCCTCAAAAGAATCATATTTCAACTGGGGACCCCACCTGACAAGCACTTGCAATTGCAGTCATTACATTTAGTTTGACTCCCAAAATAATCTGGGGACCCCCCCCTGGAGGTCCCGACCCCCAGTTTGGGAACCAATGGGTTATTTGGTTCACAAAAGAATAGATATATTTGGTGTCTTCCTGGGACCCAAACTTACAGCCAATCCAATATGAATTAACCACTTCTAACACTTTATAGTGAAAATAGTCTACAAATCTAAAAACTTGCGCGACGCAACGTGTTGTGATACTGGATAGGGTGGGGGCCATCCTTCCGCTGCGAGAGGTCACTCACGGCGACACTTTAGCTCGCAGCGATTGGTCGTCCACATCTCGTATCATCGGTTATCAGCCCAAGGGGATTCTCAGATATTTTTATCACTCCCCTCGCCCAGAGTGAATCAGGTTTCAGTATGTGATAATGGCTGACCTCAAACAATTCCGCTCAAACTGAAATCCCACCACATTTTATATACAGTACGTACATATATATCATTTTAAAGAAAACTAGGTCTGTTTTATTCCTGCGAGGCGGTTGGTTATATTTCCGCTTTGGTTCACGTAAAGCAAACAGAGTATTAGGTTTTAAGCACGAACCCTTTCATTTTTTTCCCCCTGCCCTCAACAAACCCATTGGTCTGGGCATTACACTGCAGGGCTGCATGTTTCTGTTCCCCTGGAGGGCCGAGGTGAAAACCTGAGTGATGTCCGCCATCTGAAAAAAGCCCTTCTCACTTTTACACACGCAGGAGTGTCACACCAAATTCTGGGCCCTGGGTACAAGGATTCACTGCGGGCCCCCCATGAATGTTCTTCATAGTGGGAGGGGTTTTAACCCATTTAGACTGGGGGAACGCATTATTTGTGCTTTAACTATTGAAAAATAGCAGATCTACAAGCTCACAGGTGTCGTGCTGTGAACTTGTAGATCTGCTATTTTTGAAAAATTGTGAACATTTGTGCAAGTCTTTGAATATTTCAAATCCTTCTAAGGTTTTCTGAAAAACCTATGTTTCTATGTCAGTGGTGCTCAAACCTTTTCATGTCCAGGACCCCCAAAATGATATGTGTTTGACCACGGACGCCCATCTCAAAACATTTAGTTCCAGGGACCCCCCCCAGAAGCGTTCGAGTTACAGATGTTCACTTAAAGAATACATAATTATATTCAAAGGTGTGCAGACTGTGCACACATTTTCACGACTTTTCAAGAATAGCAGATCTACAAGCTCGCAGCGCTGCACTCGGTGCCGCGCTGTGAGCTTGTATATCTGCTATTTTTCAATAGCTCAAGTATAAAATAACGAAGGCCCCTCCACCTTGGGCCCTGTAGTAACTCAGTCCCACTTCCCCCCCCCCCCCCTTGTGACGCCCCTGTACAAACGACTCCCCCCCGCCCCCACCCGGCTCCCAGTGGGCTATCCCTGTCAGGCGGCTGAGCGTGCCGCGTGGCTCCATTAAACGCCGCCGACATCTGAGCGGGCTGAAGTGCCTCTCATCACGCGGCCAACAACGTTATCACTCAAAAGCGGCACGGCGCTTATGTCCATTTTGACAAAGAGGCTGTCACGAGGCTCGCCTCTCTCTTGTCCAGAAAGAGAGGAATGTATGACTTAATCCATTCAGAACGGGTACACATATTGTGTATCATTATTTCATGCTTTAACTATTGAAAAATAGCAGATATACAAGCTCACAGCCGCGCTGCGAGCTTGTAGATCTGCTATTTTTTTTTTTATCGTGAAAATTAGAATTTTGACCCGATTCTATAAGTGTCTTTTGAATCCTTTTAAGATTTTTTTGAAAAACCTATGTTTCTATGTCAGCAATCTGGCCAGCCATCGTCAAAGAAAGGGTCCTTTTTACTTAACTGGAGCTCAGTTAGTCTGTTCTTGAGAGACTACTATGTCAGTGGTTCTCAAACCTTTTCATGTGAAGGACCGCCAAAATGATATGTATTTGGCCATGGACCCCCTTCACAAAATATTTATTTCCAGGGACCACCCAGACGCAACATTTGAGTTACAAACGTTCGCTTTAAACATATATTCAAAGATTTGTACACATTTTCACTACTTTTTCAAAAATAGCAGATCTACAAGCTCGCAGCGCGGCACTCGGTGCCGCGCTGTGAGCTTGTATATCTGCTATTTTTCACTGGTTAAAGCATTCAATAATTCTAGGCCTAATTCCTAAATGGGTTTTAAGCGAGCAGACGCTGACTGTCAGCCAACAGCCAATGCATTGTTCCCCCTGCCATGTTTCTCCAATGATTTGACCGTGTATAACACTTTCTGATATCAACGATACCCATGAAGGCCTTGAGGCCCATTCTACAAATGCCTTCTAAATGAGTGGTTCTAATTTTTTTTGCAGAGGACCCACAAAACTATTTGTATTTGAACCACTGTTCTAAATCTGTTCTAAATTTCAGAAAAAAAAACATATGTTGCTATAGCTAAAATCGAAAATGACACAGATGGCTTAAATCAGGGGTCTTCAATGTGTTTAGCTGAGAGAGAGATGAAGCAGGGACCCCCACAACCTTTTCATAGATTCCATATAGCTTCATTGTTTGACAGCACAATCATCAGTGTATTTTGGATTCATGTCAATTTGGTTTTCAGATATTTAACCACTTGAACCGTCAATACTTAACTCATACAGTGCCATCCGGCCACAAGGGGCGCTAGAGTGCCAGAAATGTATCCATAGACCTTCATTATAGCTTTCGTTGACCCTCCCCCAACTGGCTTGTGTTTTCACTCCAGTCAATGCTATGGAGGACGAGAGGAGGAAGCTAGCTGACACGTAGCCAAAATGCTAACCCATTTAGAAGCGCGATCTAAAGCTATTTCAGCCGCAAAAAACTTTCTCTTTGGGTCTGGGAACACAATCCGGAGAAAATCCTGTCTAAAGATGTGATTTATTATTGGAGTGGGCGGCGCGATGCGGCCGTTAGCGCGAATGCGGCCCGTGGATGGCCGAGTCTAAGTCCCGGGCATGGATGGACGTCTAGACCGGGGCTTCGTTGAGGCCTCCAATAAAATAATTCATTTCATTAAAAAAGCCGAACATGTTCGGGATAGGCACACTGGACTACGTTCCGGAAGCGGCGCTGAACATTTGGTGAACATTGGGGGGCTCAAAAATGTATTTTAAACCATTTTTAATGGAATATATCGTCGGACCATGTAAAATGGCTAGCTGGCTAGCGTAGGACGAGCCAGGACCACCCACGACTCTACAAGCAGCTCAGGGTAAGTCAATTAATAAAAAAAAAATTGTATTGGATTGAAATAAAGCCGAACATGTTCGGGATAGGCACAGAATGAGTTAATAAACTTGACCTTTCACTCTGTACTTAGTCTGCTGTTTTCTCCTCTACACCAAAGCTCTTCTACAAGCATCTACAAGCATCTACACGATCTACAAGCTCACAACGCCTTGCACTGCGAGGCGTTGTGAGCTTGTAGATCTGCTATTTTTGTCTAAAGTTATCAGAATTTGGATACTAGGGTTCAAGTGGTTAATATAAGATAGGAGAAAAGAGAAACTTTCTATCACTCAAAGATTTGGAGGACCCCCTGTAGTAACTCTGAGGACCCCCTAGGGCTCCCGGACCCCCTGTGGAATACCCATGACTTAAATTATTTGAAGTCTGGAACCAAGCCATCCAAGCTCCTGCATGGTGAATCGTGACCATAAAACATTTGATTCAGTGACAAAAAACTTTGGAAAAGCGCAAAAAGAATATTGGTATATTTAATTAAATATTCAAATATTCTTTGACACAGAATCAAATGTTTTTTGTTTGTTCTTTTCTCATGGCTCACCAGGAGCCTGGATGACTTGATTCCAGGCTTAAAATAATTTATATAAATATTTTCCAAATTCTCTGTGGGAAACATGAATGGGTTTTCCATCGGTGGCACCACACAATGGCCGCCACTGCTTTGCCCTTTATTGTTATGCGTTATTATTCTGTGGCTACAGTATAAGTGCAAACCATTGTTAACACATGAAGGGTCATAATTAAGTTCAACGATCATAATTATTCATTTGTATGAAAAAAATAATAATAATATGTATGTACTGTACTGCAGTGGTTCTCAACCTGTGGGTCAGGACCCCCAGGGCGGTCCCCAAATTATTTGGGGGGGTCCCCAGATGATTAACTTAATGTGCAGCATTGTTTTCTCACTCAACAGTAAACAAACCAACATAAAGTTATATAGAGGGTATCTACACATTTCTAAAGTGTCAATTTAAGGACTTTTTAATACCTCTAAAATGACAAATTATCAAATATTAGAGACAGAAATATAGAACCGTGTTATACAGAATGTAATGACTCAACTCTTAGTGCTCGTCACGGTGGGGGGTCCCCAGTTAAAATATGATTATTTTGTCACGGCCTGAAAAGGTTGAGAGCCACTGCTGTGCTGTACAGTATTGTGAAAAAAAGTGACATCCACTCAAGTATAAAAAAAATATTGCTCATTCGAACTCATTAATTTCATTTTGTTATGCATCTTACATTCATGCATGATTACTGTAGTATGTTATACATGGGAACTGACTGTACTGTATGTACCATGAAACACTCCAACATGGATGGATGCGTCATTGGCCAAGGTCAGTGTAATTGTCGGGGTGCAAAGAGCAGCCAATTACAGCTGTGGCATTTCAAAAGCTTAAATCACTGATTCAGTGTGGAATTATTATTCTGAATGGTAATTCTACCATATCTTTGCCAGTGGACAGTAGCCGATTCAATTTATTTATTTAACCACTCATAAACCCTATATTCCAGGGGTCTTCAACAGGGGGTACGGGACCCCTAGGGGGTCCTCAGAGTTACTACAGGGGGTCCTCCAAATCTTTGAGTGATAGAAACTTTTTTCTCCTCTTTTATATTAACCACTTGAACCCATAATCTGAGAACTTTAGCCAAAAATAGCAGATTTACAAGCTCACAACGCCTCACGCCGCGAGGCGTTGTGAGCTTGTAGATCGGCTATTTTCGGCAAAGAGGTATGGTGTAGAGGGGGAAAAAGTACAGAGTGAAAGGTGAAGTTTATTAAGTATTGACGGTTCAAGTGGTTAAATATCTGATAACACAAATTGACATGAATCCAAAATACATTGTGCTGTCAAACGATGAAACTATATGGAATCTGGGGGTCCCTGCTTCATCTCTCTCTCAGATAAGGGGTTCTTGGCCTGAAAACGTTGAAGACCCCTGCTATAGTCTTCACTGGCGGGGTCCCACAGGGCTCTAATCTAGGCCCCCCCTAGCTCCTTTTTCCCTGTACACCACATCTCTTCTGTGATGTTTGTACTGTAGATCAGCTATTTTCGTCCAAAGTTTACCAGTGGTGTAAAAAGTACTTTTTTTTACGTGAGTATCAATACTGCAATGTAGAAATATTCTATTATATTCTGTTCAGTACAAAAGTATTGGCATCAAAATATACTTAAAGTACAGTACCAAAAGTAAAAGTACTCATTATGCAGAATGTCCTGTTTCACAAGGTATCATATGTGCATAACATGTATTAAAACCTTTTGAATAGCAGATCTACAAGCTCACAACGTGTCACATCGCAACGCGTCGGGATCTTGTAAATCTGCTATTTTCAAATGATCAAAGTTCAAATAGGGCATAAGTGGGTATATATGTATGTTTTGTAATAATAATTAAAATCTACAAAGTAACTAGTAACTCAAGTTTTCAAATAATCGTAGCAGAGTAAAATACAATATTTGCTGAAATATATAATGGAATATACAGTGTAAATGGAAATACTCTAGTAATCTCAAAATTGTGAAAATTACTTGAGTAAATGTAATTAGTTCCCCCTCTGATGTTTACCCCCCAGCAGCATTTACAGTATAATAGTGCTTTTCTCCAAAGCGCTTTTCAATGTACTTCACATTCACACATAGGGCTGTCACGATTAGGACATTTTACATGACGATTAATTTTCACTAAAATAATTGTGATTAACGATTTAATTGTGTTTTTGTCGTGGACAATTACATTTCCGTTTGGCTTTTAGGCTTTGAAGTTGCACATGGTAGATATCACACACAACCTAAATATACAAAGAAATGACTGACATATTTGACAACTTTACACTTAAAAAAGAACATTGATAGTGGAAATAGCCAATCTACAAGCTCACAACGCGTCGCATCGCGACGCGTTGTGAGCTTGTAGATCTGCTTGTAGATCTGCTATTTCCTCTATTTTTGACTTTCTTTTAAATATATGAAAATTTTCAACATGGAAACGATTATGACGATTATGAAAAATAATCACGATTATGTCAAATAATTGCGATTAGACGATTATGTAATAATTGTGACAGCCCTATTCACACACCGATGGCAAAGGAAACCATGCCAACCTGCTCATCGGGAGCAATTAGGGGTTCAGCGTCTTGCACTTCAACCAACTCTGGGGGAGCCCGGGTTCCAAGTGGGAACCTTCTTGTTTCCCTAGCTGCCGCTCTACCTCCAGAGCCACTGCCGCCCCATCATTTATAGATAGATAATTTATTATTTATGGCATCATCTCAATAACTTTCTGTCTCCCATGCTTCTGAGCGTAATCTACTTTTAGGATAGCATCCTACCATATTACTTACTTTAGGAAACTGCTTGACTGGTATTAAGATTTTCTGTCCCAGTTTCATGTTCTTATTGATGACGACGTCGATGAACTTCTCCTCTTCCTTCCCCTCATCTTTCTGGAGTTTCTCGATTTCTACAGAAAACGGGAGGGAAAGAAAGGATCAGAAAACAGAAGCGTACAGAGGGTCATCGTCTGGAAGTGGCAGATTCTTTCTGATAACTTGGGATAAAACGCAATGTTCTTTCTGAGGAAGAGAAGAAGAGACTGCAGACTACAAGTTTGCAAAATTCACCCGTCGCCTCTCAAGGCCAGACAACTCTGGCACAATGTTCTCTGTAACTCTGCCTCACAAAAGTCTATCATCTGTTATGTCAAAGATATATTTTAAAACATCTTTGAGATGTCTTTTTTGAATTTTGGTAGGATTCACCTGCACAGCGGCAGTTATCACAGTGATGGGTGCTCAACCTCACCATCAGTGTTTTTTAATGACAAGGATGTACTGTCCTTGTAGAATACACCCAACTACCTGATTCAATCTAACTTGTAGAGGCCCCTGCTGCACGAAATTACCTGGATGATACCATTCATCTACAGCAGGGGTCTTCCATAGGGGGTCCGGGACCTGGCCTGGAAACATTGAAGACCCCTGATCTACAGTACTACAAAACACAACCTCACAAGTCAATTCACATTCCTGAACACCAATTCCATGTTGTACTGCTCCGGCCTTCTACGAAACTCTTTTGCCCGAGAACCATAGCAGACATGACGTTAACTGTGTTGCTAGTATGTTAGATTTCAGCGTAAGAATTGCAATTGACTATATTAATGAAAATGGTAAAATGTGTGTGTGCGTGTGCGTGTGTGTGGGTGTGTGGGTGGGTGGGCAGTAGGGTTGCCAACTCCCAGAGTTTCAAATACGGGACACTTTCTAAGGAAACATGCGCCGCCAAAGGCGGCGCCGAAAAATCGCATATTTTCGGTTATAAAGTTGGCTAAAACGGGCATTTTCCGATATTAAATCATATTTTTCCTTTCACAATATTAATTCGGGTGTCTTTGGGCCGAAAAATCGGATATTTTCGGTTATAAAGTTGGCTAAAATGGGTATTTTCCTCTATTAAATCATATGTTTCCTTTCACAATATTAATTCGGGTGTCTCTCAATTTTCCAAAACATATCGCCTAAGTCTACCTGGTCCTTATGTGCCCACTCTCTGGTACCCAACACTAGTTTAATCATATTGGCATACAGCAATAACCATTAGGTTTTAAAAACAAAATCAACGCATGCTTATGTTATTTCACATACCAGCCTGTCTGGGGTCGCTTTAGTTGGCAGACAAGATTACTGTAGTGTTCCCAGGAATACCAATATCCATGGCTTATTTTCTGTTGCTTGCCTGCTTTTTCACCTTTTTGTTTAGCCTATCACCTATCATGGATTCATGTCTAATATGTTTGTACACAATCTTCTGTCACACGTTTTTTTAAGACATTAAACAATGTTCTGAGCCGAGCACTGTCGTATGGTCGCTCGCACGCACTCGTTTCGTCTCTCGCAGGCAACTTGTGGAGTGAACCTACAGCCCATGCTTGGGAAGGGAGTGTGTAGGGGGCGGAGACTGTGTCTTAGCAACACTCAGAGCCGTATGTTAATAAGCCAATCAGCTGCTTACAAACAGCGCAGCGCCTCTCACAGCAATGGGATGCAGCACTTATCGTCTCAGAGGAGAGCAGAGTGGAAGTGGAAGCTCTCTGACAGGCAGAATCGCTGTCATTTCTCAATTAAATCATCCCGTCATTCATATTTATCCCCCAACCTTAAAATACGGGACAAAGAGCGTCCCGTTTCAGTTCAATACGGGACACGTCTTTTAGTTTCCAAAAAAGGGACGATCCCGTATTTTACGGGACGGTTGCAGAGACATACAGGAAAATAAAATCAATAATAAAAAACATTCATAGAATTTCCAATGTAGTTGACAAACTAACATGGCAAAAAAGAAACTGCATGGGTACTATATAAGCAGAGAGCGTACCCATGCACACACCCATCTTTTTTTCTTTTTTTTTTTTACTTTTCATCTTGTGGAAATTGACGCAGTCATGCAGGCACCATTCACCTGGCTCGATGAGGCTCCATCACCATAATACTTTAGCAATTTTTGTGGCAATTCCGATTTTACTCGTATCGACGCGTCGGGTGCTCGAGTTCCCTTTCATGTGCTTCACGGAGGAAAAAAAACAGCGATAGCGAAAGAGTGAGGAGGACACCGGGCTGCCGTGCCTCCAGGCTACCGAAAATATTGGCCGTCACGGTCTTTCTCTTTGATGTATTTGGAGATGTAACCTTGAAGGTTTAATGAGTTGGATAACATCTGTGTTTCAGTGCCAGTTAAGTGGTTTTGCGGAGAGGTTGGCTGGCTGGAAACGAGTGGGAGAGCAAGACAAAAGACTCGGGGCTACAACCTGCCAGGGTAAACAACCAGCAGAAAGGTGAAGACGAGGGTAAATACACACTGAAATGGGAGTCTTGACTAAAACAATACGGAGGGGGAAAAAACAACAAAAAAACATACAAATAAATAAAAAATAAAACGAGAACAAAACAGATCTTTTGGAGCCAATACAATGCTTAATAACCGCTGGTCAGTTGCGGGCTCATATTGCGATTACGATCTATCACAATGCTTTGCAGGCGAAGGGTCACCCGAAATAGCATAATACCACTCAGAAATAATGCACCGTACCAGATTGTTTAATTCATTTTCGTTTTTTTTATAAATGAATGCTCTATTATTTCTTTGTTGTACAACAGAGTGAGAGTGTCGCGCAAAAGAAGCAGCGAGAAAGTCTTTTCCCCCTTTTTTTGTGACCTTATTCATCCCGCAGGGGAACTTCAGTTTGGAGCTTCCCCCAGCTGAGTGCTGCCCAAAGAGGAGCGCGGAGCAGCTGGGGGTTAAGTGTCTTGCTCTGGGACACTTCAACACACTGATGAGGCCTGTGGAACCGGGGAGCTCCAGGTGGTCTCTCTAACCATTGAGCTATGGCCGACCCAATTGTGATGTGCTGTGCACTTGTAGATCTGCCATGTTCAAAGTTGCCTGGGATCACTTCCAATTTCTGGCTTTTGATCCGGTTGGGAGCGGATGGCGTCCTACCGGTACGTCATACGTCAAACCGGAATCAGTTCCAAAACAATTCCCCGCGCTCAATGACACACTTTTAAAGCTATACTGTGTAAGTTGCTCAACTAGTGGTCAGTAGCGGTATAACAAACCGCGGTCGCGTCTGCTTTTTTCGGCCGTTTTTCGCCTTCAGACCACCGCGTCCGCCTCGCCTCACCGAGACGCATCTGTAGAGACGTCCCGCATCCCTCTCCGATCGGGCGTTCGGGAGTTGCGGACTCCTTCACCCAGCCTTCACCAGAGTAAATGCTGTTGTTATGTTGAGGCAAGCTACTTCCTGAGAAGACGGCAAGACGCGCTGTGATTGGCCGGCAGTGTATGATCCGCGCTGTGATTGGCCGGTAGTGTATGATCTGGGAGACACGTATACGGAATGATGCAGATGAAGTAATTTTGCCAGGAAAAACAGTCCCGGTCACGGCCACACGGGCTCAGTAGAAAACATATAAAGAAAAGGCTTTTGGGGCTGAAATTAACAGAGTGGGTGTTCTAAAACTTTAGCGATTTAATAATTAGGACAATTTTAAGATTTGTTTTATTAAAAAAGTTACATAGTATAGCTTTAATACCTACCTAATAATACACTTGATAGTTTTGCTTATTTTTTGAAAAGTTGGTTTGGTATATCCATCTTTTAGTCCAACTCACAACGACTGGCAAGACTACACTCCTCTAGCATTTAAATAGGGATTGGGGAATCAAACGGGGAACCAAAACAAAGCGACGCCACTTCTGCCATCCAGTCTAGGATGCCATCCGGTCTAGACCGGATCAAACGACTTGTTTAGTAAACGAGCACCAGGCTTTCCCCCCGAGAAAGCCTGGTGACGTGAGGTTATGTTCAAAGTGGTTGGTTAAGTCTGTGGGTTTTATACATATTTAAAGAAGAAAAAGAATGAACATTCACTGTCTTCGGTGCTGAGCTAAACTGCAAAAGCAGCAAAACTGCAGCAAGTGGAAAAAAGGGGAGCTCACAACTCATTGTTAATGCTCTTTTAATGCAGTGTTCTTCAACTTGAAGAAGACCGCAAGGTCAAAACTTAGTTGTTTTTGCTGCTGTGAATAAAGTTTAGAGCATTAAAACTCAGGTCCAAGATGCCAAACAAATGCCTTCAGTGGTTCTCAAACCTTTTCGTGACAAGGACCCACAAAGGTAGCTTTGCATAGCCAGACAATATCACTGCATGGATATTAGTCTGGTTCTTCTCAGTATTATTTTCTTTCCCAAGGCGCGGTTACAAAAAGATTCAAACAGACTCTATTGGTTTGACCTACAACCAATCAGAGTAGCTGCAAAAGTTGATACACCCGCCCTACATTTGCATACTGGGCCCTGGTTGACTGCATTGGTCCGACATCTCAACCTCAGTAAAACTATGCCTAAACCTAACCCTAATCCTAACCCTAACCTCAGTAAAACTATCCCTAAACCTAAACTGGTGAATGCTAACCAGGTGAATGTTAACCTGGTGAATGATAACCCTAACCTCAGTAAAACTATTCCTAAATCTATAACCCTGTAGGACTAATCATGGGTAGTTCCCCGAAGGAGGCACTGCTTGCTCCACCTTGTGCCCAAAAACGAGCGCTCCTGGTCTCAATCTTACTGAATCTAAAAAAAACTGTGACATACACAAATTGGCCTGTAAGTGGCATTAAAAGCAACCTCATGGTGGCACTAGAAGAGGGGCACGTGAGAAATTAGGGGCGGAGGTTGTTGTTTGCCAGCCAAGGAGTATGTGTGCAAAGTTTGGCATGGATGGGTACAACGGTGCCGGAGATACGAGTCTGCAAAAAGCAACCTCATGGTGGTGCTAGAAGAGGGGCATGTGAGAAATCAGGGGCGGAGGTTGTGGTTTGCCAGCCAAGGATTGTGTGTGCAAAGTTTAGCATGGATAGGGGAAACAATGCCAGAGATAAGAGTAGGGCCAAAAGTGTGACGTGACGTGACGTGACGTGACGTGACGTGACGTGACGTGACGTGACGTGGCGTGGCGTGACGTGATGTGACGGACTGACTGACGGACTGCGGGCAGGCCGATGGAGGTTTTGATAGTAACTGCAACCTGACGGTCGCAATTAAGCCTGTATCATAGTCGGGTCCGCGGTGGAAGGCTTTACACCGCGGTGTAGTCTTTTCGAGTCTTTTTGAGTCATGAAACTACAACGTTACATCATTCCTCACGGTGGAGAGCTTTCCACCGTGAGTCCCAACACATCTCTCTGTTTTTACTATCAGACAGACAGGCTCTACACCCCGTTCACTGATTGGTCGACCTGAACCGGTCTAGACGGGGTAAAGGACTTCACCGTGGGCCGTGACTATGATGGCCTGCACTTATTTTCTGACTTGAGGTGGAAAGCTTTCCACCTCAAATTTGCGGTGGATAGGTCTCCACCGTAGACTCTGATACGGGCTTTACAGAACATAATGACTAAAGTGAAATTCCCCTTTAAGTATGTACAGTATGGGTGCCCATCTGAATGAGAATCAATAACACAGTTTGGGAAACAGGTGGGAAACACTTTGTATGATGCGGCAGCCGGCAGGTCTTTCCGATGATGTCCTCCATGTCATGAAACATTGTACTCTACTGTGAGAAGGAAAAAAAAAACGTTCATGAATGAGGCACAGTCTGTTCCTACAGTACAAGTAACAATGAACACATTGCTTATCAGTAAAACACACTGCATGCTCACCAGCATGGGGTTATTTGCAGGAAAGCAGTGCCTTAATTGAAGTGAAAGCAGCAAGTGGAGTCTGTTAGACATTATCGGTGAAAGTAGAAAAAAACAAATAATAAATCCAAGAATATTGGAAAACAATGAGAACAGTCTGGTGAGACGTCGGAGGACCCTAGGCAGGAAGCAAACAGTCCTAGAGACCTCTAAGTGCCTGCAATCTCCCAAGAACACACAAGGCAAAGAGAGCGTCCTGTTGGCTCTGGCATAGGGGATTGGACAATAGCTGGAAGCCTGGAGGAGATGCAGTGATTTGGCCAATCACTGCTGAAAATAAACTAAACTATTTCACTACTCACCAAACCAAAGGTAGTTTTGCGTTGTTGAAAGTCTATTCTCTGCGGTGGGAAACCTCTCAGCACCCCACCCACTCTGTAAAATACATTATTTTTGTCATGAAATAGAACGCACCCACCTCAAGCCACCCAGCGGCCACCACAGACACAACGGTTCGCAACCTGGAAGCGGCGGTCGAGTTGGATGCGTTTTATTTCATGACAAAAATAATGTATTTTACAGAGTGGGTGGGGTGCTGAGGTTTCCCACCGCGGTGAATAGACTTTCAACAACGCAAAACTACCTTTGGTTTGGTGAGTAGTGAAGTAGTTACGTTTATTTTGACTCAAGTTGAGCACTCGTAGGGGCTGAGAAATCCCAGTCTAGTCATTTAGCGACAGGTCTGTCAGAGCGTCAGTGCAGCTGACGCTCTGGACCAGAGCTAGGGGATCACCTAATGACCTCTCTTCCAGGCCAAGGCTTTATCCATTAGAAATGGATTATAATTCGCATCTTTGATGTAGTCATGCTTTAATAGTAATAGTAATAATAGTCAAAATCTTCAATTTAACTAGTAAACTGAAGCTGTCAAATATTTGTACTGGAGTAAAAAGTACAATATTGACAGTAGGCTACCTCTGAGATGTCGAGTACAAAGTATTGAAACATGGACGTCAACAGGAAAAGTAAGAGTACCTTGAAATGGTAGAAACCAAGTACAATACTTAAATAAATAAATATGAATGCACTTAGTTAACGGTACACCACAGCCTGGTGCCAGTAAGCCTCCACTCATTTCCTGCCATTTCCTGTATTTTGGCCTCATATAGAAGCTTCTAATATCAGTGGTTTTATGGTTTGCTTAAGTGTGGGCCAGTGAGAAATCTGACTCAAAGTGGCAGGACGTGTGATGTAAAATTAGAAACAAACATCAGTGCCCAGACTGACAATCTCAAACTAATGGCGTTTTGAAGTGGTGTCAGATTGACGTCCCGTACGCCAGACTACCGCCACCAGACAGGAAGCGTGAAGTGCCTTATCATCATGATGTCACATCATCACCAAGTCTGTCTGAGAAACCCTGACTCCAGATCAGCGATGCCCAACCTGCGGGGCCGTGGCCCACTAAAGCCAGCATGGTGATGCGATGACCCATGGATATCGCAAAGTTGGCCCCCAACTAATTGACAATACACTAGAACTTTATCGATGCCATAAAATGTATGCAATAAATCAAATAAAACCGTGGCATTTTTTCTTTGAACCTTGAAAAAGTGAGTTTTCCCCTGTGATGCTGATAGATCTTAAAGTATACTATGTTCGCTTCAATGATCCAAGCCAGGAACACAATCGATTGATTGATCATCAAAATAAGCACGCTCTGAAAAAGCATACGGGCCCACCCATCTGACCACTTAATATCGCCGCCATTCGGCTTGAGATTTCCAAGTGGGCCCTGATCCAGAAACGGCACCACCAGCCTTATCATGTCACATCATCGAGAAATCGTCTGAGACAATAGGAATCAGCCAATTAAGTTGTGATGTAACACGATTACTAGACAAACAGTCACACACAACATATCAAAAGCCTTTGTGTTTTGTTTTTTTTACGAACCAAATGGACCCTCAATGGTCCATTTGGTTCCATTCGTACAATCTTAAGAGTTTATAATAAACAAACACATTTTTACAGTGCAGTTTGGAGTCCCAGAGAAAACATTTTGTTAATCATCAAATGGGCCTAATTCATTTTAAACTGCATGGTGGTCCTTGAAATGAACCAAGGTTTGAGAGTGGCGGTGTTCATTCGCTGGGTTATTCTTCAAAACAAGATGGGGTTTAATAACAGCGTGGCTTCAAAAGAAAAGAAAAAAAAACATAATAATTCAGATGCAAGTGCTTTGACAAAACGCATAATAACTTAATAAGTTCTCTGTCCCAATTTATGGTCAATTGAAAAGCAGGTTTAATCTCCTGTCATGGTTACCTGGTTTCAGGAGAGCTGTTCATGCTCACATATAGATGAAAATGTCAAGGACCATTAAGAATGAAATGTGTGTCTTTGTTTTACTTTCCCCTCAGTTGTACTTTGCTCTGTAACGCTGCATTAAGGAAGTGGGAGTATTTATATTTATTATTCACATTTACTTAAATTTTTGTCCAGAAGACATATTGAGTAAAAGTAGTTTACTATGAAACCCGGCCGATCCTGTCCGTCCGTGAGTAACAGCCTCAATTTCTATAGCAGAGCTGTTGTGACATCACATTGTTGACTCAATGACCAAGACAGCCTGTTTTGGCAACCATATATAGAGATATATCATCATGTCATCAATATTAAGCCCATATTTGGCAATGCCCACATATGGACACTCCATATGGCCAAGACAGAATTCATTTGCAAATCAAGACTGCTTTTCGCTAGTTTTGTTTGACGGTCTTGTATGATGAACCAGGGCTTTGCTTTAGCGAAAAATGTACACATTTGAAACTTGGAGATACAAGGTTTCTGCCCGACAGTGAGGATATGTATACTTTACTTTGACTCAAGTACTGGGGTTGGTTGAGTACTTTGTCCACCACTAGTTATGGGCTCAGACATCATGCATTACACACAGGCAAGGCCATTATGGATGCAATATTGCTGGGCTCCTATTTATTTATTTGTTTGTTATGGCAGGCAGCTCTAGCTGGTTCTTGCAACTGACAGTACGTGGGATAGTGAATAGCCAGTCTGGCTTGGCTCTTTCTATTCATATTGGCTGTGTTCTTAGGCCAGGCGTTTTGTGAAACAGAACATAGAGCTCTGTGATTAATTGAAACATATCGCCAAACAGCCATTGTTTCTCTCCAGAGTGTCATAATGGTGCTTTTGTTCAACCCACGCAGCCAGTAGTTATTAATTACATTTCGAATGATTTATGCAAAACAAACGTACACGTTACATATAGTTTCATTTGAAACTGGTGGCAGCGCTGGCAGGCTGTATTCAGTAGTGTCAGATTCTTTGAGAGAAACACGTGGCCAGAGCTACGAAAACAAGCCCAGGGGTGGGAGTCCCTGGAACAAAGTATTTTCAGACAGGGGTCCGCAGAGTCTGCAGACATGAAAATGTTTGAGCACCACTGTTTTAAACAACACCAGGAAGCAAGCCCAAATAAGCAATAACAAGCCCCCCCCCCCCCAAAAAAAAAAAACTAATAATAATGAAGCATAGTGTTAGTTTATGCAGGACACGTGAGTCTCTCACCCACCTCAGATCAGGTCAGTCAGATCCTTTCCTATTCCTCATTCACAGATCTGCTGATCATTACATCACACTGGGATAGCTTCGCTGTTACTACATGTCATCTGTTCGACACCCAACTCTAACCCTTACCCTAAACCTAACCTCCGTGGGGTGAGTCGCTAACCCTCCCGACGCACCTTTGTCGAACTGGCGGTCGTTCGAAAGAGCGAGATTTCTCCCATCACACTGTGTACTGCAATCCACCCTGTAGACAATATGCCTTCCGGTTGGTTCCAAGATTTCTAGCGGAAGTGCTGCGTTTAACGGAAGTTACATTAGGGGAAAACCAGGGAAGCTCACTTCCAGGGAAGCTCACACAGCGGAAGTTGTACGCTTTCTGCCTTATATTGTCACCAGGCTTTTCTCTTCGCAGAGTGAGTAAAGCCTGTATCAGAGCTCTCCCTCAGTGGTGCCATAGCATTGGTCCGAGGCTCCTTTAAATAAGGCTTGCATTCAGCTCTGCTTGTCTTTGATCCGAAGCTTCGGATCTGCTGCTGCTTAGCTGCCTCCTCCACCCCAGCCTCCACCTTTTGATCTCCAAACGCGGAGCCCTTTAATGCCAAGTTTAACTGTATTCCATTTGTTGCAATAAATGTTTAAATCCACTTTGACGTGAGTCTGCCTAAATTACAGAAAAAAACAAAGCCACTTATAATAAGTGGACATGGCAACACTTACAAGGGTGTTGTCATATTTTGAGTTTCTTTTTTATGGTTTCTTTTGCGTGAAACAGTGTCATCCGTGTGTGTGCTCAGCGTCAGCGCATTAACATTTGCAGCCTGTGAGATGCATGGCCGTGAGCAGTGGTGAGTGGAGGAAGTACTCCCACTTTTGAGAAACTGTGTAAATATACTTTGTTAAAAGTAAAAATCCTCAACTTGCTGACAGTAGGGTACTCTCTGGTGGCAAGCTAGTGACTTATCTAGGTCCTGTTGCAACACTTGATGGCTGGTGGTATAGGTACAGAATAGGGCGTTCTACATTTTGGTGGCAGAATAATAGAATGTATTCATAGCCATGTTTCCGAATTAGCGGGGTATGAGATCAGTGGAGCTCAAATATTCAAGTCATCCAATGCCAGCCCCCCATGTTATACTTTAGCTACTGAAAAAAAGCAGATATAGAAGCTCACAGCGCGGCACTCGGTGCCACGCTGCGAGCTTGATCTGCTATTTTTGAAAAGTCGTGAAAATGTGTGAAAATTTTTGAATGAATGTATTTTTAAACGCACATTTGTAACCCAATTTCTGCTTCTGGGGGGTCCCTGGAACTAAATATTTTGAGATGGAGGTCCGTGGCCAAATACATATAATATTGGGGGTCCTTCACATAAAAGGTTTGAGCACCACTGACGCACAGCGCGGCACTCGGTGCCCTGCTGTGAGCTTGTATATCTGCTATTTTTCAATAGTTAAAGCACAAAATAACGCAGTGAATCCTTGTACCCAGGACCCAGAATTTGGTGCGATACTCCTGTGCTTAAGTACAGTATTTGAATAAAAGTAGTTTTTGAGTGAAACAGTGTCTTCCAAAGCAGTTTTTTTTTTCTATTAGGAACGGAACCATTTAAAGAGTGAGCCCACCGTGATTTAGGTCCCTCCATTTAAAATGCATAAGCTTGGTAGATTTTTGTGGGGATTATGCATGACTTCAGTAGAGTGCTGGAGAGTTGAGCTGGGGGAGAGGGTCATTACGTTTAACAATTTCATGTTGAGGGGGAGATGCATGTGTGACACTGTCGGGCAGAAACCTTGTATCTCCATAATTATTATTATTATTATTGGAAAATAAGTCTGTGGATTAGTTAATTAGATTTTTTTTATTTTTTTTTTATTATTAACAAGAGTTTGTGGCTAAATAATAACAACATCATGTGTTCCCAAGGATCTAATGGATTTAAAAAAAAAGGGACATACAAGATTTCACCCCGACAAAGTCAATATTAACGCGAGCCCCCTTCGCCTCAGCCCCCCCCGACACACACACTCCTCACTCCCACACCCTGCCCACCCCTTCATTACTGGACGAGACGAAAGGCAGATTCATTACAGATAGAATGAGTATGTTGTCATCTTTTAGCATAAGTGCATGGTACCGTGCGCCGTAATAGTGCATTGCAACTAACGCTGATTGTAATGCAAATAGGGAAAGTCTGAGCCTACAAGGAAATACATTTGATGTAAGCGTGTTAAACAAAAGGAGGCCGGGTAATCGCTTTGCAAACGTACGTGTTTTGAATGCAGCATTTTCTGAGAAGGTACGGTATGACACATCAATTTGAGGACCATTATTTTTCCCCAAAGAATGTTCTCTTTGCTCAGTTTCTACCCGAAAAGTAAAAGTTGACATTTGGCAGTGCATGGCCTGTATGAAATTACATTCAGGAAATTTAGGAAAGGCGAGCAATGGTCCCTAGATCGGTAGTTCTCAAACCATTTCATTTCAAGGACCCCCTTAACTCTGAGAGTGTACAATTACAAATACAAATATGTACCCTGTTTTTGTGCTATAATCGTATTAGTTAAAGAAGTTTGTCAGGGTCATCATCGGTCAGAGAATAGGAAATAATATGTCAAAATGTCATATTTTCCACAATAACTTAAAAATCACACCCGTGTGAACTGAGCGGTGGTTCCCCCCCCTCCACCCTTCCCCCCTGTGTGTGTGTGTGTGTGTGTGTGTGTGTGTGTGTGTGTGTGTGTGTGTGTGTGTGTGTGTGTGTGTGTGCGTGCGTGCGTGCGTGCGTGCGTGCGTGCGTGCGTGCGTGCGTGCGTGCGTGCGTGCGTGCGTGCGTGCGTGTGTGTGTGTGTGTGTGTGTCTGGTCTGGCCTGAACAACAGCGCCCCTCCCTTAACATGTGTGGTCGAAAAAGGTACTGACAGGCTACAGACAGACAGACACGCACGCAGACACGGAGACAGACATACCCACACACACGGCCACGTATAGGAGCGTTGTGACCACCGCTCAAAAACGGTTAAAGACAAAATTATTTATTATTGGCTGAATGTTTAATTTTGGCATTGTTTACAGCAGTGGTTCTCAACCTGTGGGTCAGGGTCCCGAAATTATTTTGGGGGTTCCCAGATGATTAACTTAATGTGCAACATTGTTTTCTCACTCAACAGTAAACAAACCAACATAAGTTTAAGTGTATAGAGGGTATCTGCACATTTCTGAAGTGAAAATATGGTTATTTTGTGGGTGACCTGAAAAGGTTGAGAACCACTGGTTTACAGTACATTGTACCATGCTCAGATGCTGTCTTAACCTACGTGAACCGTGAACCCAACATCCCAGTTGCTCAGGAGGTACGAGGTAGAGCGGCTGCTATGGAAGTGGAAGTTTCCCAGTTCAAGCTCGGACATCACCAGAGATAGTGTCACTGAACCCCTAACTGCTTCTGGTGAGCAGGTTGGTGCCTTGCACAGTTTCCTCCGCCATCGGTGTAAGAATGTATGTGTAAATGGGTGAATGTAATGCACAATCATCGTAAAGCGCCTTGGATAAAGGCGCTATATAAATGCTCAATTTACCATCCCTCTTCCTGGGTGCAGACATTCTGTAAAAAACGGCCAATCTGCTAGCATTGTGACGCATCGAGCATTGTGTCGAGCTTGTAGATCGGCTATGTTTGGTGAAAATAATTGGGTTATGAGGGTAAAAGTATCAGACAGAAACCTGGGGGACCCCAGTCAACTTAAGCATATACGGCAGGGGTCTTCAACGTTTTCAGGCCAAGGACCCCTTAGTTGAGAGAGAGATGAAGCAGGGACCCCCACAACCTTCTCATAGATTCCATATAGTTTCATTGTTTGACAGCAAAATCATCAGTGTATTTTGGATTCATGTCAATTTGTGTTTTCAGATACATATTTGAACCACTTGAACCATCAATACATAACTTGACATTTCACTAATTTCCCCCTACACCAAACGTCTTAGCCGAAATTAGCTGATCTACAAGCTCACAACGCTTCGCGAGGCATTGTGAGCTTGTAGATCGGCTATTTTCGGCTAAAGTTCTCAGAATATGGACACTAGGGTTTAAGTGGTTAATATAAAAAAGGAGAAAAAAGTTTCTATCACACAAAGATTTGGAGGACCCCCTGTAGTAACTCTGAGGACCCCCTAGGGGTCCCGGACCCCCTGTTGAAGCCCCCTGGCATATACCGTACGCTTCTTTGCAAAGTGGCCCTTTATGGAATTAATTAAATATCACCAACAAAACTTACAGCACACGACATGTCCATTATACCAACATAATGTAAAAGATAAATGAACAGGAGTACTAACACAATATTACCCATACTGTAGGCCACCAGACGACTACGAGACAACCTCACGTTGCGCGAGAACAAATGATCAGCATGATCTCCGTGTTCACCTTAGTGTGACATTGTTGAATCTGCAGGGGCAGTTTGACCCATAAACTAATCCCAGCGCAGAGAAGGACTCCTTGCAACAGCACTGTTAATATGAGGAATGCACTGATCGATAGAAACACTTTGGTGCTTGTTTGTCTAACTGAAGGACAACAGTGATCCTCAATGTCTGGATTATTATAGTGCACTAAAGCCATAACTAAATAACAAAAAACTAGAATAGACCAGTAAGACTCCCTAATCGGGAGATTTAGGCCAAAAGTTTGTTTTACCAATTATTACACTCTATGTGAACATTTACATCAACAAATCCCAAGTACTGGTTTTTAGGGGTGCTGAGTGTGGCGCAGCAGCGTGTCATGCATTTTCTGCAGGGCCTTGTCAATGGCTTTGTGTTCTTGCTGCTTTTTGTTGTTGTTGATCCTCTGGAAGCGCGCCCACTCGTTTGCGTGCAAATCAGCTGGATAGAGGCACAAGCCTTGCAGGGAGGTAACTCTGGAACAGCCAACGTAAGTGATGCACTCCTTGGGTATCACTTACGCATTTCTTCGACTCAGACCTTATCGCCAGGGTTGGCTTATAGCAGCTGTCGGTAGGACCATATATGGATTCTGTTAGTGTGGATCTCCTAACAGGGCATCATCTGGGATACAATCCCTTTTATGCCCATATATGGAGATCCCTAACATAATCCCTTTCATGCCCATATATGGAGATCCCTAACAGAATCCCTTTTATGCCCATATATGGAGATCCCTAACAGCATCCCTTTTATGCCCATATATGGAGATCACTAACAGCTAACAGAATCCCTTTTATGCCCATATATGGAGATCCCTAACAGAATCCCTTTTATGCCCATATATGGAGATCCCTAACAGAATCCCTTTTATGCCCATATATGGAGATCCCTAACAGAATCCCTTTTATGCCCATATATGGAGATCCCTAACAGAATCCCTTTTATGCCCAGTTGGTTGCTAGGGTAAAAAAACATGGTTGCTATGGTAAACAGTTGGTTGCTAGGGTAAACAGTTGGTTGCTAGGGTAAAACCATGGTTGCTAAGGTGGTTGCTAACGTACACTAACAGACCAGCAACAACAGACTGTTGCCACAGCAACGTACACAAAGGTTTGTGTACACATGTGGTGTGATGTCATACTGAAGATATATGACATCACACGCATGTGTGTGATGCGTAGGTGACATCACCTACGCATCACACAAAGTCTGACCTCACCAGCCCATACTTGGGCATGGACGACTTATATCTCCATATACGGAGATGGCCATATATGGAGATACGATGACATCACAGAGTCCACAGCTGATGATGTGGCGTGATGTCATACAATAAACAAACAAGCCCTATATACTGATGCGATACGATGACATCACAGAGTCCACAGCTGATGATGTGGCGTGATGTCATACAATAAACAAACAAGCCCTATATACTGATGCGGAGATATGAGCAGGGCAAAGGTGTGACGTGTGACGTGTGACCGACCGACGGACGGACGGCCGGTGGAGGTTTTCATAGTAAACTGCTCCCTGACGGTCGCAATAATATTGTATTGTCTGCAAGATGTTACAGCGACACGACAACTCAACAATACTTTTTCCAATCCAAGGTGATTTGGTTTGGTCAAACAAACGTGCAGTGGGCTGTCATGTTGGAGTCATTCTTTAAGAGATTTCACAGCACAGACGGAGATAGGTTGACAACATGCTACTTTCGGTGTGCAAGTAGTTTAGTTTTGCAGGCAGTTACTGTAGCTATAGGAGCCTAGATTTTGAACGCGAATCAAAATGGCATGTTCAAAGTAAAAGAAAAACGGGAACTGTGAATTCACCTTCCAACAAGCACCAGATAACATTTGACAGCGTATGAGACAGACGTAGCTTTGGTGAAGAGTGGCAATTTGAAACACCACTCTGGCACAAAACATGGCTATTTTGAAGAAAGCTTTCCTCAACATTCAAAAAAGTATGACTGAATTGATGGATACCATGTTTTGATGACAAATAAAGAGAGGAACTGACAGGTAAAATCAAGACAATTCCTCTCTCTGACTCCACTGCAACCAGTAGAAGTGATAGGTTGGCTGGTGATTTGAATAAACAACTTTGTGATGGAATAAAGACAATGCACAGTGCATTGTGGGATGAGTCCAATGCCACCACTCAGTTCCAGGTTCAAAGTGGTCTTTTTGTTAGGCTGTGGGTTTTGTGGGGTTTAGGCATCATTTTACTGAGGTTAGGGTTATCATTCACCAGGTTAGCATTCACCAGCGTCGGACTAATGGGAAGTTGGAACAATGAGATGTCGGACCAATGCCATGGCACCGGATCCTTCCGGGGACTGCCCATAAGGTGAACTACAAAACAAGCGCTCTGGTCCCAATCTCACTGGTACCTCAAAAACACTGTAACATTATTCACTATTATTTAATCACAAGCTCTTACTTTTCAGTCTTTAACCCATTAAGTTGGTAGCTACCCACCCCCACCTCCCACCAACAAATCCTCTTGGCCCCGATCTCGTGCCGAACTACAGATGTGATGGATTCAACCAACACAAACACTGTGGATGTTTCAGGCCGAGAACACTACACTCTAAAAACAAAAACTAGGCTCTACTCAATTTTATTGGTGAAACATTTTTACACTCAAAAATATTGAGTAAATATTACTGTTATGAAATCAGGTAGATGATACTCAATTAATTTGAGTAAAAGTAACCAAAACTTTTACGTGCTTATTAACAACTAAAATTGAGTACAATGACCTAAAGAAATTGAGTAGATATAATTAAATTATTCAGTCAATGCCACAAAAGACTACAAGTAAATACATTGAAATATTAAGTAGATCTAATTGAATATTAGAGTATGATTTAACAAAACAAATATGTCACATTTACTCTATTCATTTACTTTTATTGATTTAATTCATATAGTACCATTTACCCCTTTCATTTACTTTACCTTTTACTCCAGGAGTACATGATGTCAAATGAATACACATGAAATAATTATGCAGATAATTATGTTTTAATCAACTAATTTTGACCAGTGTAACACCACATCAAGTATGAACATTCAACATACTTTAGTATGTAAATGACATGCAACAATGCCTGCAAAAACAATATGTTTAAAGATAATGATCAGGAAAGGGGTATCCCTGACACTTTTAAAATGTTCTGTTTACTAAAGAGCAGTATGTGTTCACAATACTGTATATAAGTACCTCTAATTGAACTGTGCATACTGTAAGCAGTCTGTCAAACATTATGCACCATAAGAACAATGAGCCCATCAAATGAACAGTAAGTCATAACCACAAAATACATTAAAGAAGACAGTCAGAGGCCATTTGGCATGAAAGAAAATCACAACTTGGAATATGAAATAATAAATAAGCATTTACAGTAGCTCAACAATTAAACATATTGACTATGCACACGTGTAATGTCTATATGCTAAACTGACCTGTTTGCATTTATACTCGAATGCACCAGAAACAAATACTTTACATTAACTAATTACTATCAGCAACAAATACCATTGCAAAAATGCTGTTTTGACAATAAATCCACTTTCAGTAGGTTATACCCACTTTCTGAGAGCATCTTGCTGAACAGTAGTCGGCAAGCAGACATTTTTTCAGTCTCTGAACTTTGGCTGAAAGGTGTCCAGGATCCAACTCAACTAGTACTTTTTGGAACATCTCAAGACCATATCTGAGGTTCTTGGGGTATCTCAGATTAAAGGCATAGAACAGTCCCAACAGATAGCAGCAGACCCCCAAGATTGTTGAGGGCAGTGATGCCCTTAATCACAATACCTACATCAGTAGGTTCATTCATTGAGTCCTCTTGGTTCTGCAGCAGGTAGATCTTCATCTTCATCATCACCTCCTCTGTCAACTTCTCTTCTACTCTGACAGGTGCACCAGCAGCTTCCTTCCTGCACACATTGTGAAGATAATTGTTTAGAGCTCACTTTCAGGCTAAATGTTACAAGACACACAGACACACATTGAGCAATCCTAGCTGTCTCCACACATGCAGCCCTGGGCATAATCTTGAATCAGTTGGACCAGACATGCAACGGATGCAACAGCCATTCAGCCAATGTCACAACCTCATTCTCTGGACATCACTATGCTGTTCCTTTGCATGTGATGGTCTCATCCACGATGACATTAAAACGTCAAAACATTTATTTTACTAACTTGAAAGTCCTTGATCTTGACACTATCTTCTTCCAGATGGTCGATGAGACATCGGATGATGACCTCTCGTGTTCGTTGATTGGGGATTCCTCTCTGCAGAATAGAAAAATAATTATTTGAACAATAAAGAAAAAGTATGACTGCACTTTCATAACTAACATAAACTTTGGCAATACAATTGTTTCCACAACCCAGTTTTAGCAACGGAAGCTGGGAGACTGTCCTTAGTAGCTATTAAGACATACATTTAGAAATGAATAATCAGGAGAGAGAGTTGCAGGGGATAAAGATGAGTTTAGCATAAATTAATATAGTAATTATTGTCATTAGCCAGGTGAAATATAATTAAAGCAGTTAGAGTAAATGAAAGTTTCATACCTGAAGTACAATACTCATTTGTGCCCAAACTGCCCTTCTTGGACTGGAACATGGACAGTAGTTTGGGGGTATAGAAGTCCAACATTGCCATACATTTTGGCTCAAGATTCAGTGTGGTGATCATCCTGAACTTTGCACTAACCTGGAAGACAGAGATGAGGGGAAGAGAGTAAAAAAGAAGACATGTAGATAATGTAGGCCTATACCTGTGCATTTTATCTTCATTGTACACACCATTGTATGCAGCTGTGCATAGCTTGTAATAAATGCAAAAAGTCACAATGACAGAGGGCTTGCACATTCCCCTCACTGTAACCTTAACTAGCTGCAAACCTTTGTAAAGAACATAAGTTATACCCAATACATTTGTGTAGCCTATATGCACAAAGATACAGTAAATCTACTTACCAATATTTGCAAACACTCTCCAGGTTTCTTGTTGAAGAAGATGTGTGCTGCTGCTGTTTGTTGACAGAATGTTCCAGTAGAACTTTCCCATGAACCCTTGTGTACAATTTTGAATCTTAGTCATATCTACTCAATTGTTTAAGTTGTTGTGAGAGATGAAAGATTATTAAGTTGGAATGAATAATAATTAAGGGTCTTTTTAAATTGATCCATATAAGTACTCCATACTCAAATATTATGAAGGAAAATTACCAAAACAAATTGAGTATAATTCATGAATAAAATCAGTTGGTCAAATACTAATTTATTCTCATGAAATTAACTCAAATAATATATGCACATCTAACTCAAAAAGAACAGTTGGATTTTTACTCATTTTGTTTGGTGTGACCTACTCAAACAATCACATACATGATATTCAGTGATTTTATTGAGTAAATATAACTTTTTCTAATAGTGCTATTTACTCGGTCACAGAATTCTTTCTTAGAGTGTACCAGGTCAGATGTTTTTCAAACTGCAAAATATCCTACTATATGATCGTTTTGACATCTTTTGACATTGGATGCACCAAAAGCAGACATGGAGACAGACTCGTTGAACACAATGATGCGGTATAACACCAAATTGTCAACGTCCAATCACTCATCATCATGGCTCACGAATATAACACTCCTAATTCAGTGGAAATAGGGTAATCCCCAAAATTGTGAGAAGTGATGACTTTTCAAACATTTTTTCCAAAGAGAAATATTCTGGATAATAACTGTTACATCTACCACCACTTTCCCAGGTTTGAATGACGATCTTGACTTCTCTCTCTTCCTCTCTAAGAAAGCCTATTCTTCTGCAGGTAATTGTCACTGATACTCATGATTTGCATGTGTAGAAGCCCTGTCGATTCTATAAAAGGCATTCAATCTCAAGGGTTGTGGCAACAAGCTTTTCAAGCTCTGAAATATAAGTTTCATTGGTGTGTGTGGCTGAAGAAAAACTACATTTCAAAAGTGTAAGTGCAGGAGTGACAGAAAGGGATCAAACATAATTGCACAAAATGTCCAACACCGTCAACTTCGACAGCAAAAGACACACTATTGAAGAGGTCAAAAATAAATGACAAAATAAATACATTTAACAACAAATTAAATCTGTTATACACTAGAGCCCCGTTTACACAGAGAAAAAGTTCTGGAAGTTTTTTCAAAAGTTACAGCAATTTTGAAATTCACGCCATGTGAAAACGGCCACTTATTTTGTGTGCCGGAAGTTTTGGCGTCCGAAATGTCACGGCAAACTACCAAGTAATTTTTGCTGAAAGTACCGGGAGAATACAAATTTCCCTGCAGTGAAAACACATAGGCCTACTGTGATTTTTTATGTTTTTTTTTTTACAAGCAGGTGCGTGAAAGGAGCCAATAATAACAGTTAAAGCATTGTATTTGGGATTGAAAACTATCTGAATGTAAAGGAATAGGATATAGAAATAAGACACAGCTTCACCTTTCTTTCTCAGCCTGATCACACTTTTACACAATTATAGCTAAGGTGTTCTCAGCCTGATCACACTTTTACACAATTATAGCTAAGGTGTTCCCAGCCAGAACACACTTTTACACACTTTTTCTAAATAGGTGAAATAAATGATAATGATCGAAAAAAAACGATCGGTAGCCCTTCTCTGTCTCACCACCGGTCTAACCAATAGCATGATTCTTCTCTATACATGAACCGGAAGTGCTTTTGATTGCTTCCGGGGCAGATTAGCCTTTTCCCATAGACTTACTGTATAGACGTTAGCGTTAGCATAGCCGTTGTCCTAGCGGCTAGGCTAATGAAACATTTTCCATGGATTGTACACACGGAGATGATCACATGCACCCACATAGATGTGCACGGATTGTGCACGTGAAACGCACGGGTGGAAAGACGACTCGGCCAAAATCCCCACTATATGCCAATGCAGATCCAGATAGTTATGGTGAGTTTATGACCGTGGGATCGAAAAAAAGAAGGAAAAAATGGCGTCCAAGAAGGAGGGGGGGTGGGCTGATGTTTATAAACATAATATCAGATCATAATACAATATTAGAAATTTCCGGCTAGTCCACAGACAAGCCCATTCTGACCAGGCTAGTCCACAGACAAGCCCATTCTGACCAGGCTGTGAAAGAGTTAATTATTTAGGCTAGAATTGCCTTGCATTCAAATGTATATTATGTTATATCTCAGTCATTTATAGTCATGTGAACATGAATTTCCCTCTAAGGATCATTATATACATGTTATCATATCTTATCTTATGCTTAGGGCTGTCAAGATTATGACATTTTACATGACGATTAACTGTCACTCAAATAATTGCGATTAACGATTTAATTGTCGTTGACAATTACATTTCTGTTTGGCACATGGTAGATATGACAAATAACCTAAATATACAAAGAAATTACTGACATATTTGACACTTTATTCTTAAAAAAGAACATTGATAGTGGAAATAGCCGATCTACAAGCTCACAACGCGTCGCGATGCGACGCGGTGTGAGCTTGTAGATCTGCTATTTCCACTATTTTTTAGTTTAAAAAGATATATATGAACATTTTTCAACATGGAAACGATTATGACGATTATGAAAAATAATCACGATTATGTCAAATAATCACGATTAGACGATTATGTAATAATTGTGACAGCCCTACTTATGCTACATTGATAAGGGCTACAGCTTTTATATCTGTAGTGGTATTTTGTTGATATTAATAATGCATGAAGCTAAAGAGAAATCCAGTTTGCTGCGTGTGCACCTGATCTTCCAGTCTACTTAGTGGTTCTCCTGGGTCAGCAGAGATGAGCTCTCAATGTGTTGACTGTATGACGAGCTGACAGATAAAGGGACTGCGTGTGTGTGTGTGCTTCAGTATTTATGTCATATCGTTTATGTCCCAAAAACGTTTTTCAAAAGGTTTGAGGCTAAATTACCACTCCTGAATAGAGAGCCTCTCATTTTTGAATGGCTCTGAGCATTTTCAGCTGCAGTACCACCTTTGGCCTGAACTGCGCCACCCCCTCCCAAAATCTTTTTGAAAAAAAAAATCTTTTTGAAAAAGATTTTTTTTTTTAAAGATTTTTCTTTTCTTCAAAAACGGCCGTCGATGACGTCATCGACGGCAGCAAATCTGGACAGCCTGTTTTGAGAACCCGTGGAATAACACCTTCTAAGCCTGGTCGTACTCCCTCGGACTTCCTACTGGGTCCCATCAGCCACACGTCTATTCCCGGACTTTTGATATAAATGATAATAATAAAAAAAAAAAACATCGGGCATTCTTCTCTGTGTCTTTTTGGAGACATCTGAAACGGTTAATATGCTCTCACAGTCATTTTCTGGTGCTGGGTGTGATACTCGTAATATCCAGCAGGCCACGCCGTTGACTCACATTCTGGATGGATGGCTGGCCAGGAGTGGCCTCATACTCTCCCCAGTGTTGAAACTCGACAAGAAGGACACACAAGATGGCTACTCTTTGTCTCTGTTCGTGGATCGCGGTTTCAATCACGTTCGGGCGCCGCTTCTCTATCGCTCCTTTCCCTGCTTCGCCGCACGTAAACGAATGGAATTGATCTCCCCTCCGCCTCGCCAAAGTAAGATCGCCGACCTCTGCAGGATGAATATGTACGCTGTATCGAGCACTCCATTACGTGTTGTTATCATGTGGGCTTTGTTTTTTTAAAACATGTTTGTAAATAAATGGCTTATTTCTTCGGCGCTACCTCTGTTCAGAGGGTTCTGCCGCGGCTTGCAACGTGTTAACCTCCACCTTCCCAAAACCAGAGAAAGACACAACGGTCTGAAATGGGACTTTGTGAGGATAGAAGGTGCTAGTGGGACCCCAAAAAAAGGTTTTAAAATAGGAAAAGTGAAATTTCATGGTGTATCACCTTTAACAGTCAACAACAAGAGAAGGTGGCCTTTTACATGTTTTTTTTTTAATGTATTTTTATGGGGGCTTTTATGCCTATTAATAGGACAGTACTAGTGTACTACACAGTAGACTGACAGGAAATGGGGAGAGAGATGGGGAGTGACATGCAGAAAAGGTCGTCGGGATTGGGATTCAAACTCGCGACACGCTGTCAGGCATCAGAATGTTCTGATGACCCCCCCCCCCCCCAAATCTACATGCTCACAACGCCTCGCAACGCAAGGCGTTGTGAGCATGTAGATCGGCTATTTTCACAATTTCTGCTTCTAATATTTGACAATTTGGCCATGTTTAATTTGTCATTGTAGAGGTATTAAAAAGTCCATAAAGTGTCACTTTAGAAATGTGCAGATACCCTCTAGACACTTAAACTTTATGTTTGTTTGTTTACTGTTGAGTGAGAAAACAATGTTGCACATTAAGTTAATCATCTGGGGACCCCCCAAAATAATTTGGGACCGACCCACAGGTTGAGAACCCCTGCTCTAACCAATCAGCTGTGGCCGCCCTGTATATTAAAGTTAAAACGTCCTTCACACATCTCCAGAACCGTTCATCCAATCCACTTCACACTTGGCGGGTGCACTGTACATGCTGAGGACCCATGGTAGTGCAGCATGGGGTGTGAAGGTTATCACATGAGTGGTTCTTCCAGAACCTGCCCACTCATAACTGGACACACAGGTGTGGGCACTGCACTAGTCTAGTGTATAGGCTACAATGAACGTAGTGTGCTCATGGTAAATGCTATGACCACCAGACCCATTGATAGAGAGAGTTACGTCACTTACGTCGACTCCCATAGTAAGCGTGGAAAGCCTATTTACTCTATGGTGGGAAGCTAACTTAGCCTAGCTTACTGGAGCCTGTTCTCATTCTTAGCGAGCCTCTGCCCCGTCCGCCGCCATTCATTTTTCACTCGCTGGTAAGTAGACTAAATCACGTCTTTTTCACTCTTTTAATAATGTTATCTACCTTAGAGAGGCCCGTGAATGCGTTAAAATGGTGAAAAAAGACGTGATTTGGTCTACTTACCAGCGAATTAATGACTCGGCTAGAATGGGGGCGGACGGGGCAGAGGCTCGCTATAGGACGCCATGCGAAGCCACTTCCGGTCTGCGGCGAGTTCAAAGCGTGACGCCACTCTCCCTAGAACACACTGGCTATGACTATGAGTCCTGTCTGAAGTTTGGATTTTATTTTTTCAGCACGACAGGAGGCAAGAAAGTCTTATCTGGGTCTATTAAAAAGCAAAGCGGGTCTGTGCAAAAGCATATTGGAATATCAAGAGGAAATAGATATAATAACCATTTCCATCTTCCTCCCTACCTGCATGCATTATGGGGCAATCTGTGCTATCTATAATATTGTTTTATTGAAGTGGGTGAATTATACCATGACTGTTCCCATCACGTACAATGTGCGGCCAATTAATTACAGTGGAATGGTGGCCGCTTCAGTGATCTACAGTATGCAGTGGCGCCAATCGCAACCAACAAAATTGTCATTCCGTCTCCCTATTTAGAGTGCTCCATATTTAGCAGATACAGTGATTGGGTGGCCTCACATGTTTGCAAGTCCTGTGAAGAACATTCAAGACATGACACAGTGTCACCACCGGCATTACTCATCCAATTCCCTACATAAAACATTACATGGGAATGTGTGAAATGTGCGACATTAAAACCTCAGAAATAGTGTGAATTCTCCAGTGGTATTTTATCCACCATTATGGTCAGTGATCAAATCGGCGAGATAGAGGACAAGATATATAGCCTAACCAAACCCAGAAACTGAACATTAGAGCCTCTCCTCTGTCTTTTCTTTATTACTCCGATAAGGTGTAGGCCTTCAGTCATGTCTGAGGCCCTGACGGACACCATTACCTTAGTACGTTTTAACCCACTCTAAAGCTGAGTGGTAAAAGAAGAAAGAAACTAAAGTGGTTTTCAAACTCTTTGTGCCCAAGGCACAAAAGGGCAAGTCAAAATATCAACGCACAGCTGTATTCATATCCGTGAAAATCTAGCCTCTATAACAGGGGTCTTTAATGTTTTCAGGCCAAGGACCCCTTAGTTGAGAGAGAGATGAAGCAGGGACCCCCCACGACCTTTTCATAGATTCCTTATAGTTTCATTGTTTGACAGCACTATCCTCAGTATATTTTGAATTCATGTCTGACTATCCTCAGTATATTTTGAATTCATGTCAATTTCAGATATTTAACCACTTGAACCGTCAAATGCGTCAATACTTAATTAACTTGACCTTTCACTCTGTACTTGAAAAAAAAGGTTCTATCACACAAAGATATGGAGGACCCCCTGTAGTAACTCTGAGGACCCCCTAGGAGCCCCGGACCCCCTGTTGAAGACCCCTGCTCTATAACATGTGTTATTACTCTGTAAATGTTTATTTTTATTTAAAAAAATGTTTTAGGGTAATGATAGTAAACTGTAAATTAATTCATAAATGCTTGCATGGTTGCAAATTGCAATAATAATCGAATGTGTGGTAACCAGTGTGCCACATGAGAACCACTGAGCAGCAGTGTTGTCCAGTGTCACTGAACTGAAGTGCTGCCCTGGGCCTGCAAGTGTGTTCCACTGTGTTCCGCCGGTGTGACCGCCCGGCCAGCAGCACGCATCCAGCATGAATCACAGCTCCGGGGGCTGTAACCCTCGAAAGAGCAAAATGCTAAAAAACCTCGACTCGATCCCATCCTGAAATCTCAATTTCACCCTGGCTCCTCCGTTGCCTTGACAAGGTCAGGCTGGCGGCAGGAATTTGTCTCGCCCCCTAATCTGGAGATTACATTCTCCGCGCCCGGTGCCTGGCCCTCCCTCTTCTTCTCCTCTCTCCCCCTTGCTCGCCGCAACCCTGCCAGCCATGCTCTCTGCTGCGAGGTAACGAGCCAAGACCCGCTTACAGTGTAGAGATAATGTCCACGGATTAAGACTGAGAGCCCCTCGAGTGGGGCCTCTTTCGTTTCAGCATCCGGTCTGCGAAGCGTCGTAAAGATACAGTGCATCCAGCTAGGCAGGCTCTCAATTCCCTGGGATCTTCTCCCGTGTCAAGCTCTGCGTGCGCTCTTACAAGGCAGAACTGAAGGCGTGCAGTTCAGTAGTCTGTACACTGCATATGATTTTTAACCCATTTAGGCCTAGAATTATTGAATGCTTTAACCAGTGAAATATAGCAGATATACAAGCTCACAGCGCGGCACCGAGTTCCGCGCTGCGAGCTTGTAGATCTGCTATTTTTAAGTCGTGAAAATGTGTGCAAATCTTTGAATATATGTATTTTCAAAGCGAACGTTTGTAACTCAAATTTTGCTTCTGGGTGGTCCCTGGAACTAAATATTTTGAGATGGGGGTCCGTGACCAAATACATATCATTTTGGGGGTCCTTCAAATGAAAAGGTTTGAGCACCACTGACATAGTAGTCTCTCAAAAACAGACTAACTGAGCTCCATTTAAGTGAAAAGGACCTTTTCTTTGACGATGGCGAGCCAGATTGCTGACATAGAAACATAGGTTTTTCAAAAAAGGATTCAAAAGACACTTATAGAATCAGGTCAAAATTCTAATTTTCATGATTTTTCAAAAATAGCAGATCTACAAGCTCGCAGCGCGGCACTCGGTGCCGCGCTGTGAGCTTGTATATCTGCTATTTTTCAATAGTTAAAGCATAAAATAATGATACACAATATTGTACCCGTTCTGAATGGGTTTTAACATAGTACAAGGCTTTGTCATTGTGCCACACACAAAGACAAGGCGACACATTCACTAATCCAGGTCCCCCGAGGCTCATGTCTGTGGATGTGATGGCTTGAAGATCGCGTCTGTTTAAAAAAAAAAAAACGTAAAATCATGTCTGCATGAAAAAATAACGACCGCGTCTCTATCAAATACAAACTTGATCGTGTCTATAAAAACCCTTGAAGATCATATCTGTAGGAGAAAAAAAAAACTGTGCCTGTATGAAAAAATCCCTCGAAGATTGTGTCTATATGAAAATAAAACATTTGAATGCAACCGTATAATAAAACACTTGAAGATTGTTTATGTATGAAAGAAACACTGATCGCATCTCGAAAGATCTGACGATCCTGTCTGTGTGAGAGAAAATCTGATAGCATGAAGAAAATCAGATTGTGACTGTATAAAAAAAAACTTGAAGATCATGTCTGTTTAAAAAAGAAGAAAAAAAAAAAGACTGACATGAAATGTCAATTACCGCTTGGGTACCAATATAAAGAAAACAAGTGCATCTGTGTCTGTCTCAGGCGCACTAGGGTTTCAGATGATAGAAGCATAAGCAGCAGCTTCTGTGTTGAATATTCATTTTATTTGATAACAATACATTTATTGTTATCAAATGTATTTCGTCGTTGTCGAGTGAAAACCTTGTATGTCCAAAACCATCCGTTTTGCATTTATCATTTTAAAAATGATTTAAACTAGTGAAAACAGCCGATCTACAAGCATGTGCTTGTAGATCTGCTGTTTTCACTACCTTTGTGCGACGGCCTTGTATGATGAAGCCAGGGCTTTACTTTGCGAAAAAACATAAACATTTTAAACTTGGAGATACGAGGTTTCTGCCCGACAGTGACGATTTGATAACAATAAATTTACTCCTACTGATTGTATTGTGATTCCGGAAGGGGACCCAAATGCATTTGGGGGTGAATCTACTATAATCAAATTATTGTCTTAGGAATGCGACAAATACAAAAAATATTATTAGACTCAAATCTCCAAGGTGTGATGATCAATAGAAAAAAAGTCATTTTGGGGGTGAACTACTCCTTTACGCCAGGGGTTTACAAAGTGGGTGACGGTGCACCCTGGGGTGCCGCGACGGCAGTCTTGGGGTGCCGCGAGATAATGTGATAATATTTGGAATTTATTTGGACACTTGAAAAAATATTTAGTATCATTTTAAACTTGAAGTGCAACGTTATTTTCAGTCAGTTCTAACCAAATGGCTATTATCTCAACCTTTTCCTCGCAACATAATCACTAAAATATCGGGCAGAAACCTCTCTCCAAGTTTCAAATGTGTACGTCTTTTGGTAAAGCAAAGCCCTGCTTCATCATACAAGACTGTCGGACAAAACTAGTGAAAACAGCCGATCTACAAGCACACAACGCCTCGCGACGCTGCTGTTTTCACTAGTTTAGTACATTTTATAGATGATAAATACAAAACGAACGATTTTGGACAAGGTTTCCACCCGACAACGACGATATGCTATAAATAATAAGGTGCTGAGTGAAAATTATAATGTAGGTGAAAAAATATTCATGGGGTGCCCTGAGACAAGAGTTTGGGAACCCCTGCTTTACGCTACAAATATACTGTGTGTAAGTAAGCCTTGTATCTTTGCATCTTTTGTATCTTTTGTATCTGCCAGTGTGCAGGCAGCTTTACAGTAGCCTTCTGGGATCCGGGCAGCATAATGTCTTTGTTATGGCTAGGCAGAGGCTGTATTTGTGGTGAGTATCATGGAATAATATCACTTTCCATGCTCCGAATGTGCTTTGGACCCCAGGTGAGTTCTCGTGTGTGATTTTCGTTGTATTTATTATTATTAAATGCCAGATGAAAATGGAGAAAAGGGGACAAAGTGGTGTCATTTTCACACAGTGCGGTGGCCCAGTGGACTTGTCAATTTATCACAGAGGCAGGCAGTTGGTTTGTCTGCCAGTAGTATTTCCACAAGCAGTGCAAAATGTGGAGTGTTCATTCAACTCAGATACTGTAGTTAACTCTCAAAGTTAATGTTAACTATACGGATTTTGTACTATTACAGTATATATATATATCGCTGTCTGGCAAAAACAAGTATCTCCGTTTAACATATTTATTTTCATAAAATATCTACATATCTACATCGATGATATCTGACTGTGGGTTTTTACAATTATTGAATGAGAGGTCTTAGAACGTGTGACTAATTCTCATAACTCCATTGGATCCATTGGAACACAAGGGGGGGGAGGGGTGTCTCTGTGTCAGTTAATCTCGCAAACTGCAGAGTTGGGGTTATGGGGTGTGCACAGTATTATGAGGGATTGAAAGTAACTTTGTATAGTAGCAAGTGGTGCTTGCATGTCAAAATGTAGGAGTCATGTTCTTTTTCTGCTGAAGCTGGGCTTACGTAAGCTCTTCAAGCTCTTCCTTGTGGAGGGATGTGGTTTTAGAGTGAGTCGATGTCGTCCTGTCCATGCCTTGTTGTGGTGTGTACTGAGGTGGAAGTAGTTTCAGCATGCGGCTGGGCGGCAGTGTTGGGAAAGTTCACTTTCTACACAAACTAGCTCAAATTCAAGTTCACAACTTCTAAATGAATTAGTTCATTTCATAGTTCATAATTCCATATTTTGAACTAAAGTTCATGGTTCCCCAAAAGGGCGCTACCCACACGTTTAGCTTTGCTGCTCATTACACGAATGCCAAAGGCTTACAAGCTGTAACCTCATTGTAAAGGTGACTAATCAACGATAAAAAAAAGTATATAAAACACAATTGGTATTATAAAAGAGGATATATAACGGACCGAAGTTAGGTTTCTGAACTTTTTGAGGGTAGTTTATATACATACATATGTTTAGAAATATTAAAATACGTTTTAGGCTTTTCTCTGCCTTCCATAAGGCAACAGATAGAGCTGGAGGGTTATAGTTTCTTAGCTGTTGGTGCAGGCGTCTTATGAACCACATTTGCATTTATATTTCCGTCCAGCAGTCCAAGGAGAGACAGGGCCCAGCGAGGTTCAGAAAATAGGCAGACAACATGAAAGGATGTGCCTAGGCTTGCGTGGGCATCGTTTCTCAAGTCAACTCCGAGACCCTTCTCTCACTCTGTTAAATTATACAATGCAAGTCCTGTGAAAAGTAAAATTAGTTTTTAGAATTGGCTGAAGAAGATGCTGCACGGCGAATACAAATCGTTACATCCACTCAAGTACTTAACCAGCCTGGTACTGTATACTACAGCGCACAGCAAATAGGGACAATAGCCGATCTACAAAGTGTTGTACTTCCTATGATTGGCCACTAGTTGTGCTGTTTTCCCCCCTGGCCGATCGCAAAAAGAATTGTTCTCCTTTGGACCCCATTCATTTTCCCCTTTCGTTTTCTAACCTTAGTTAACATTTTTATAAATACTTTATGGTTCCTATCGCTAGTTAAACATTGCCTTTCAATCACAATGATATGTGTTTTGTGAAAATAAGGTCCCATTTATGTTAAAATTGATGATAAAGTTGGGGCGGGGGGCGTGGCCAACTAAACTGATACCAGCCGGCTGTGTTCTTCTTCGTGTGCTGTATTTCGGGAGGCTCCGACCACATTCTCCCATGTATCTCTGCGGTTGCACGCCAAGACAGAATTAATTTGCAAATCAAGACTGCTGACTATCATCACTTGGATCTCCATATATGAACACGACACTGACCTCATCAAACCCTGGATATCCATACATGGAGACGACTGGATCATCACCTATAGATCTCCATATATGGAGCTGGTCAGTACCTCTACATCTGACCTCACGGACTCCATAGATATAGCTGACCTATTTTGACATCACAGTGATGACTCGACCAGCTCAGCAGAAGGGTATACATGCCAAGGCGCCCATGTGCACGCGCCCATGTGCACGCACCCATGTGCGCGACCTTGCCCTTTATATATATATATATATATATATATAGGTCTATATATATATCTATATATATATTTTATTTTATTTATTTATTTTAAATGGGGACAACTCATTTTCAAGATTGTCTGACAGCAGGAGAGTGCATACAGTACACATTGTTGGCTTCTTTCAAATACAAAGCATATTTTCTTTTGTTTTGCACTATAAATAACTACTTTTTCAGCTCTGTTGTTTTGGGCCACCGTGCATTTCCAGTAGGCAAATTAATAATGCAATTCCCCTGATTTATTATAAAACTATTATGCCCGGTTATGTGGAATATGTTGCAGTCTTTTGTTTCACACATTATTATAATCTTTTTTTATATATAGCAAGTTGTTTCTAGGTAGCCAGCTAATATAAGCTCACGTGACTCCAGGGGGGTCCCCACATAATTGCTGGGGGGGTCCCCAGATGATTATGCTTAATGTGCAAGTGCAACATTGTTTGTCACAGTAAAAGAAAAAAAACATACAGTATGTTTTCTACGGGTTATCTGCACATTTCTAAAGTTACAATTTAAGGACTAAAGCTGTGTACACACTACAGATATATAGTTGAACGTTTAGCTTGGTAATTCAATGTTATCTCAATGGAAACCAGCTTTAAAGCTTTCAAAGCTTCGTTCTTTGTGTGTCCTGCATCTTTAAAGCTGGTTTCCATTGAGATTACATTGAATTACCAAGCAAAACGTTCAACTATATATCTGTAGTGTGTACACAGCTTAAGACCTTTTTAATAGCGCTAAAATGAAATGAAAAAAAAAAAGACTGAGACAAACTAAATGTAATGCCTAAAATCGTCCAATTCCAAGTGCTTGTCAGGGTGGCGCTTCCCTCTCTCTCTCTCTTTCTCTTATTTCCTGTCTCTCTCCCGCATCACTATCAAACAAAGCCTTAGAGATACATAAATATATGCTGTGTTATAGTATTGTACAGCAGTGATTATTCTAAAAACTCCCTCTGATACTGACTGAGAAACTAGTTTGTTTGTAAGATGTCTTATGTAGGTTAATGATATTCCTCCATACATAATTTACAAGTATAAAATATTCAGTTCAGTTTTTTTTCCCCCAAAACAATAGCAAATAGCAAACAAAGAACTGCTGTGAAGTTTCCTCTATCCAGCAAAGATATTGAGGCCTGACCTTGTATTGAAATTAATTCATGTATTTATCATTTTGGTATTAAAGGATACAGTAAGCGAAGATACTGTACATCAGAGAAAGATTCAGAGCGGCTAGATCAATGGTTCTCAAAGTAGGGCCCATGGACCCCCAGTGTTCCGGGGGGGGGGGGGATTCAGCTCTGGCACGAATTAACCTATTCAGAACGGGTACACATTACTGTGTATTATTATTTTATGCTTTAACTACTGAAAAATAGCAGATATACAAGCTCACAGCGTCTATAAGTGTCTTCTGAATCCTTCTAAGGTTTTTTGAAAAACCTATGTTTCTATGTCAGCAATCTGGCTAGCCATCGACAAAGAAAGGGTCCTTTTCACTTCACTTAACTGGAGCTCAGTTAGTCTGTTCTTGAGAGACTACTATGTCAGTGGTTTCCATGTGAAGGACCCCCAAAATGATATGAATTTGGCCACGGACCCCCATCTCAAAACATTTAGTTCCAGGGACCCCCTAAGAAGCAAAATTTGAGTTACAAACGTTTGCTTTAAAATATTCAAAGATTTGCTGGAATTTTCATGACTTTTCAAAAATAGCAGATCTACAAGCTCGCTGTGAGCTTGTATATCTGCTATTTTTCACTAGTTAAAGCATTCAATAATAATTCTAGGCCTAAAACGGTTAACCCTATACTGTATGCTTCGACTATTTGGAAGAAAAATAAATAATAATATAGGCGAAAATCTTTTCAGCTCGGCAGCCAAATGCATATTAATTTGAGGGTCTTTGACATGAAAACTGTTAGAGAACCACCCGGGCTAGAAGACGCCTCCTCCATGCATCTCGATCCCATGACGGGAATGCCAGTATCGCTAGCTTGATGTCTCCATCAGCATCTGCTCGGGCCTCCCTTCCTCCCCAGCCACGTTCACGCATATCCCTCAGCCCTTGGCTGCGCTGTAGCGCTACAGTACCTGCACTTTGAAGGTATTTCTGATTAAAAATGCTGCTTAATGAATACAGTTGGACAAGTGCCACGCCGACAAAAGAGAGCCCCGTGCTGCGCTGTGTTCCGAATTCGATTACATCCCAAATGAACGAGTGGTTTCCAGGTGTACAATCTAAAGCAGGGGTGGGCAGCTTTGATGATTGTAGAGGGCCACTATATTTCCACATTCACTCCAGAGGGCCACAATGAATATGCAGTCAAAAGTAGCTACAAGCTCAAAACACAACGCCTTTTTAATTTCAAGTGCATTCATATGTTCTTATGTAACTTTATGAACTTAAATACAAATATATTGGATAAAAAAGGCTAGTGCTGCTCAGTCATTAAGCTAATAATATAGTCTGAAGTAATTAAAGCGAGTCATGTTTGCATGTTTGGAATTGTAAGAGCTGAAATCAATACTATCAGGCAGGCCACCGTCGCAATTTGTTCATTCCCTGTACATTATCCGCAGTTAAAGGAGAATTCCAGATCAGTACTTTTCTCACGGTAATCTTTGACTGGAGGGGGTGGGATTTAACGGCAGTTCGCCTCTTTACGGCATTCCATTATTGACAATTGTCTGTGGACACATCTCTGCCATTATGAAAGACATACAGTATGTAAGTTTACAAATAAGTGATTTAGCGTAAAATCCTACCGAATGTACTGATTCTTCCGGGATATCATAACATCAGATTAACGCATTAAGACGGCTAGCCCGGAATTTTCCTTTAAAGGCATGGTATGTAACTTTGTCTACATAACAAAGAAATAAATATAGATGTTTTACCCATCATTTCCCTCTATACCTGCAGCCATCAGCCACAGGAGCAGTGTTTGTTTTGGTAGCCCAAAAGCATCCAGTCTAAAATGGTACATTTATTATAGCGCCTTCTTTATCCAAGGCGCCAAAGATTGAATTAAATTCACCCCTTCACACACACATTCATACAACGATGGCAGAGGAAACCATGCAAGGCACCAACCTGCTCATCGGTCGGTAGCAGTTAGGGGTTCAGTGTCTTGCTCAAGGACACTTCCACACTAACTCTGGGGCAGCCCGTAATCGAACTGCAGCCACTCTACCCCTGAGCTAGTCGCCCTTAAAACACCAGCGAGTGTTTTTTGGTTTGTTTATTCTCAGCCACCTCAGGTAGAAAATGTACCCACAAGGGACCATTTTGCTGTTTGGACTTTAGACCTGACAAACAGTATGGCGGTGCACTAAGGAGATAACTCTAAGCCCACGACGCATTGCATCAAATCTCGCTCATTTGAGACACAGCACGCTTTCCAAACGACTCGTTCACATACAGTACTCTGTAAAGTACTAAATCATTCTACTGTCTAAATTCAGCAAAGTTCAACATTTAGCGACATTGAAGTGGCGACAGTGTTTAGGTGCCCACTCGTGCCTACTTGAAACTCTCTCTTTGAGATCCAAGCGGTTGAGCCCTGATCCAGAAAAGGATGAGAACCACTCCCTGCCTGTATCCCAGTGAACCAGGCTGCAAAAGCAAAATAACCGGTAGAACAGGGGTCTTCAACAGGGGGTCCGGGACCCCTAGGGGTTACTACAGAGTTACTACAGGGGGTCCTCCAAATCTTTGTGTGATAGAAACTTTTTTTTCTCCTTTTTTATATGCATGCACTTGAACCCTAGTGTCCATATCCTGATAACTTTAACCAAAAATAGCAGATCTACAAGCTCACAACGCCTCGCGCTGCGAGGCGTTGTGGGCTTGTAGATCGGCTATTTTTGGCAAAGTTTGGTTTGGTGCAGAGGGGAAAAAGAGCAGTCCAAGTACAGAGCGAAAGGCCAAGTTTATTAATTATTGACGGTTCAAGTGGTTAAATATTTGAAAACACAAATTGACACGAATCCAAAATACACCTGATGATTGTGCTGTCAAACGATGAAATATATGGAATCTATGAAAAGGTCGTGGGGGTCCCTGCTTCAATCTCTCTCTCGACTAAAGGGTCCATGGCCTGAAGACGTTGAAGACCCCTGCGGTAGAAGATGAATCATGTGAGCCTTATTAATCAATTAGCAATAAATCACTGGCCTGCTCTGCCCTTCCACCTCCTCCACCTCCTCAATAATAAAGCCTTAGAGTGGCCCCTGTATGGAAGCACTGTTTTGGCCCCACAATTAACATAAGCTGATGTTTATCGGCCCAACATCCCTTCGCCTAATGAAGTTTCCCATAAAACTGCCATTAGGCTCCGAGAGGGCGGGGATGATGTGCTAGAGATGTTAGGGAGAGAGGGAGGAGATCGTAGAAGTCGGGTGGAATCCTTGTATGTCCTAAGCAGCAGTTTTCATAAAGAAACAAAACATAAGAAAGAAACTCTGTTGAGTTAATGCATCGGTTCCACATTTCTTTTAATCCACAGACACGCTTAACCACTTTCCTAAAGTGATCATAAATAGCATAAATAGTAAAGGTGCAACCATTTACAAAATTCACGGTTCGGTTCGGTTCAATATTTTGGTGTAGTGGTTCGATACTTTTTCGATACAACAAATGAACAGAAAAGTCCTTGATTTATAAATGTTTATAAATTGTTTTAACTTTGAACAATACGGTACCCAACATCTAGGGTAGTGGTTCTCTAAGTGGGCTCTGCGGACCCCTAGGGGTCCTTGAGGGGGGTTCCAGGGGAATGTAGATGCTGAGTGGTATTGTATCGTATTGTTCGGTACAGGGTCATTCGGTTCGGTACACCCTCGTATTGAACGGTTCAATACGAGTACATGTATTGTTGCACCCTTAATAAATAGCAGATCTACAGACACACAATGCAATGTGATGCGTTGCCACTTGCAAATCGATAATCTTTGCTACATTTGTATGGCCACGCTAATATGACAGCGTAGGACATTATCCACCCTCTACACTGGACCAGAGTTGGACCTGAGTTGCACTTGGACCGCTTTTTTTCCCCTACACCGAATCTCTGTTCAAATGAACATGGATGTTGGAGTTCAAGTGGTTGATTTACCATAAACAAAGTTGAAATATTGGAGATACGAGGTTTCTCTCCCGGACGGACAGCGAGGAAATGAAAAGTGTGTGCATGCGGCTTAATGTTGGTCATTATCCGCAGCTCATCTCAGACTGCATTATCAAAATACACTGAATCATCATAACTCATAATGACCGCTACCGCCTTTCACTCTTCATTCACATTACTCATCGGATGTCAATTAAAACTCCACACAAATGGTCGGCAGTGTAGAAATGCCTCTTGATTTTTTTTTTTTACTTTTTTTTTTTTTCGTACTGTTGGGAGGCTAATGTTGGTCCTACAGAGTAGACCTACTCAGTGGTGGAAGAAGTAATATATATTTTTTAATTAAACCCTTGAGACTAAACTGAACCTGAGTTGGTTCTGTATTTGGACTGCTTTTTTTAACATCAACACTAAATCTCTTTGCCAAAAATGTTCTCACATAATCTCATGATATGGATAATGGGGTTCAAGTGGAAATACTCTGTTGAAAGTAAAAGTCCTGCATTCAAAGTGTTTTACTTGAGTAAAAGTACACTATTTGGCATCAACATAATACTTAAAAGCACCAAAAGGAAAAGTATGAATTGTGTCCCATTTCACGTTTTTTTCAAAGACATTTTAAATGTCAAAATCTTTGAAAACAGCAGCTCTACAAGGTCACAACGATGTGACACGTTGTTAGCTTGTTTTTCTATTGATTACTCGTGCCATTGAGAAATATTATTGAACTCAAGTCTCCATGGCAAGAGTAATCAATAGAAACAAAGTTATTTTGGGGGTAAAGTACTCCTTTAAGTTACTGTCCACCCCTGCTGAATTCAACAGGCTGGCCTGGCTGTTAGCCTCAACAATCAAGCTCAGTTCCTGACGGCCCTGGAGGCTCCGCCGATCCATCGGAGCGGCAGAAATCTCTTCCAAACGGCAGTGGATATCAAACAATTTGAGGCTCAAACAGGGATCGATATTCTAATTGAAATCAGGCACTTGATGGTGTCCAGTGGGATGCATTAATTTATCGCTCTACAGACGGAGATACACTGTGAGCGTTTGGCATCAATTGCCGGCCTGGAGAATTAAATGCTTGGATCAGCTTTTAGCAACAAAAAAACACAAACAAACACAGACTCTGTTGGTCTTATCGCCACAGATTATCTGGCAATGTTGTTACTTGGGATTAGAGGCCAATCCCACACTGTAGCTATATATATGATCACACAGCAGAGATTACTTTCTGACTATGTGATCTATCCAGCTGATCTATCCATGTGTATACTGTGTATATTCCTGGCTATCCAATTATCATAAACAATACAGTATATAGTCGCTCTCAGGACAGTCAGGTGGAAACCTTGCATATCCAAAACAGCTTTTCTTTTTTATTATTGTTTTAAAAAAATGAAAAAAGTACAAGCTAAGTTTGTAGATCTGCTATTTTCACTAGTTATGTGCGATACTCCTGTATGATAAAACATATTAAAGGCATTAATTTACTAAAACAATGTTGAAATATGTTGATTTGAGGTTTCTGCTCGAGAGAAACAATATTCAAATTGCTTATATTAGCTGTCAGTGCATTACGGTAATGTCAGCTGTAGCCTACTGTTTGATGACAATTTTCTTTCCTGACAAAGCAGGAAAGAAATTGCTTACGGATGGAAAGGATTTCACAATAAGCAAGGTAAAGGAAATCTCAGTAGCATAGACTTGATAAGGTAAATGTTTTCCTATAATACACGTTACACAGAACCAGCACAATGAAGTTAACCACATGAATCCTAGCGTCCCTGTTCTGGGGGAGAACATGTGCAGAAATTGAGTAGTGCGAGCCGCACAATGCCTTGTGAGCTTGTAGATCGTCTATTTTCAGGTAAAGAGTCACTTAGTCAACTATATATCTTATGCAAGTGAATGACTGACTGACTGACTGACTGACTGACTGACTGACTGACTGACTGACTGACTGACTGACTGACTGACTGACTGAATAAGTGACTTAGTGAATGACTAACTGGATGACTTACTGACTAAATGACTCAATGACTGACTGATTCCAGGTGTAATGAAAAGATTAAAAAAACAGTTTATGTTCTTTGCAAAACATAAGAATTAAAAAAAACATATAGGGGTTGTTTAATCCTTTATACCCTTCTATTTTGCAATTCAGGAAAAAAAAGTTATTACTGTGATAATGATTCATTCATTGTGCAGCAGTAGCATGGCATGACATCACGTGCACACCTAGAAAAGATCCTGTGCTGTGTAATAATGTCTAGGAAGGTCAACAGTAATGGGCCCCTGGTTAACTACATGTTAGTGGAAAGTCAAATCTACTTCTTGTATGGGTTCATCTTTTCCCTCCTCGTCCTAACAGTACTTGAGTAAATGTACTTAGTTACTATTTACCCACTGTATAACAAGACATCAGAGCTAAGAGGGGGGGAGGAGACATGTGACTTTGTGAAAAAATCAACCAGACAGCCAGGGGCGTCACAAGGGGGGGAATAGTGGGACTGAGTTACTAGGGCCCAAGGTGGAGGGGCCTTCATTATTTTATATACTTTAGCTATTGAAAAATAGCACATTTACAAGCTCACAGCGTGGCACAGAGTGCACAGAGTGCCGCACTGCGAGTGCAGTCGTGAAAATGAGTGCAAATCTTTGAATATATGTATTTTTTTAAGCAAACATCTGTTACTCAAATCTTGCTTCTGGTGGGTCCCCGGAACTATTTTGAGATGGGGTCCGTGGCCAAATACGTATCATTTTGGGGGTCCTTCACATGAAAGGTTTGAACATCACTGACATAGAAATATATATATATATTTTTTTTTTAAAGAAGAAAAAAAAAACCTATTCAAAGACTTGCACAAATCTTCACGATTTAAAAAAAATAGCAGATCTACAAGCTCGTAGCGAGGCACTCTGTGCCGCGCTGTGAGCTTATAGATCTGCTATTTTTCAATAGTTAAAGTACCCTGGGCCCAGAATTTGGTGTGACACCCCTGCAGACAGCTAAAAAGCTGTGGCTGCCCAGGGAGCGCAGCACTGACGACTTGTACTCTTTTACGAGGGCGGCCCTGTAACGAGTCTCCCATGGCTTGGAAAGGTTGTGAGCTTGGAGCATTGCTGCTGCTTTTAAGTGTCGACTAGACCAGATGGTTCTCAAAGTGGGGTCCGGGCACCTCTCCCCCAGGGGTCATTGAGAAGGTTCGGGGGGGTCCCCCCAGCAAAATGTGTTAATAGAGCAGGTTAAATCAGTTCAACCACACTTTAATACGCTATACGTCAAGCTTGTAGATCGGCTATTTGAAAATAGCCGATCTGCAAGCTTGAAGATGGGCTGTTATCCAAAAAAACTTTTTTTTTTACCAGATGGGGGTCTGTGGTCTAATACCTATTAATCATTTGGGGCATCCTTGACAAGAAGAAAATTGAGAACCACTGGCAGACTGGATTATGTTAGAGAGGCAGGGGCTGAAATTTCTAAAAGGGCCTTTTGGTTAAAATATTGAAAATAGCCGACCTACAAGCTTACACAAATTGTGAGCTTGGAGGTCGGCTATTTTTGGTGACTGATACCACACTAAACTAATCATAATCAAGTCAATACTGGAGATGCGGTGTAAAGGCATGGATTTCTACATAGAGAGGTAAATTCTGTTAACATTAGATGCAGCATTCAAGTTCAGGTATGGTATGGAAAGAGTGCATTTGCATTTCTTTCACCATAGTGGAAAAAACTGCATTCATGGTCTGGAGAGGGCACTTTTTACAGACGGATAAAAGGGCAGGGGCTCAAGCCCCCTTTGATGTATACGTGCGCACGTGCCTGCTGCTATGTATAAACATTAAACATTAAACAGTAAATCTGTCCGATAATGCATTTGATCATGGCCTACAATTAAATAATACCACACCGAGCCCAACAGAGTTTTGGATCTGTTTTCCGATTAATTAATTTGTGGGTCTTTGAAATGAAAGTCTGAGCACTGCTGTTGTAACTATTTCATTCATTTCTTTACAAACATGTATCTGCAACATCGGATTTATGTGCAATGTGTATGCAAACGTTTTCTCTTTTTTGTTTTAAATTAGTCCAGAGAACTAATTAAATAGTTATGTGGATATTTTTGCACATTTCCTTTACGGAAGCCTCCATTAAATGACTGTCAAAATCTTAATTAAAAAAAGGAGATTAGAATGATTTCACCACGATCAAATATTAATACAGTGTGTGTGTGATCATATTTCTGGATAATGAGTTCACTTGTACCTCCTGTGCCCTCGGTGTGGGGCTCTGACCTCCATGGAATAAATAAATAAGCGGACAATCTAATAATAATAATCAAAATCTACAAAGTCATTAGTAACTGAAGTTTTCTACTAAATGTAGTGGAGTAAAAGTATGATAATAGTCTCTGAGATGTAGTGGAGTAGAAGTAAAAGTACTGAAAATTGGAAATGCTCCAGAAAAGTAAAAATACCAAAATATTTTGGGGGGGTCCGTGGAGGATTAACTTAATATACAACATTCTTGTTTGCTCTATCAACGGTAAACAAACCAACATAAAGTTTAAGTGTATAGAGCGTATATGCAAATTTCTAAAATGACAATTGAAGGACTTTTTAATACCTCTAAAATGACACATTAAACATTGACCAAATTGTCAAATATTAGAGGCCGAAATTGTGAAAATAGCCGATCTGGATGCTCACAACGACTCGCAACGCGAGGCGTTGTGAGCATGTAGATCTGCTATTTTCACAATAGAACAGTGTCATACAAAATGTATAATGCCTCAACTCTTAGTGCTCGTCAGGGTGGGGGGTCCCCAGTTAAAATATGATTATTTTGGGCGTCGCGGCCTGAAAACGTTGAGAACCACTGCTGTAACTGACAGTATAGGCCTACACCGTCCCGCAGGTTGGACACCCTGGAAAGCACTTCAGCATTGATGCCATCCAGACAGTGTCCCATGACAGTATACCGTCACTGTCGGGCAGAAACCTACCTCGTTTCTCCATATTTCAACCTTTTAATCATTATTTTTGTAAATGAATGCCCTACTTTGTCATACTACACAGTGTCAAATTCACTAGCCTAATTATAACCTGACATTATGTTGCATCACGGCAACCCTATTTTCGGCTTAGGTTTAAATTATTAACAAGAGCTTGAGACTAAAAAACAATGTATGTTTGTTCCATTAGACCCTAATGGCATTCTAATGATTAGAACACAGATTATTATTATTATTATTACTTTTTCTGAAAAGTAACAGTTTTTTGGACACAGGCTTCCATCCGACAGCCAGGATATAACGTTACGGTAAATGATACCCTTGAATGGGCATGAAATTGATACACAAGCCTCTCTGCTTTCCAGCCATTGCACACTGAAAGCATTGTTCACTTTTACTTGTACTGCACCCCTCTCACTTTTAAAGAAGAGAGGGGGGGGGGGGGGGTAGAGGGGGGTTGGATAGGGACAGAGGCGGGCGAAGGTTCATGATGCTAAATTTAGCACCATGACCACAGCTGACATCGCTCGGTAGTGGACAAAGAGTACTCAGCCCTGGCCAGTACCCGAGTATTATAGATGACCGAAGGTTGCAGTTTACCATGAGAAACGGCACATCATGTCCGTGTACGGTCTATGGGTTTGCCACTCTGACATCACACTGACTCTCAAGCTCTGACATCACGCTCTGACATCAATGTTATGTCAGGGGAACTACATCCCTTTTATGCCCATATATGGAGATCCCTGTGATGCCAGGGGAACCAAATCCCTTTTATGCCCATATACTGTATGGAGATATGAAATCCCTGTGATGCCAGGGGAACCAAATCCCCTTTATGCCCATATATGGAGATTCAAACATGGGTTTGATTTTTGTTCAAGTTATGGTCCCAAGAGTGCTTTCCTAGAAATGCCGTGGAGTCAAAAGTACAATATATTTCTATTTAAAACATTCTATAACATGTGCTCTGGAGAGAAAAGAAGGAAAATAAATCTACGTGGGAGCACGAATCAGTGAGGTGACATTTTAGCGCTTCAGTGCGTTAAATATTTGTACGATTTCTGCATTCATCAGCTCTGTTGTGAGCTAAGGATGAACCGCCTACAATTAATTATAAAATCCAAGAAAGCTTTTAGTGTGTCGAGTAGACGCACCCAGATAGTATGCGTTACGTCCTCAGAGACCGAGTGACAGTGTGTGTGTGTGTGTGTGCGTGCGCGCGCGTGCGTGCGTGCGTGCGTGCGTGTGCTTGCATAATTATATTTGTGAGTGCCAGATGTCCTCACGAGTATAATAGAAAATGAGAAAGAGAAATTGTGAGGACACTTTCCAGGGCCTCAAAAGAGATATAGTTGTTTTATGGCTTAAAGAAGAAAAAAAAAAGATTTGGGGAGCTTAACAATTAGGGAAAGAATTACGGTAAACATTATGGTGATAGGATTTGAAATGTAAAAGTTAGGTTTAGGGGGCTATAGTGATAGATCTGCGTCACAGCGAGATGCCGTCGTGAGCTTAAGAAGAGCTGCCATTTTCGGCTTTATAGTCTTATTAGGGTTCAAAATGGCACACCCCAAAATATTATGCCATTCATAACATCGCTGTCCTATAAAACATTGATGCCCTCACAAATATAATATAATACAACTGTGAGTGTATGTGCGCGTGTGTGTGCTTGCATGTGCGCGTGCTTGCGTGTGAGTGTGTGTGTGCGTGTGCGTGCGTGCGTGCGTGCGTGCGTGCGTGGTGGTTGGCAGTATAGGCAGCTGGGTTCCACTGTGCTGAACGGGCAGCAGCAGCAGCCAGGCAGCCAGCAGCGGAGCAGGGCTGATGGATTACACTGGAGCTCTGCTGGGTAAACGGACACCGCCAGCCCTCCCTCTCTGCACAGCGTCTCAGCCTCCGTATCGTCATTGAAACGTCTCCAAAGATGGAGGTGAACATGCAGGCTGAGCCACTTAACGCGTTGATGCCGGGAGAACCACTTTAAACACTTTATTTTATGCTCTAACTATATAAACTACTTAACTATTAGAAAATAGCAGATATACAAGCTCACAGCGCGGCACCGAGTGCCGCACTGCGAGCTTGTAGATCTGCTATTTTTTTGAAATATCGTGAATATTTCGGACCCGATTCTATAAATGTCTTCTAAATCCTTCTCCTAAATCAGTGGTTCTCAAACGTTTTCATGTCAGGGACCCCCAAAATTACATCTATTTGGCCGCAGACCCCCCATCTCAAAATATGTTGTTCCAGGGATCCCCCAGAAGCAAATATTACAAATGTTCGCTTTTAAACATATATATTCAAAGATTTTTCAAACATAGCAGATCTACAAGCTGTGAGCTTGTATATCTGCTGTTTTTTAATAGTTAAAGCATAAAATAATGGTTAGGTATGTGGTTCCAGGTCCTAACGGCTTAATCTGAGAGGCTACCGTTTCTGCCCGCAACGTTCCGTGGATTTGAGAGACCCCTCACAGAAAAGATCTTCTCTCTAAACAAATCTGATATCATTTTCGCCATGAAATGACTTGTGTCGACCAATACCAATATCGTCTCCGAGGCCCTCGAAGAGGAGGGGAGAAAAAAAACAAGACAATCCAGCCGGCCATCGATTCAGTCAACACTAATTGCCGGGAAGGAGGACCATATTGCTTTCATACATATCTCCTGTCTCATTGTCATTTGTTGCAGCGCAGGGCCCAGGGTTGCAGTGACATGGCGGCCAGGGGTTGGCATGCGGTTGCACAGGTTAGGTCACCAGGGACTGTGTTCCTACCACAGCTCCTATATGAGAGCACAGTATCTTAAAACCTATTAAGACCTGCCGAGGTCCATTCTACATTATGTCTTCTGAATCGGTATAGTTCTCACACAAAGAGAAGATTTGTGGTTTTTCAAACACTTTCAAGATTTTTATATTTAAAAAAAAAAAAATAGATTCGAGCTTGCACGCGGCAAAAAGTGAGCCTACCGCGTGTTGTAAAGCTATAAATTGCAGTAGTTCCCCCCCAAAATGACTTTTTTTTCCTATTGATTACTCATGCCATGGAGACTTGAGTTCAATAATATTTTTGGGGTTTTGTCACATTCCTAACTATCCTAAGACAACATTTGTATTATAATAAATGTACCTCCATTGATTCCGGATGGGGACCCAAATGCATTTGGGTCCCCATCCGGAATCAATGGGGATACATATACTATAATTACATTTTTGTCTTAGGAATTCGACTACGGTAATACAAAAATATATATTATTGAACTCAAGTCTCCATGGCGTGAGTAATCAATAGAAAAAAAGTCATTTTGGGGAGGGGGGAACTACTCCTTCAAGATACTGCGCTCATATTATGAGCACAGAATCTTAAGCTGCAATCTATAGCTTTACAACGTGTCGCGCTGCGATGCATTGTGAGCTTGCAGGAAAAAGATATGCAAGCTCATAAGTGAGCTTGTATATTGTCGAAACATTTTTTAAACATTGAATCATTTTGAATGATTTTGAAAACGTTTTAACGGCTCAAATCTCCTGTTATGGCGGTATTTTCTGAAGAGGGTCCGCGGCCTAACACACACATATCAATGTCGGGGGGGTCTTTGACGTGGAAATGTCTGAGAAGCGGAGAGTTAAAAGGTCAGACAGCAGAGCAGCGTAGTCTGAGTAAATAAATGATGAGAAAGGAGAACGTGTGTGAGTGCACTGCGTGAGCACAGATGAGTCCTCTTTCACTTTTACTCTCATATTACTTAAGTTGAGGAGCTGTCGTCATGTTTCACTGCAACAAACTAAAGAAAGTACCTGTGTTGATTTCGTCAACTAAAACTGATGAAAAATGCACGTCGACTACCTTTTTTCAAAGACGAAAACTAAATAAAAACTAAGCTATGATGTTGTGCTTGGTTGCATGCAGGTGTCAAGTTAAAAAAACAGCTGATTTACAAGCTCACAACGTGTCAAAGCATGACGAGTTATGAGCTTGTAGATCAGCTATTTTCGGCAAGCCGCTAGGCTAAGTATAAATCTGGCATTACAACGCCATCATGGTCTGCACTATAACATTTAAGTGAATAAAATGTGAGTAAAACTGAATGGAATTTTATTCAAAAGACTATTACTAAAACCATATAAAATCAACACTAGCAAATAGCCTACTCAGTAAAAGTCCTTGACATTTTCTCAACGACAGGGAAATTCCTATAAAGCTATTTCCCAGATTCACGGCTTCCATTAGCAGTGGGGTCAGATCTCATTTTACGGCACTGTTAATCGACAATAAATACTGTAGTAAAAAAATGATGATCTGTCGGTAACTGCAAAGGTTGCTAAGAATAGCCTTAAAAAAATATTGATTGCAATTTTAATCAAATGCATTGGATTGCATATACTCGTTTTAAAAGTAGCCTAAAAGAGAAACCAAATCAAATGCATTTTGAACTATTATGATAAAACGTCATCTTACAGTCCTTGATGTCCAGTGACAATGATGAAACCACATACAGTCCTTCTGAAATAATGAGGATCCATGACATGCACTCAAATACAATACAATGCATTTTGAGGAATTAAAAGTAATTCATTTCTGGGTTGGAGTCACTCAGTGGTAGGGCTGTCACGATTATGATATTTTACATGACGATTAATTGTCACTCAAATAATTGCGATTAGCGATTTAATTGTGTTTTTGTTGTTGACAATTACATTTCTGTTTGGCTTTTAGGCTTTGAAGTTGCACATGGCAGATATGACACATAAACTAAACATACAAAGAAATGAAGGACATATTTGACAACTTTACACTTTAAAAAAGAACATCGATAGTGGAAATAGCCGATCTACAATTCCCCAAAAAAAAAATGTTTGAACATATATAAACACTTTTCAACATGTAAACGATTATGAAGATTATCCCAAAATAATTGCGATTATGTCAAATAATTGCGATTAGACGATTATGTAATAATTGTGACAGCCCTACTCAGTGGATTCCATTCCTGATTCAAATGTTAAGTATCTGCTCAGTGATGCAACATAGATCATATAATAAGAAACCGTCTCAATCATGCGCCTGCAAAGTCTTCACTCCTTCTCACCATTAAGACCTGAGGCCGATTCTACAAATGTCTTCTAAAGCCAAACAGTTTTCTGAAAAACCTATGTTGCTACATCAGTGGTCCTCAAACAAACAACAGGACCCCCAGAATGATACGTATTTGGCTGCCAACCCCTATCTCAAAATACTTTGCTCCAGGGACCCCCAGTAGCAAAGAAATTAGATCAAAATGCAAAATGCAACGAGATAAATGGCTTTAAAAGCTCAGGACGAAGGAAAGAAAGAAAAGAGAGAGAGAAGTTGAACAGAGCCTCCCTGTACTCTGCTCCTATTCAGGGGTGATTAAATAAATTGCCAGTGCTTAGATTCACTCCAGACCGGTATGCGTTAGGAGCGATAGTGTCAGTCTGCTGATTTCTCCTGCGCTCGCTGAGTCACCTGGCGCGCACCGTGCCAACACGCTGAGCACTTACCGGATCCCCGGGAAGCACATCAAACCTGGGATTTTATGAAAGAGGATCCGTTGCATGAGGGCCGCAGCGGGGAGTCAGGCTCCGTGGCACGATCAACGAGACGAAAACGAGAACACGGGAGGGAAAAAGACCAAAAAGGAAGCGGCTTATTGTGCTCGGCCCAAATCCCCGAGTCAGAGGGAATCCTTGTCCTGCTGCCACTTATCCCCAGATGGACCGATAGCCTAGGCCTAGGGGGTCTACGGTTACCCATGAGCCCTCAAGTCCTACCCAAAGCCTGCAATTAATCATTCTAAACAAAGCTTAAAAGAGGGGTGTAAGTGATATGGTTTCGTTTAAAAGAAGGGTTTTGTGTTGAAAAGTTCAAGCTTTCTATTTGAATAGTAATCATTGCTATAGAGTGTTTGTTACAGTAACAGGGGTCTCCCCAATCTCTCCAGCACTTTAGTGAACAGACAATAGATTTTCAGGTCAGGATAGCAAGGGGGAGAGCGAGGGAGAACGCGCCACAAAGGATCATTTATTAGCTTAACTTTACTAGTGTTCCAGTTCCAAATTTGGCTTTTTTTATTATTATTTCAGAACTTCCAATAATCGTATCCTGTATGAGATTTCATTACTGATTTGAATTGTTACTAAAGAGCTATAGAGACAGAGAGACCCCAGCTGTTACTGAGCAAAACAGTAACAGGGGTCCGTTGCAATGATTAGAGCTGCTTAAAGCTTTAACAGAAGGATATCACTTACACACACCTTTTAACAAGGAGATTTGTTCCTCCATCTCTATTGAAGATCTTGCATTACAGGGGGGCATTTCTTTCGAGCGGTGGATCGTTTCTTATTTGTTCTTTTTTTGTTCACCCTTTCATTCATCCTGCCTCACAGGAGGCGATACGTGTGATCAAGTAGCGAGCAAACTGACGGAAAATAAAGACTTAGTGTTAGCGGACAAGCCCGCAGGCAGAGTTTAAGGAAATGAAAGGAGTTCACGGAGTTGTTCTGCTGTTCTACCAGTCTCATTATCACCCACACACACACGCGCGCGCGCACACACACATACAGGATTGACACTTGGCTCTCGAGCGCATGTGCGACCTCACGCAGACAACACTGGCGAGGCTGTTTCTCGAAACAATGCCGTGGTTGAGAACATTCAAAGTGTAAAGTGAACTTGAGGTTTTACTGTACGCCTTTGTAGCGTAACGTATAGGCTGCTCTTGAGAATTGCTTTGAATGACACGCACAGCGTGTGTGTGTGTGTGTGTGTGTGTGTGTGTGTGTGTGTGTGTGTGTGTGTGTGTGTGTGTGTGTGTGTGTGTGTACACGTGCATGTGTGCGTGTTAGCCTGGAAACCAGACAAATCTGCCATTGCCAAAAATAAAATAAAAAAGCCCTCAGCAGATTTAGTCTGGCAACGCTCAGTTGTGATTGGATTTCACTCCCTCCGAAGTATTGAGGGACCAATCAGGGCCCTGAATGCAAATATGGGGTCGCTTTATCACCAGAAGCATTTTTTAATCTGTCCTATCAACAAAACTCTGTAGTCTATGAAGTCTTTCTGTTCTTCACATATCTCAAGAACTGTTGATCTGATCGCCTTCACACTTGGCGTGTGTACTACTGAGCACCCTGGGAAGTGCAATGTGGAGTGTGAAGTTTATTGGATGAGCAGTTCTCTACCATCCATACCAGCATCCTCAACAACACTGTAAGCAGCACTTCCGGGGGCCAAGCTATGGACCTGTTCCAACAGATCCTTTCGCCCGTTTGGCCGTTCGCCCAAATCTTTTCCGCCGGTCTCACGCTCACCGCGCTGACCGCTCGGTGGGGCTGTAGTACTGTACTTAAAGGGATATTACACTTTCAAACAAACTTTTAGGTCTAATCAGGCTTGTATGAACACCCTGAACAGTTTTTAATTTGCTTCATTCAGTATTTAGATATTTGATGTAAATGTTACCAGCTCCAACACGCCCAGGCCTTCTCCACATACACACCCATTGTAACTTCAAACTCCATTTTAACCATGATAGATTCATTAAAAACACACATTATTTTTTCTGGTGACTCATAATACCCTCCTAATACGTGAGCAGGCCGTGTTTTTTCAATAACCTTTTTCTTTTATTTTTAATAATTCTTTGGGAAAATGGAAAACATTAAATACAATAATATTTTATTGAAAATAAATGAAAAAAGTTATTGAAAAAACACGGTCTGCTCACGTATTAGGAGGGTATTATGAGTCACCAGAAAAAATAATGTGTGTTTTTAATGAATCTATCATGGTTAAAATGGAGTTTGAAGTTACAATGGGTGTGTATGTGGAGAGGGCCTGGGCGTGTTGGAGCTGGTAACATTTACATCAAATATCTAAATACTGAATGAAGCAAATTAAAAACTGTTCAGGGTGTTCATACAAGCCTGATTAGACCTAAAAGTTTTTTTGAAAGTGTAATATCCCTTTAACTGTGCAAAAGAGGTATGTTTATTTTACTTTACTTGAGTATTTCCAATTTGCAATACTTTCACTTCGACTCCACTACATCTCGGATCCAAATATTGTACTTTTACTCCACTACATTTATTTAAAAACGTAGGTTTTAATGTTAACGTTTTAACATTAGGCCGGATAGTCAGACGCCCTGGGCGAACGGCCAAACGGGCGAACGGATTGGTATTCGTTTCAAGCGAGCACGTGTTCCTCTGAAAAGGCACATGTTCAGAATGGGCACGCCGAATGGCCACGCCCCAAAACGGCAATATGCTCCAAATGGCCAAATACAGTACCCCGAAACGGTCGCAGCTCTCATTAACACAATATGGAAATCAAAAGGAATGCATGGGTGGCAGTGCCGTGGACAAAGACAATTTTGCAGGATGATATATCCAACTCTAGATATAAACAACAAGTGTATTTACTATTTATGGAGACTGTGAAAGCAGCCATTAGCAAAGTCATTAAGGTCCAGGGTGCGACTCAGACTCTATACAAATTACAACCCAGAGGGAGACGGCACAATACGTGACCGAACGCATCAACTAGACGGTCACAGTTATGCACAATTTTATTGTCTTCGTGCATCTTAACATGTTTGGTCAATTTGCATAAACAGCTCTGATGTTTCCCAGCAGATGATGTTTTCCACTGATGTTTGATGTGACAGTGACTATTGCCGTAACCCATTACGACCTTCTACAAACGCCTTCTAAAATCAGTAGTTCTCACACTTTCAAGATTTTGCAAAAATGTTCAAAAAGATGAACAAGCCTGCAGTGTGGTACAAAGTGACACGCTGTGAGCTTGTATATCTGCTGTTTTTGAATAGCCAACTAAACCTAAAACGACAAATGTGTTTCCCCGGTTTTAATGAGTAAATACAGCTTTTTACATTATTTTTTGTGATTATACTCACTTTATTTGATGGGAGTTCGATGCACCTTTATCAGTTGATTGGTTGCTACAGTTAACAATCAGTACAGACTAATTTTTAATCCATTTGAATGAATGGTTATGTTTCTTTGTTACCTTCAAAGCTAAGGCCATTATGCTCTCAGTGAGCGTCCCGTTGAGCCTCCACCCCATTCCCAGTCCTCCAGCCATCCACATGCAATGCATTCTGGGATAGCAGCTTAGCGGCAGTTGATGTTGACATAATCACCAAATAACACATTTTGATAACACTTTTTTTATTCTAGTAAAATATGCAGGGCAGCTCTAATGTTTAAAAGTTTCAAACTGATGTTTGGTAAAGAATTTAACTCAACATTATTCATATAGGCTACCATAAATATGTATTTTGAGCTGAGAAAGAATGGCAATCTGTGCCAAAAGTTCAGCGTTCATTCACAGACATGTTTCTATAAGCTGTATTACCAACAGTTAGGTCAATCTATGCAACTGATAGCTCATTTTGTTCCCCAGGCACTGATCCTCTACTTATGAAAAATCCAACGTTTTAGCTTTTATTTTCCCCCAGTGTAAAGGATGACTTTGTAGTCTGAACAAGGCTGAACTGACTAAAGACTCATTTACATTGAATAACTGATTCCCCCCCCCCCCCCCCCCCCAAAAAAAAAAGATCTCTCTGCGAGTGACACGGTCTGCAGCCTAAAAGTATATTAGGCTTGACTGGGTAGCTTATCCTATTGCGTAGGTAACTTATAGTTGCCTATACAAATATATGATAATTTCTTAGTTGATTCATAATTTGTATTAATAATATAAATATGCCTGTCACTAATAACTAAAGCAGTCAAAAGCAATTAATGTTAGTAGCATGAATGGAAATAAAGTAAATTCACTTAACTACAGTACATTACACCACTTACTCTCTTCATCGTAAGGCAAATGGACTGCGTTTATAGGCTACTGTAGAATGTTCCTAGTCTTTCTGACCCTTCAAAGCGCTTTATGTTCACATTCGCCTATACACACACACACAACACACACACACACACACACACACACACACACACACACACACACACACACGCACGCATGCACGCACGCACGCAGCACGCACACGCGGCAGAGGAACTTGTAGATCAGGTTAGCTGATCTACAAGCTTACATCTTCAAGAAAACAGCTGATCTACAAGAAAGCTTGTAGATCTGCTATCCTATAAGAATTCCTTCTTTGACATTTTCGACCAATAAAAGACACGTCCCAAAAATAGGGGCGTCAGGTTGAAAGCGGTAAAAGAAAAAAAGGTATCATCATCATCATCATCACTCCCAGCCTCATCCCAACTGTGTAGTTTCCCTAGTGGAAGAAGAGCCCTGATTTGAACAACGTCCCTTTTAGAGTTATGCATAGTGTTGGCATCTGGGCCAGTAGGCCTTACATGGCAGGCTATGCACCAGAATGTAGCGGCTGACACACGGACCCCTCAATCTCCCATGGTTACACAGGCAGAGCAGAGCACCGGCTCTGTCAGGGAAGATGAAAATATGCAGAGCTTCATTTAGTGCTGTGAGGGGGGGGGGGGGGGGTCCTGTGGGGGGGAAGGGGAGGGCAGGTAAAGCTAATGGACTCTACTCCGTATAGGCACAGCAGGGCTGTCGACTCAGCAACGCCGCCGGCTGTCTTCCTCAGGACAACCCCCCCACCACCCCCCCATTTTTATGGCAATCTCTCTGAGGGCCAGTGGTGGGAAAAGTACTCAATGTGGGGGTTTTTTTTTTTGGTTTTCTTTTACTAAAGTAAATACTCTCTTACATGTAAAAGTCCTTGAATTCAAAATGTACTTGAGTGAAAGTACAAAGGTTTTGGCATCAAAATGTACTTAAAGTGACCAAAAGTAAAAAGTACTCATTATGCAGAATGTCCTGTTTCAAGTGTTTTGAATACAATATACCGGTACACACATCTTTTGAGAAAAGCTGAAGCTCAAAAGCTTCTACATTCTACAAAGTAACTAGTAACTAGCGTTTTCAACTAAATGTAGTGGAGTAAATATTGTACTTGTATAAAAGTACATTATTTGGATCCGAGGTGTAGTGGAGTAGAAGTAAATGTCTGGGAAAAAAAAGTACAGTACTTGAGTAAATGTAGGCTACTACAGTACTTTTCATCACTGCTGAGGACTTGGCATGGATGGCTAGGTGGCCATGGTGCACGCACGCGCGCGCACACACACACGCACGCATGCACGCACGCACACAGGTGGTGGTGGTGGTGCAGAATCCTCATCCCGCTCCCCTCCACCCACCCCACCTGGATGTCCGAACTGCACAGGGTGCACACTTCTTACTACTGTGCAGTTCTCAACTCTTTTATTGAATTTGTAATTCAAGGACCCCAAAGTTAGGCCACGGACCTCCCATTTAATGCGATGTTTTTTTTCCATCAGTGGGACCCTCAGCTACACTGAAAAATCCTAATGTTTATTTAACTCTCTGAGTTAATGACCCATAAGTCCATTAATTCTAGGGACCTCCAGAAGCAAATATTTGAGTTACCAAAATGTTCGCTGAAAGGCATACTAGGTAGATTAGCAGATCTGTGTGTGTACACACACCCTCTCTGACAGGTATCAAAGTGATGACGAATTCACTGATTAGAGAGAGCACTAAAGCCCCTATCATAGTCCAAGGTGAAGAGCTATCCACCGCAAATTTTAGGTGGAAAGCTTTCCACCTCAAGTCAGAAAATAAGTGGAGGCCATCATAGTCAGTCACAGTGAAGTCCTATTCACCGTGACTGACTGGTCCAGGTCGACCAATCAGTGAACGGGGTGAAGAGCCCATCTGTCTGAAAGTAAAAACAGAGAGATGTGTCGGGACTCGCGGTGGAAAGCTCTTCACCGTGAGGAATGACGTAACGTTGTAGTTTTATGACTCAAAAAGACTACACCGCGGTGGATAGCTCTTCACCGCGGTACCGACTCTGATAGGGGCTTAACGAGGGCTTAACTCAGTCAGTGCACAGAACCCCTTGGAAGTTCAAAGGGATCAATTAAGAGCTCCGGACAAAGATCTAAAAAAATAGAAGATCTACAAGCTCATAGCTTGTATATCTGCTATTTTTGAATATCCAAAGAATAAAATAATGGTTAAACTGGTTAAAATCTAAAACATCTCACCAAAGCGTTTAACAATGTGCATTATATTCACCCATTCTCACATCTTTTCATTGGCTGCAGAGTAAACCCATGCAAGGCACCTGCCTAGTGCCTACTCAGGAGTTCAGGGCCTTGCTCAAGGACACTTTGACACTAACCCATGGGGGAGCCAGGGAGTGAACCAGGAACCTTCCATTTCCCAGGTGGCTTGAGCAACTACACCGCCCCTGATTTTATCAGCTAGAGGTCGTTAGTCCAATGAGAAAATGTGGTGGAAGAGGTACTCACATTTTGTACTTAAGTAAAAGTATAAATACCACAATGTAGAAATACCCTGTTACAAATAAAAGTCTTCAAGTACTTGAAAGTAAAAGCAGTCATTATGCAGAATGTCCCATTTCAGGGCTTTGAAAATTGCAGATCTACAAGCTAAAAACATGCCGCAAAGTGGAGTAGAAGTAAAGGTATTGAAAGTTGGAAACACGCCTAGTAAGGTACCAATTCCTCAAAGGTGCACTCAAGTACAGTACTTGAGTACTTTGTTCCTTTCCACCACTGATAAGAATGACTATTCAGATCCCAGGTTTCACTCTCTCCACTACTATCTCTGACCCACAGGCGGTTGTAGAATTATGTGCTGAACCTAATCTAACATCTTCTAATAATGGGGGTCTCTGGCACAAGATTATTTTCAAATGGGGGTCCGTGGCCTACATGAGAACCACTGCTGTACTGCAGCGGGTCCCAAACTGTGGGTGACAACGTAAGTGCTTCTTAACTCATTCTGTGCCTATCCCGAACATGTTCGGCTTTATTTCAATCCAATACAATTTTTTTTTTATTAATTGACTTACCCTGAGCTGCTTGTAGAGTCGTGGGTGGTCCTGGCTCGTCCTACGCTAGCCAGCTAGCCATTTTACATGGTCCGACGATATATTCCATTAAAAATGGTTTAAAATACATTTTTGAGCCCCCCAATGTTCACCAAATGTTCAGCGCCGCTTCCGGAACGACGTCCAGTGTGCCTATCCCGAACATGTTCGGCTTTTTTAATGAAATGAATAAAATGATCCGAGGCCTTCTGAAGCCTGAGCCTAAATTTAAAATCCAGTGTTCCAAATCCGGGGGCCGCCATGCCGGCCGTTAGCCGCGAACGGCGCCGCAAATCGCCGCCGAATCCAATGAAAAACCACATCTTTGGAGGCCCATATCTCTGGATTGTGTTTTTAGGGATGTGGCGCGAGGTTTATTTACGGCGGAATCGCCTAAAAATGATCTTTTAAATGACAAAATGCTAATAGCTATTCTGTAGCCATTTTCATCCGGGACCTTTCCATGACGTGCATGAACGTGAGCACGCGCGTCACTGCAACGTGAGTCCCCGGATGCTAATGCGCTCGCCTATGGGACAAACCCTGGCATTCTTTGGTGCCCTCTAGGGGCTGGCACTGGAAGCGTTAATACCAAATTATCAAATATTACGTAAGAAAGATACAAATATTGTGAAAATAACGGATCTCGCAGCGCGAGGCGCTGTGAGCTTGTAATTCGTCTATTTTCACAACATTTGGCTTCTTGTGGAACCAAATCAAAATGAAATGTCTCAACTCCAAGTGCTTGTCAGTCAGGGTGGGGGGTCCCCAGGTTCAAATATTGGTATATCGCAATGGTGTATGTATGTACCGGTATGTGCATGCTGGTATGCATGCATGCTGCCTGGGTAATCCACGCATTTGTTGTTGTGCTAATGTAACCCACAAGTAAATCTATCAGGGGACGTCAGTCCATCGGAGCTGTAACAGACAGAGCAGCCAAACTGATGGACAGACAGGAAATTGAAGTGTCACATGAAACGTGGAGAGCATATTTTTTGCTGCAGGTTGTCATACATTGGTTAGTTTTGACATGTTACCAGAGAGCGTAAATAGGTTGGCAGCAAAAACAAGAAGGGTTCTAATAGCGGCGTTGCTTCCCTGTAAATCTCTGCTATCATATTGAAGATGTCAGTGTTGTGAATTCAAAAAACGTTCACACAACAGCGTGCACAAGAAATGTGCCGCTTGTTGGTGTAGTGCAGTGGTTTTCAACCCTTTTCATATCAAGGTCCATTATTTATTCAGCATTTGAGCCACAGACCATTTAATGAGAATTAGCCTCTCAGAACCAAAACTTAAAATATTTTGCCATCGTTGGATAGGATTTTGTACACTATTCCATACTGATGTGGTTCAATAGGACTGAAAACAGGACAAACAAAATAACAAGTCTTCTACATTCTGCAATTGTGTAGACTTCTTGTCAATTAAGCAACGGGTGGACACATACTGTATACAATACATGCAGAAGAATGCTCTTCTAGAACTGTGTATACACCAACACGGAGCTAGAAAGGAACGCCCATAAACGTCACATCCGCTTTTAGCGTGGGGGAAAACAATACACTTTTCTACATGTAGTTAATACAGCGTACACAGTACACTATCGTTTTAATCACGTTCAGAGCGATTTTTTTGGACAATAAAACACTCAACAGCCAAGAAAAATCCATCAGAAGGACTTTAAGATAACAAGCCTATTATGAATGACTGGCTAACGCACGGCTGTGCTGCACGGAACTACGTACCTCGCCACAGATATAAAAAGCTAGATACCTCCTCCGCCGCTGCAGTTCATTAGCGCGACTGGTCAAACACCTCTGGCGGAAGTGCATAACTGTGGAACTGCGGAAGGCACTCTGCCCCCTCCAATGGGAAAGAGGGAGTCCTGCCAGTCCTGCATCTGATTGGACTACCGAGCTTCCCATTCTGTGACGCACAAGGAAGCGTCCTTCAGAATTCCCAAGAGCCCCGCCTCAGAATTCTGGAGGCTTGCGTAGAGTTATTGGGAGGCTTGCCAGGAGTCTTGGACCAGCACCCCCCAGCCGGAAGAGGCGTCTACCTTTCTATGTCTGTGTACCTCGCCACCTCGTCTAAACTACTACTACTGCCTCTTCAAAACCTCTGGAATAAAACGGGACCCAATTTTACTCTTTACGTTGACCACATATTCAGTCTACTGCACCAAATCTATTTTTGCCAATCTATGCAGTGCCAAAAATCAACAAGCTCGCAATTGGGTTATGTTCTCCCTGGCATATAGGATATAAAAGTCGGAGTTCAAGTGGTTTGTAATCAGAGTCAGATTAATATATTCCCCGCAAATTACACATTAAGCACTGACTGGGATGGAGATCTGTCGTTTCTGTAGGCTATCTCCAAGTTACACAAGCATGAGATGAGATCGGAGATCTGTTTTTCTCTCCATCTACTCTACTCCCTGTGTTACAAAAACATGTTTTCACATGCAGTGTTCAATCCTGGTAGAGACACTAATATTAAAATGAGATATGATCAATTAAACGTGCCACAATATAAAACCAACAGCCAGGCCCATTAGTCATCAATAGATTTGAAACGTGGATAGCACAGGCAATATGTAGGCTAAATCCATTCCCATTGCCTAATACACTTACAATGGCATCCTCCTCCTGTCCTTCCCGTGTTCCATGAACATCATTGCTGAATTAATGGCCTTTGTTTTTTGATATTGTGATAAGTGTAATTGATCATGTTCATGAAAATGTGAAAGTGTGTCTCTTACCAGATTAAATTAGTCAGATAACCATGGCATTGATCCGACCAGTTCTATAAGGACAACAATCAATCCCGATGCTACTGCAGATAGTTTTTTTGTCCATTTGCAGTAAGGAATCAATGTAATTAAGTGGTTTATAACCAGACTCAGATTATCCCCCGTGCATGCGTCAAAGTTGCACAATAAGCACCCGTGGGTCCCCCTCTTCCCTCTGTTACAAAACCTGTTTACATTATGTCTTTAATCACCTGGTAGAGACACAATTACAATATATGATCAATTAAACTTACTATAATATCAAAAAACAACAGTCGTTAAGTCGTCAGTGATGTTTATAGAACACGTCGTAGTGAGTTCAAGTAGGATAGAGACCTGATCTTTGAATATATGGCAGGATCGACGCCAGTTTAAAAGTATTTTCTGCAGGTTTGAAACTAGGATAGAATTGTGTTGTGTTGTGTCGTGTCAGTGTGTAAATCCTTGCATGATAACAAGCTGTTAATGGCTGTAGACAACTGGAATTAATTTAATGTGCTCTATAACCATCATTGATTAATTAATGCTTTTCGTTTTTTGATATGATAAGTTTAATTTATCATATAGAA